>NC_134867.1:21618686-21921716 GCF_049852395.1 Peromyscus maniculatus bairdii
GGCTCCTGTTACCACCCAGGGCCTTGCAAATGACCAGAGTCTGGTCAGCCACCTGAGACCATTCTGGGTCCAAAGACCACACTGCTGCCAGGGCCATACTTATCTGGGTGGCCTGTGTTGCCACATGAGGCCATGAAAGCATGTGTGCCCGGGGCCAATGCCTAGAACCATGTATGGGTTCGTAGTCCTGCAGTGGCCAGGGTCTGTGGTGGTGTCCATGACTCCTGTTACCACCAAGGGCTTGCAGATGCCCAGAGTCTGGTCAGTCACCTGAGACCATGTTAGTATCCAAGGTCCATGCTGCCACTAGAGGCACACTGCTCTGGGTGGCCTGTGCTGCCGCTGGGGGCCATGGTGGCCCCTGGGCCTGAGCTGCTGCTGAGGACCATGTCTGGGTCCATGGTCCTGCTGCAGCTGGGGTCTGTGATGATGCCCATGGCTCATGTTAGCACAGAAGGTCATTGGAACCATGTTGTGCTGACCAGTCCCACCCTTCACTGACCTGGGATAGCTGGCCTTGACTCTCACTGGGTACTGCAGCAGGAGATCTGGCCCCACCCCTCAGGGAGGAGCTGGCCCTACTGCATTAGGGAAAGATGGTCCCACACCCTACCACAGGTGTGCACCTCATCTGGTCAGCACATTAAAGCTAACCCTGTGGGTCAGGGAAACAGGTGAGCCAACTCTGAGGGTATAAGAGCAGGAGAGCTGACCCTGTCCCCCTCGTCTGGCATGTGGTAGCATTGATGAGAGAAAGATGCCCTCCCTCTCTCACTAATTGCCACCTGTGACAGGTGGGAGAGCTGGCCCTGGGCTCACAAGAATGGGAGAGCTAACCTTGACCCTCAGCAGCTACAGCACACAAGAAAGTGGACTCTGTACCCCACCTGGGCAGTGCACTAGAGCTGACCCTGTTGTCAGGGGCAGAAGTGAGCCAGCCCTGAGGGTGTGAGAGCAGGAGAGCTGACCCCTGCCTTGTATGTCCCCTACAGCATATCGGGAGTGAGGGCCCTGCACCTCCCTTGGGCAAAACAGTAGAACTGGCCCTGATGATGTGAGTGTGGGTGAGCCGGAGCTGAGGACGTGAGAGCTGGAGATCTGGCCCCGCGCTCCTTGGTGCTGGTTGCATTGGGTGAGCTAGCCAAGGTGGTGCGGGACATGGTCGCCTGTGTAATGATGATGAGGAAAAGCTGGCAGGCTGACCAACTCATCTACCACCCAGACCCAGACCGGGGCTATGAGTTGGTCCACCCCAACATCCACTTCATCTATAAACTGTTGGAGCCTGTGAAGGGAGCGAACCTATGGATCCAAAACAGCAGGATTTCCATGACACAGGACAACAGGATATCCAAAAGGAGCCCCAGTGAGAGAGAGCCCATTAGCTGGGGGAGCTGAAACCAGCGGCCTCAAGTCAGACCAATGACTCGTGGCAATGAACACTCACAAGTAAAGATGAATGGACTAAAGGGTAAACTGTGTGATTCAATGGGCCACAGAACAGCTTCCACAATGAAATGCTTCTCCTTTTGTTTTTTTGATTTTTTTTTTGGGGGGGGGGAGTATTTTGTTTGTTTTGTTTAGTACTGGAGTTTTCTTTTAAATTTTGTTTTGTTTTCAGGGGAGGTTGCAAGGGCAGAGGGCAGATGCCAGGGACAGGGAGAAAAGTGGGATCGGAATACACGATGTGAAGTCCACAATCAATCAATAAATGGTGTTTTAAAAAAAGATTTATAAAAAAATTATATATTGAAGACAAGGTAGAAAACTTGGACGGCTCAGTCAAAGAAAGCACAAAATCTAAAAAGGTCCAGGAACAAAACATCCAAGAAATCTGAGACAGTGCAAAAATACCAAACCCATGAATAACAGGAATAGGGGAAGGAGGGGAAACCTAAGTCAAAAACATAGAATATATTTTTAGCAAAAATCATTGAAAAAATTTCCACTGCAAAGAAAAAGATGCCTATCAAGGTATAGGACATCAAATAGGCAGGACCAGAAAAGAAACATCCCATGACACATCATAATCCAAAACTAAATAAACATAACAAAGAACGGATATTAAAAACGTCAAGGGAAAAAGACCAAGTAACATATAAAGGTACACCTATTAGAATAACACCTGACTTTTCAATGGAGACTCTGAAAGCTAGAAGAGCCTAGACAAATGTTCTACAAACTCTGAGAGAACACAGATGCCAGCCTAGACTACTATACTGAACAAAACTATCAATTCCAGTCAACAGAGAAAGAAAACCATTTCACAATAAAACCAAATTTAAGCCATTTCCATCTGCCAATCCAGCTCTGAATGCACTAGAAGAAAAACATTAGTCTGAGGAGGTTAACCACACCCACGAAAACACAAGGAATGAATAATCCCAGAGCTGTTAGTCAAGGGGCAGGAGATGAACCACACCACAGCAAAAAATTACATCAGATAATAAGCAATGCTCATTAATAACTTCCAACATTAATAACATCAATTCACTAACAAAAAAAAAGACACAAAGTCACAGGCTAAAATAAAAAAACTGAATCGTTCTGCGGCATCCAAGAAATACACCTCATTACCAAGGACAGTCATCACCTTGGGGTAAAAAGAAAAAAGTGGGAAAAAATATTCCAAGCAAATGGACCCCAGAAGCAAACAAGTGCAGGTATTTGAACATCTGACAAAATAGACCTCAAACCAAAATAAACCAGAAGTGATAATAAGAAAAAACAGTATATTCTCCTTAAAGGGAAAATCCATCAAGAGGATATAACAACTCTAGATATTAATGCACTAAACACAAAGGCACCCAGTTCAAAAGAGACACTCTATAGCTAAGATCCCATATTAACCCTAACACAGTGATAGTGGCTGATGTCAACACCCTACTCTGGCCAATAGACAAAAACTAAACAGAGAAATGCTGGAACATCATAAATCAAAGGGACCTCACAGACGCCTACACAACATTACATCCAAGCACTAAAGAATAGACCTTCTTCTCAGCAGCTCATTGGATTTTCTCAAAAACGGATCACACACTCAGACCCAAAGCAAGTCTCAACGGATATAAGAAAACTGAAATAACACCCTGCATCCTATCTGACCACCTCGGATCAAAACTGGATACTGACATCAATAGAAACAGGAGAAGCTCACAGGAGCTGAACAACTCAGAACTGAATGAAAGTTGGCTCAAGACAGAAATCAAGAAGATAATTTTAAAATTTTAGAGTTGAATAAAAAATAAAACAAACAAACAAAAAAACCCAAGCAAAAACAACACACGACATACCCAAACCTGTAACACAATGAAGACGGTTCTAAGAGGCAAGTTCATAGCACTAAGTGTCTACATCAAAAATTTGGAGAGCTATCTTACTAATAGCACATCTGAAACCTCTAGAAAAACAAGAAGGAAATAATACTCAGCAAGAGTAGATAGGGAGAAATTATCAAAATCAAGGCTGAAATCAATAAAATAGAAACAAACAAAAAGTAAAGACTCAATGAAACTAAGAGTTATTTCTTTTAGAAAAATCAACAAGATTTACAAATACTTAGACCAAAGAAAAGATCTAGATTAATAAAACTAGAAATTAAAAATAGGCACTAAGAGAATTCAGAGAATTATAAGGACTTTTAAAATCTATATTTCACCAAATTAGAAAGAAATGAAGAGAAACTGATAAATTTCTTGGTGTCTTCCAAAGTTAAACTAAGTTAAATAAACATTTAAACAGAGCTACAATACTTAGTGAAATAGGGGTAGTGATTTAAAAGTCACCCAGCTATAAACAGGCCAGGGCCAGGTACACTTAGCACAGAATTCCCATATCTTCAAAGATAAACTCATGCCAATATTCCTGAAATTATCCCACAAAATAGAAACTAAAGGAACATTTCTTGATTCTTTTTTCAACACCACTATTATGCTGATACCAAACCCACACAAAGAACCAACAAAACAAAGAAAATTATAGACCAATATCCCTTTTGAGCATAAATGCAAAAATTCTCAATAAAATACTTATAAATTCAAGCGCACTCAAAAAAGGATTATCCATATTATGAAGTAGGCTTCATCACAGATATACAAAGATGGTTCAATATATAAGACTCAGTCAATGTAATCCACACAAAAGACAAAAACCGCATGATCATCTCATTAAATGCAGAAAGAAGTTTTGACAAAATCCAACAGCCCTTCATGATAAAAGTCCTGTAGAGACTACTGATACAAATACATACAAATACTGATACAAATACATATAAATACTGATACATACCTCAACATAATGAAGACAATTTATGGTAAGTCCACAACCAGAATCAACCTAAATAGAGAGAAATTCAAAGTATTTCTGCTAAAATCAGGGAAAGGGATATCCATTCTTTCTATACCTATTCAATACAGTACTTGAAGTCTTAACTAAACCAATAAGACAACTGAAGGAAATCAAGGGACCATAAAGGAAAAGAAGAAGTCAAGGTATCTTTATTTGCAGATGATAGATTTAATACATGAAAGATCCTAAAGACTCCACCAGGAAACTTCTACAGCTGACAGACACTTTCAGCAAAGTAGTATAATACAAATTTAACACACAAAAATCAGCAATCTATACTGAGAAAAAGAGAGCAGGAAAACAGTATCTTTCATAACAGTCTCAAAAAATACCTCTCAATAGCTCTAACCAAGCAAGTGAATGACTTGTATAGCAAAAAAAATTAAGATGTTGAAAAAAGAAATTGAGGAAGACATCAGAAGATGGAAACATCTCCCGTACTTGTGGATCAGTAGGATTAATATAACAAAAATGGCCATCCGAACAAAAGCAACCTACAGATCCAATGCAATCTCCATCAAAACCCAACACAATCCTTCACAGAAATTGCACAAAAAAAAAAATAGCTAAGAAACAAAGAAATCTTCGACATCCTTAGTTATCAGGAAAATGAATATTAAAACCACTTTGAGATTTCATCTTACCCCAGTCAGAATGGCCAAAATCAATAAAGCAAATGGCATCTCATGCTGCAGAAGACATGGGGAAGGGGAACACTCATTCAATGCTGGAAGAACTGCACACTCACAGAAGCCATTATAGCTGTCACTGTGGTGGTTCCCGGGAATCTGGGGATAGATCTACTTCAAGATCCAGCTATAGCACTCTTGGGCATATGCCCAAAGGATTCTAGATCCTACAACAGAGATACTTGTTCACTCATGTTCATTGCTGCTCTATTCATAATATTCAGAAATTGGAAACAGCCTAGATGCCCATCATCTAATGAATGGATACTGAAAATGTAATTTATGATGTAGAATATTATTCAGCTCTTAAGAAAATGAAATTATGAAAATTGCCGGTAAATGGACAGAGCTAGAAACAGTTATCCTGAGGCAGCACAGAACCAAAAAGACAAATACTGTATGTTTTCCTCTCATATGTGGATGGCAGCCTTTAGGTTTTATATTTTTGTTTCATTCAGAATATCCACAGAATTTACATAGCTAGTAAGAGACCAGGGATAAGGAGGGCCTCTTCCAAGGAAGGAGTCAGAATATATTTTTATAAAAAGATAAAGAGGCAAGTAGAATAGGAGGATTAAATGGGGAAGGAAAAGGGAGCCAGAGTAAAGTGAGGAATTTAGGGAAGGACAGCTAAACAGCTAAAGGCCTTTTGCAAAACAATATGGAAACCTACTATGGTAGAAGCTTTCTAAAACATACACATATATGAAAGGGACTTAAAGGTGGTCACCATATACTGAGGGAGACAATGCTCCAACTAGACTTTGTATGTCATCAGTAAAACCTCTGATGCCAGGAATCTGTTACAATTTATTGAGTCATTGGCCAGAGGGTTCCCATAGACAGCCCCCAAAACAAACATCGCAGGCTCTTTCCAATGATATTGGTTACTCTCCACAACCTGATAAGGCCACTTAATTATGCCACCGAACATGGAGAAGTTGAGATGGTGCCCAACTAGAAATTTCATCCTTTCTGACTAGCATTCATGGTGCTGGGAAGTGCCGCATGCACTACCTGAGGAGAACCTTGCAACCTACGGATTACCTGCCTACAAGATATACTGATACAATAGTGGTACGAATGTTATGAGAGTAACCAAACCACTCTTTGATTGAATTTAAGACCCACTCCATAAGATGGAACTCATACCTGACACTGATAAAGTGACCAAGAACCTGAGACTAAATAGGTCATGGGTCCTAGAGGAAAACCTACTATTAATCTGCTAAAGGAACATAGCAATAAAATGATTCCTAATGATGCATTGCTATGTGCATAGATCGGTACGTCACTCAACCCTCTTCAAAGAAGCATGTCCTTGCAGAAGATGGGGATTAACACAGAAACTCACAACTAGACAATGTACAGAGAGCAAAATTTTGAGCACTCAACCCTAAATGGGATATCTTTATCAAACCCCTCAGCTCAAGGCTCAGGGATCTACGAGGAAGAGGAGGTAGAATGTTTGTAGGAAGCAGCAGTGGTGGTGGAAATAGGGTCTTTCAGACATGATAGGGCTAACATACATAAGAACTCACAGGACTGTTGACATCATGCAGAAGGCCTGCACAGATTCAAACCAGACAAATCCACGCACTGAGGAGAAGCTAGACACAAAGTCCTACCCCTAACCAAGAAGCCAATTTCAACTGATACCTACTGGCAAAGGGAAAATCAGATTTTCCTTTGGAATACCACTGGGTAGATCAACCACACTCCAAGTCAGCCCACATGCCCAAAAGTAGCCAGCTAACACAAAATAGATTCCAGGGGGGTGAGGGGTTGTTTCTTCGTTTTGTTTTGTTTTTTTAATCTTACTGTTTTTGTTTGTTTGGTTGGTTGGTTTGGTATTGTTTTGAAAGAGAGAACATGAAGTATTGTGAGTGGGATGATAGGAAAGATCTGGAAGGAGTTGTGGGAAGGGAAAGAATATGATCAAAATACATTGTGTGAAAATTTTTAAATAGAAATAAAATTTTGCTGGTTTGATGAATAAAAATGCTACATTATCATTTTATTTGGCATAAAAAAAAGTCTAACTCATCTACTTACAAACTGACATTTTTTATTATACTTATTTGTTGGAGGAAGTATTGTGTGGGCTTGAACATGCTATGGCATGGGTGAAGAAGTTGGAAGACAACTACAGAGGTGGGTTCTCTTCTCCAACTATGTGGATCCCAGGGGCTCTGTTGTCTCTGCCATTGTATACTTCATTGTATACTGTCATGTGAGCTTCCAGGAGAGTCTCCTCTCTGTGTCTCTCATCTTGTTGTGGGAACCACAGGATTGAGTTACAGATGCACTCTACTGTGTCTTTATCTTTTTAAAAATAGCTTTCCAGCAATGGACCTCAAGTCATCAGGATTGAGCAGATGATGATTTTCTCCAGAGAAACCTGTTCAATCTGTTCTATTCACCTTTACATTTCAGAGAGGTCACTGCTAAAAAGAAAAAGTAAATGTTTTATTGTTATGTTAACTTAAAATATTCACTCAGCCTACTTATACTCTATTAATGGATAAACTCACTAAAATATTTAGCAGGCAGGTTTAATTCAAACAATCAATGTTTCATACCTAAAATCTGTAACATTAAGGATGCACTTAGTCAGCCTTGTGAGTTGTGTCAACTCATCCAAAATAACACATTAACTGTAAACCATGCCATCATTTAATAAATTAAGACATTACTGTGTAGTGCCATGCTGTAAGCAAGCAAAATATTTCTGAATCTGAAAAGTATTTGATCTAACAAAAGACTGGCTTGTTCATGTGTTCCATCATGACATTGCAGAGGTTTTTCTCGCACGCCTGAGTAATGATTTCCTCATTTTCAGTTAGCCGTCAGCCCATCTCGCCCGCAGGCAGGTCTAACACTCTCCTCATTGGTCAGGGAAAGAGTGATGGATGACAACAGCTGCCGCCTTTAGTCAGTCCCAAACTCTACCTTCTGCCTAATAAGATTTTCACTGAAATGCCCCAGACACTACTCAGCTGTTCAGTAAAGAACCACATCCAGCTCTGGCCTGTGCACTTACACAGGACCTCTATCTAATGATATCTGACTCATAGAAGAAACTGAGCCTGGGTCCACCCCCAGGCCTCCCTAAGCCCAGCAATGCTTACAGAACCATGTCTCCACTTTGTAAGCGTAGCACAGATCCCTATGCAAATTGGTGGTTGGTAGGACAGCCTTCGTTCCTGGATGAAAGTCTTTCTGGGGTGGAACAAATTAAGCAAAATCAAAAGGGTTTGTTTAACTAGACATCCTGCAGCCCTATGATCACTGTGGCCAGGGTGACTCAAACTGGCAGTTCTAACACTTGCCAGGCATGCGCTAAGAATTGTGCATTGGTTAAATCTATGAAATAGAGTTCAGCTGATTAGGAGGAAGTGACTAGAAGGCAGGCAGCATCCCATGTCAGAAACTCTGGAATAGGGAGATTCGGTCAATTTTACATGTCTGCCTTTCCGAGAGTGCGGGCTTTAGAGGGTATATTAGGCTTCACATTTCAATGTAATGGCTATAAGGATACCCGTGTTATAGCACAGGATTTGGGGGCTACTGCTTTCTGAGAGCCGCTATATTGATCCTGGGGTTCCTCTACTGAGCAGCTGACTGGCCGCTAATGAGTATCAATAATCTCTGGGGACTGAGCCATGGAGCCAGGCTGACAACAGCATCTGCTGCTCGTCCATCATCCCCCCCAACCAATAGAAATGGGCCATGACCAATGTGGCCTGGGAAGGCCCTCACTCTTTCTCCAGTGGTGGTGCCAGATGAAGAAGTCATTACTACTCGGGGCTGGAAAAAAAAAACCCACCAATGGTGTCTGGAGGGAATAAAAGAATGAGAGAACAGGATACAGTCAGTCGTTTGGTCACCAAGGCACATTACATCCTCTGGGCACTGTTTCCAGATGCCTTGCATTCTTCCATGTGAAGCCGCTTTCCTACCCCTTCATTGGAGGAGTTCAAGGTTTCAGCATCCTTACACAACACAGTTTTGGGAAAGTAACAAGGAAATCCAGAGACAAGGGAGCGATGAGGCGGCCCAAGAAAAGATCCAAAGCTCATTCACTGTGTTGAGGTTAATTTGAAATGCTCAAGGTAGCCTTGGGTCCATGGGAGCCATGAAATGTCTCGTAGGAAAACTTAAAAGCGATCAGACAAGCAATCATTGCATGCTTCTTCAGACACTGTTCATGTGAGCCCATTTTTTCCCTTTGCTTAGAATGCGAGATCTTTCAGTGTTGTACTTCACCATTATTCATGTCTTTCAAATCCCTTCCTTACTTTTAAAACTTAACAAAACTAGTAATGGAACTCTTCCTTGAGAACCATGTAGAGCATTTGATACATGTAGAGGTTTTTCTACATTAGCAGCTGCGTCGAAAAGTCGGGACATAAGAATAAAAAGCATGGTAGTCTCCTTTTTCAGAGAGGAAAATATAAGACGTGAGGAAAACTGTGACCTCAGGTATCTGAACGAAGCAGCCAGTACGCCCTTGACCTCAGATGTCCTGTGTCCGTGTCCAGGAGCCTGTCCATACACGTGGCCCACACTATATATCCCTGCCCACAACTCCGTAACACCAGCCAGCTGTGCTGCAGAAGTGGGGACAAGGTGAGACACAGAGCACCTGGGAAGCTTGTCTGGTGTATTACCATCATGATGTCACTTTCATGACAGAAGCCACGCCCATGCCACCAGTGGAATAAAGCTGAAATCTTTCCACTAACCGTAGCAATCTCTGTGGAGTAGCCATCCCTTCATGAATATTCTCTCTTCTTAATTAAGATTCTGTATCAATTTTGCAAATCCTTCAACCTGAAAGTGGTCAACTCGGTGGGCTAGTCCTGAGAGTTTTAGGCAGCAGTGAGACTTACTTGGCTAGAACATAAAACATTCTTGACATTTAAGAGAGTAAAATTCCTGTGGCATGGTATGTGCGGAGAAGTTAGCTGTCCTGAAATCACTGCCAACTTCCAATGAATACCACAGCTAGTGTTGCCTTCCCCTGGGATCTATACTTCTAAATGTCTATTTCCTTGCCCTTCGCTTTCCACAAAATATGAAATATGAGAATAAAGCATCTCTCCACACTCTCAAAAATATGTAAGAAACAAGGCCATTGTTGACATGAATTAGATATAGTCAAGCAGCTTGACCAACCAATATTGTATTATTTTGAGGACATTCTTTGTTTTGACTTTCAACTCCAATTAAGAGATTCAAATTAGACACAAAGATGTAACAGCCTTTCACGGGCCTTTCTAGTAACATTTACCAAACTGATTCATAAACTCTAAAATATGAAACAAACTAGAGAAACAATCACAAAGCACATTGATTAAGAAAGAAGACTAACAATCATTGAGCTATTCTTTAGTTAAGAACTGGAAAGATCATAAATAGAAAACTATTAATAATCTGTAAAATTGAGCCGGGTGGTGGTGGTACATGCCTTTAATCTCATCACTCAGGAGGCAGAGGCAGGTAGATCTCCATGAGTTCAAGGCCAGCCTGGACTACAAATTAAGTTCCAGGATAGCCAGAGCTGTTACACAGAGAAACTTTGTCTCAAGAAAAAAAAAATGTATGGAAATTTCACTGAGGTATTAGTTATCTCTTTTACAGAAGGGCAATAAACTTTGACTCTTCTTCTAACTTGATCCCAGGACATGGCTTCCCCTAACTTCAGATCCATTTTCTTCTCACGTTGCAGAAATGGAGAAACAAAGAAGCAGAAAGAATAGTGGGAGGGAAATGAGAAAATACAAACTAGTCCTAAAAGAGGTCATCCTCGATGAGCACAAACTTCGATATGCACTGAACCATTGCTTTATCTACTCCCTTAAGGAGGAGGCTGCAATGCTAATTGTTTGCTGGATGCATAATCAAAAGTCGTTGTCATGTTTGATTTAGCCCTGGATTGGGGGGAAGGGCTGCTGAAGTGGGGTAACGGGCAGACGTCTCTCCTTCTGCAGCTTCTGTTGCATTGGCAGAGACACATGACAAGCAAGTCACGTGTGCTATAAAGAATGTAGGATAAAAGAATAGAAATAACGTGGAGGAGCTGGTAGAGATGGCGTTCAGTAAGCTGCTCTGTGAGGAGCCGTGTGGACAGAGGCCTGGATCACGTGAGGACATGAGTTGTACTGAAGGAGACTGAAGAAACGCTGCAGGCTGAGCTAACACAACACTCGAAGTGTGGTGCTATTTCCATTGTGCTTCACCGTCAGCCTGCGTGAAGGGCGTTTTCCAGTGAAGCTAGTTTTTGACTGGAAAACAGATTCTCAATTGAAAGAACACAAAATGTTGCTGATATTTACTAAAAAACCACATGTGATAATTTCTAGAACTAAAATTAAAAAAAAAAAAGTAGAGCACAATAAACAGCCCAACAATGGAGATGACATCAAGAATTAAATGTCTGGTGTGGCATAATATAATGCAATTTAAAATAGGTGGCATTATTAAAGCAAATGCTGCAGCAGTGGTATGCATTACACACAAAAGATGGAACAAAGATGGGTCTGGGTTTAAAAAAAAAAAAAAGGTTTTCAAACTACAATCCAAGAATGCCAACATTGAAATAGATGGAACATAGTAACAAGGAGAATGACTGCTGTCAGATTTGGCAGTGATTATTAGTTTAGTAGCTAATAAAAGAAACTTATTATAGCTGTGATTTTTAATAGCGAGAATTAGGGTGAGAGGTGTAGCTCAGTGGGAAAGAGGTTTGTCTACTGTTTCTCAGTCCTTGGGCTCAGTCCCCAGGACTAGCACAAAAAGAAAAAAAAGAACTTTTAAAATTTTTGATAGGGTAGCTCAACTAGACTACACCAGTGACTAAAGGTATGTGGAAAATGTCGCATTGATTTCATGTATTAAACTCCTGGAGTAGAGCTGAGCGTGTGTCCCAGCTATAGCATGCTTGACTAGCATTCGTGAAATTCTGGTCTCAATCCTCAGTGCTGAATAAACATGGCATAGTAGTGTATGCCTTATATATATCCTTGTATTCTGATGGTAGAGACATGAAGATTAGAAGTTCAAGGTCATCCTTGGCTACATACAAGTTCAAGACTGGCCTGAGATAAATGAGACCCTGTCACAGGTGGGGAAAAAAATAAAAAGATTAATAGAGAGGGGGAAAAAACTGCTGGATAAGGAAACAAGACTATCCCAACTATAATTTCGGTAATTGTGATTTGTGTGTGGCATGCAAAAGTCATTCTTAGTTTAGACATTTGTTTTGTTGGGTTTTTTTTTTGTTTTTTGTTTTTTGTTTTTGTTTTTGTTTTTGTTTTTTTTTTTTTTTTGGTTGGTTTTTTCGAGACAGGGTTTCTCTGTGTAGCTTTGCGCCTTTTCCTGGAGCTCACTTGGTAGGTAGCCCAGGCTGGCCTCGAACTCACAGAGATCCACCTGGCTCTGCCTCCCGAGTGCTGGGGACATTTGTTTTTTAAAAAACAGTTTTAGAAATGAGACAGTAAAAATAATGCTCAAGGAAAGAGTGAACAAGCCAGAATTTGGTTGAAAAATAGAAGCTTTCTTTTTGCCTAATACAATGTATGCTCTGAATGTGTTACTAGGAGTCAGAGCCTCAGCCATGCCGAGTCATGACTATGGGGAACCGGATAACAACTGCATGAAACATTTTCTGGATTTGCTCAAAGGTAGGCCATCTGATGACATGCCAAGTGTTAAGGAATTCTCAAGGAAGTAACAGGAACTCTGACTGAAGGGGTTAAAGCAATTAAATTCAACTCAGGCAAGATCTGATGTAAGAGGGAAATCGGGGCAGACCACAGAAGTCCCTGAAGAAAAACCATGTACATTACCAGAATACAAAATAATACTTAACTTCTGCTAGACAGTTCATCGGTATGAGCTGTGGCTTACTACAAATACTACTGATACAATTTTCCAGAAAAGGTCTAACTTTAGTTTCACTTTTTTAAAGAGTGAAGATCAATGGTGGGGCTTATTGGAGGAACAATTGCCTGTTCATCCACAAAGCCCTGGGTTTAATTCACATCGCCTAAAATATTAAAAACTAATGTTTTAGATATAGAGATCATTTTCAAAATAAAAACTGTAGGGACTGGAATATTTGCTCAATAGTTTGCAGAGGAACTTCAGTTTCCAGAATTTTCCTTAGGCAGCTCACAACCACCTGTAACTCCAGCCTCCAGGATATCCAACACACTCTTCTGGCTTCCACAGGCAACTACATGCTTGTGCTCATGAGCACACACACACACACACACACACACACACACACACACACACACACACACAAGTTTTAAAGATGATGTGTAAAGGATTAACTCTCATGGTATCAGATGGTACCATGCACACTTCCAAAGAAGGGAAGTAACTTAGTGTCCCTACACAGCTATGATCCCTATGAACCACGACAATGACCATCATAGCACCTTAACCCTAAGAGTGCAATAGTGTCACACATACCTTAGCAGTAACCAACAGCTCTCTATTGGACTTCAGGCACCCTCAACAAGAGAGAAACATGCCTAGTGACAGAAACCCAGCCAACTCTTCAGGACTAGTGAAGTCATGAATCTGGAAGGAAAGACTATAACCACTACTTTTATAAACCAGCATACTCTTTAGCAACACTCTAAATGTCTATCCTGTAGCCACAGATAAGTGTGGTTCTCACCTCACATTAAGGAAACTTCTCTTTGCATGGACAAAGGTCATCGCAGAAAACCACGCTGATCAAAATGCAGCATTGTGGAGCCCAGTACCAAGTAATACATATATAACACAACTCATGCACCTAAAGCTCAGAGATCATTTCAGAATAGGTGATAGAAAGGCTGTAAAAGTGTTGGCCATGCAGCCTAGTCTTGGGTCGGCATATGACTATCTGTCCAATGGGATTCCTTGGGGCAAGGCACCCATGGCAACAGATTCTCACTCGGCAAGAACCAGTAGACCACAGGACAGTGTAAGAATTTGCAAAATTTGTGCAGCTTGCAGGCACTTTTCTCTCTCATTATATTGTTGATTCTTTGGGTGGTTTTCAGTTTTATTTTGTCAACAACAGCTATGATTTTCCCTGGAAATTCTGTTCTTTCTCAAATATTTTCCCCTAAGATTCAGCAAGGGGCTAATATTTCTCAGATCTCTTATCTGGAATTACTAATTACAATGTCTAAGCCTGGGAGCTTTTCTGACTCAATAGAGACAGTTAGCTACACGTGAGAACACACTTGGAACATTAACTGTGTCTCACAGTTCTGGAAAGGAGAGTAAGGCATGCAAACACAGAATAGGGGAAAGCCTCAGGAATACACATAGTGTCAACTGTTGAGAGCAAGTTCCCTGATCACCAAGCATAGAGAATCAATGGCAGGAGCTAGTATGGTCCAATGGGAAAAAACACAATGTAAAATACGGCTGAATAGATCCATCTTTCCCATAAATAGGAACTTATATTGGTGGAAGAAGTATGATATAACAGGACGGGAAAAGAGTGCTTTATCGAAGTCTATCTTTTACAGAGATTAAGACATGGGACCCTCTTGTAGAAAAGGGAACTGTATCAAAGCATATCTTGCAGACATGAAAGAATTGTTTGGGTTTGAATATTGTTGCCCTTAAAACATTGTACCCATATCTATTACTTTTCAACTTTGTAACCACAGGTAGCTGCCGGCTGACATAAGTGCTGTGAGAACAGGATGGGTCTGGCTCAATATTTAGTGAAGCTGCAAAACAGCTGACCTCTGTGTCTACAATAAGGTTATGTGGGGGTGGGAAAGTGTATTTGGTAAAGTATAAAGAGAAACAATAGGAACATTTATAATTATTACAATGTATTACTTAAAATTATGCTATTTCTTAAAAGTCAAAATTAGGAGCCAATAATAAAGCTGTTCATGTAAGCCTGGCAGAAAAAAAAAATCCTCTGTTAAAATGTAAATAAAGACTGCTTGAGGTATTCGGGGCCACTTGAGTACAATCCACCTGGTGGTCAGAATTTTTCCTTTTGATAACGCCCATTCCCCATCTCAGGACCCAAGCTGAGGCTGGACCCAGGCCTAAAAGCCAGAGGTACAGGTAATTTGCTATGATACTGTGTCTCCTAGAAATGTCAGAAACTATACCCATATAGTCTCACCAGCACGCATGCCTAAACACGAGCTGAACAAGGATGACACCAGCAGGCAGGCTGATGTAGAAGTCGGGAAAGCTAACGAGGCCTCAGCCCTTGACAAAGAATTACAGGCAACCAAGGAATGCAGAGAGTGGAAGAAACAGTATTCCTCGGAGAAGAGAACACAAATTGTTTGTCTGATACCAAGTGGTCAGTCCTGAAACATACATATAAGTAACATTATATGGACTGAGCAGGCTACATCTATATATATTTGTGTGTGTGTGTGTGCGTGTGTGTGTGTGTGTGTGTGTGTGTGTGTGTGTGTGTGTGTAATGATAATTAAAGAAAAAGAGGCCATGAATTTGAAAGACAGAATGGAGTATAAGGTAAGCGTGAATAAAAATCAAACTCTTGGAAGGCTGGACTTTCTGAGCTTGAGGCCAGCATGGTCCACATAGCAAGTTGAGGTCAGACATGACTACATAGTGAGACTCTGTCACACACACACACACACACACACACACACACACACACACACACACGAAAATAGTAATATTGTAAGAATCTAGATACTGTTTTTCACATATCATAATTTAATACTTATATCCTTTCAATTAATATTTAAGTTAGTGCAAAATCATAGGAATAATTTGGTATTTCCAAGCATATGTGTCATTATAATTTGTTTGGCTCCCTGCTATTGTCTTCCTTTGCCTCACTTCCTGCTTCTGCTGGTCTCCTTCTTCCTGCCGAACAGCCCCCTTTTGTTTTCCTGTGGTAGTGATGACCCCATAGGCACGCCTGAAGAGCAGTGTGGAATCTTACAACCGAGTCAAAAGTCTTATCCTCTTACTGTCAGTCTACTGGAGTGCTGTAGAGACACCCTACTTACACTTTTGCCTTCAGTGAATGTACACCACCTTTTAGAAGTCCTGCAAGTACATAGGGAAGTCACTCCTTCATAAGCTGTGCATGCTCTTAACACGGGAAGAACCATCGTGAAACTCTGGCATCCGAATCACCAAGCACTGCAGCATGGCAATGCCCACCAGCGGCACTTGGCAGCTGAGTGGGGATTTACGCTCTCCAAATTAGGATTTGGAATTTTGTGACTGTCACCAAATGAATTAGTTACTAAAACCTGAATGCTTTGCGGGGGTGGGTCTGTATTTCAAGACTAAAGCACACACACAGTGCATACGACATTAAGAGCACTTCATATTGCTTCTGTAAAACCAAGGGGCATCATTGCTCTCCGATTGTGGTCCTGGTAAACACAGGTGTGAGGAAGGCTCAGTATCGTGTCTGAAAACGGTTCACATCTTACACCCAAGGGCAACTTGGGATGGGAAATACCCTGTTGGGAATTTATTCGTGAATATACTGTTGAAATTTTAAAAAAATGGAAATTAAAAACACAGACATGAATCCAAATACTCTTCAGGTAGTGAGTGGGCAAAGAAATAGTGAAGCATTCATTACAATGGAATATACATCAGCAATGAAAGGAACAAGCATAATCATAAAACTTGGCTGATTCTCAAATGTATACTGCTAAGTGAAAGAAGCCATTCAGGTAAAGCTACATAGTGTGTGGTTCTGCTAAAAAGGAATTCTACTAGTTGAAAGATCAGCGAGAGAAAAGCCATCAGCTTTTAGAGAGCTGATGATGATGACAGCGTGCAAGGGTGGGCGACAGAGAAGCTTGAAGAAAAGGGTTTGGGGGTCTGGTTTAATTTTGGTTGGGCTTTGTGTGTGATCAAGCTGCCCCACATCTTGATCATGATGAAGATTAGTGTCCTGTATGTATTTGTCAAAATGTATGACCATACACTGCAAAAAGGAGGCATCTTAGTAAAAGCTGTCTTGATTTTTTTAAAAATGATGGAAGAGGAAAGCATACAAAGAAATATGACAGTGCCGCAGTCTGGTGGGAACGTTTTCCTCCGAGTTCCAGCACCGTCAGTGCCTGACACTCCACTTATACCCTGCGATGCTTAGTTTGATAGCAACTGCAAGTTAGAAATGAGCAAGTGTGAGGAAGTGGTAATTCTTCAAGCTCTCCCGGGAAGCTCAGCAGTTAGGCTAGAATTACAGATGTGAGTGAGGTCGCCCTTGCACTATTCACATACTTATTCTACTCCATTTAAATTCTGAAGTGCACTTATGTCTCAGATTTAGCCCTGACAGGAAAAGTGCCTCACTTGAAGCCTGTCTTGCTTACTCAGGAGTGGAATGTGTGAAGTAAAATGTTTTGAAAGTCCTTGTTAGCCGATGAAGAGCATAAATGAGCAGTTACTACAAGCACAAACCTAATCTTCTGGCAGTTGAAAGGGGGCTGAACTTTTACAACAAAGGTTTTATGGGAAAAATCATTGGATTGGTTGGCATGATAATCCACTGGATCAAGTTGGTATGGTGATCTAGTTTAACAATGCTATTTTTCAGCCATATAAGAGCTTTAAAAAGATTGTATTCTTGAATGGGATATGCTCTGTGTTCCTGGAATTTCCCATTGGACTGTATTTTATTGCCTGCTCTAAATTAGATTTCCTTCATTTTCCATCAGCTGGGGATAAAGAGATGGGAGGTATAATTGCTGTTGCTCACCAAACCACTTCTCCAAAACCCTTGCAAGAAGATCCAGAAACTTTAACAAGACTTTCCACCGCAAGATGCTGAATTCTAGGACTATAGGTCAGTTAAGAGATGGTACATTACTAATTCACTTTTTCTCCAACTCTAATTTTTATGGAATTTCATTCACAAATAGGAAAGCACCCATAATAAAGAAGGACATCACTTCCCTCCTAAAGACAAGGCTAATGACAGAACCAGAAGAAGATAGTGAATCAACCCTGTGCTGCCATGTTTCACTAAAATGCTAATCTTTCAAGACACAAAGATTTAAATTTCATTTAAAGAGATGTATACAACATATTTTCAAAAGACTTCGAGAATGGGTTCAGCAACTTTTGTGTCAGCCTCCGAAGGCAGTAGTGGTAGAACACTGACCATAAACAAGCATTTTAAGGAAATTTTAAAAGAAAATCACCAGTTCTTTATTTGAGGCTAGCATAGTCTTGATAACAAAATCAACCAAAAATTTAAGAAACAAGAGTATTTCCAGATAGGATGGTGAACTAGAGGCTGTTTCTTCTGTGGTTCAGAAAAGTATAAAGCCATCAGCACCATGCCTGGTACGGTGACCCAGTCAAAATGCCATGTCTGTGGAAGTGACAGGTCCTCTGAGCAGGGAGTGGGGAGGACTCACTACTGTTGTTTACTTAAATCAGCAAAGTATCAAACTGTCTTCTAAATACCTATGTTTATACCCATAGACAAATGCTACTCTCAGCCTTCATCAGAAAAGTCTCTCTTTGTACTGAATGGCAGTACACGGGAGGCTTATTGCTTCTCAAGGTGCTGAGACTATGTGACAATTGGAGGTTCAGCATTAAACCAGGCATGTATACCACCTCCTATAAGGTTAAGAGCTGGAAGACACAATGAAAGGCTGCAAAATGCTATCTTCTAGGCATAACACAGCCATCGCAATCATGAACTCATAACAACTGCTGTCACCTTCACTGGGTTGGGTCCGGTCAACAGTCAGTCATGGATGAAGGAGGAGCACATAGGACCCTACCCCATGGCTGCTGAACTATTGGCCACTGACAGATTCTGGGAGAGGGGAGTCATCGTCTTCAGTTGTATATCCACTGGTGAGCCCATCAGGCTACAGTGGACAGTTCCAAATCTGCCATACGGATAGTCCTGGCTAAACTCAGTGGGTCACAAAAGAAAATCAAAAACAAACAAACGGCTTGACGGTGGGATAGGGATTTATTAAAAAGTGGGAGATTAATGGGGGAGGGAGGGAAATAAGAGGGAGTTCAGGCTAGGAGAAATCAGAATGCACGGTGTGTGTGTGTGTGTGTGTGTGTGTGTGTGCGCGCGCGCGCGCGCGCGCGTTGTAACTGTCAAAGAAGAAATGTAATTAATTTAAGACATATGTTTAAAAGTAGATGTTACCTTAAAGAAAGAAGCAGAATTAAAGCTTCAGAAACCCACCAAGGAAATGAAAGGATACTGGAAAAGATCAGAAACAAAAGCTTCCTCCTATGTAGAAGGTACAGGGTCTGAACCGCATGTCCAACTGTAGAGCTGGGACGCCACCGTGTCGGGGTTCCACTGAGCTTTTCAGGGTGACTGCTGGTGGATTGGAACCTCCAGCTTGCCTCTGCACCATCCAGAAAGCCTCATTCCTGTCTCTCTCCCTCTCCAAACCCTGCCTGCTCAGAGAGTCTCTGAACAAAGAAAAGGCACCAAAAAGCCCAGTTCCGTATTCTCGGCGGCTACTGCAACTTCCTCCCCATTTGCTCCCAGCAGCCCAAGTTCCCACCCAAGTGCTCATCTTTGGCTGTCCTTGGGCACAAATCCGGCTTGTGGTGGACACACTATCACCCCTCACCTACAACCTATAAAGTCCCCCTGCTTTAGTTCAGGGATGTGGCTTCTCCGGCCTCGATCTTTAGAACTGGAGAACTCATCTGAGAATTGCTTTGATCAAATAAACCTGTTTCCTTTAAAAGACAAAAATCTAGGTTCTACATAGAGGGAGAAACCTGTGCCATTTGTCTTTCTGGGTCTGGATTATTTCATTTACCATATTGAGTCACAATTGTATTTATTTTCCTGCAAATGTCCTGATTTCTCCTTGTGGCCTCATAAATTCTTCTGTGTGTATGCACCAACTTTTCTTTAGCTGTTCATTTGTTGATGGATATTTATTTCCTAGTTCATTGTGAATAGTACAGAAGTAGGCATGGATGTGCAAATATCTCCGTGGTGTGCTTTATTGGATGCCTCTGGGAATGTATCCAAGAGTGATGTATCTCGGTTGTAGATTACCTCTATTTTCAGTTCTTGAGGAGCCCCCATAGTGAGCTTCCAGTCTCATCAGCAGTATCATCCACTTCTTACATTTACTTTGTTTTTTTATTTGATCACTTCCTCTTTTCTCTTGCCCTCTATCACCTTCTTCTCTACTCTCTCTTTTGTCCTTTAGTTTATTTAACCCTGCTTCCTTTTCTCACTTTCCCTGTCTCTTTCCTTTATCTTATTTGTCTACTACACATTTATCCTACATCATTTTTATGTTTGCAACACATTCTACAAGAGTTTCACCATTTTCCATTCTGCAGCCTGGTCATTGGTGGTGTATTCGTGGGCTGTAATTTATTTAAGTTTGTCAAGTATTGATCTTGTAAAGTTTGATCTTGTTGCTGCTGTAGAGTTTGCTCCTCGACAAGAGGTACTCAGAGCTGGGACTTCCAGGTAGACTTTTCCATAAGAAAACGCACCCCAAATTGAGAAGGGACAGCCATTGTACTAACAGATGCATGAGTCACAAGGCTAGAAGAATAAACAGGAAAATGCCAGGCAACAGGACTCTTCCAAAAGACCCAACTACTCAGCTATTTAACTCAAAGACACTGAAATAGGTAAATCACGAGACGAAGATTTAAAAAGTTTTCTAGTAAAAGTGATCTGTGACCTGAAAGAGAATACAAGCAAACAGACCAACTCATTTTAGAACCTCAAGAAGAAAGTCAGCAACATGGAGGAATAGATTGTCAAAAATCAACAATATGGATGGTGGGAAAAGTAGCAACATGAAAAAGATTTCAGCAAGGAAATTCAGATTTTGAAAAAGGCACGTAAATGTTAGAAATAAAATAAATGAGTAAGATAAAATATGCAATGCAGTGCATCAGCAAGATTCTCAACCAAGCAGAAGGAAGAATATCAAGGATGGAGAGCAAGGTTGAGGAAATACTTCATTCAATTCTACTAAGGAAGGAAAACAATGATAATTGCTACAATGTCCAGGAACTACTGAACACAATCAAGAAAACCAAACCTAAGACTCCATGGACAGAAGAAGGAGCTGAGATAAACACTAAAACCATAAATGGCAGGGAGTCTTCTATTCTTGGTTTGTGAGAGTTCAGAAAGCTTGCTGCTTTCTTTCAAAAGAAAAAGACTATTGGCAGCATGTTACCTGATGCTCTCAGAAAGGAAATGCAATGAGCACTTTGGCTTCCAATTACTGGGTACCAACTACATCAGCTTCACCCATCAGATGCTCAGAAGATGCAAGTCTCTCTTAAATTGTACTGCCTTAGAATTCTACGTGCTTTCTGCCTGGTACTGCCAAATCTTTAAAACAATATGCATTTGTTTGGTGAGAACCCAGCATCATTCATTTGTAAGTCAAGTTTATAATATACAATTCTTCAAGAAGGATCTTGTGGTAGAGGTAATATTCATGTTGGAAATATTCATAAACACCATACATTACTTTCAAATCAAATGTAAACGTAACTCTAATTTCAGAAACTGGCACCATAAATGTCTTTAAAGAGAAGCTAGTGAAGTTTCTTCATTGTACATAAAAATAAACAGAGGACTGAAGGAGCTCTATTCTATGCCAAGGTTGGGGTCTGGGTCCTGATCTACAGACCATCACTCATGCCACACTCCTCGGAACCTTCTCTAAGAGCAGCGAAAATCATTTCATCAGGTTGAGCCTGTCTTGCTTTCTCAGAGGAGGCAGGGCAACATCCCTTGAAATGAAACTAGCAGGCTGCGTTCCACAAGTATGTGACCTTTAGAGCTATGGACACCCAGGGATCAGAGCTGACACTTCATGTGTTTTAAGGTGGCAACCAGCAGCAGGCTCTCCCTTCCGTGCCCTGGGGGTTCTGTCCAGTGTCTGGCTACTTGCCTACACCACTAGTTGACAACAAGTACTTCAACATGACTTCTTTCTGTCACCTACTATTGGGATTTTCTTTTTGCTGAGGTTAACAATCTAGTGTTCATGTTGGCTACCAAGGCAAATCAATCTTTTTTTCCCTCTAACCAAGGCAAATCGATCTTTTTTCCCTCTAACCTGTTCTGTTGGGAGCCTCAATTTAGTACTATATTTATTTCTTCTAATTGATAAATAAATGTTTATGTTTTGGCATAAATTCAAACATGATGTTTTGAAAAGTATAATCAACATATATATGTTGGAATAGCTAAATACATCTAGCTTTTTTAAAAATTGCTTCATATACTTGGGATTTTGTGATTAAAAAAATTCTTAAAATCCATGTTGTTTGCAAATGTTTTGAAGGCATTGGGGTCCAAACCCAGAACCTTGTGTGTACTAAACAAGCACTCTACCTCATCCTAGTTTCTCTCAGAACATTTTAAGTATTCCATTCATTATTGTGAACTATAACCACTAAGATCCACAATAGAGCTCCCAAGTTATTCCTCCTGCTCAACTGAAATGTTGTATCCATTGACCCACATCTCACCAGTCTCCCAATCCTGTGGCTATTCATTTAAGTGCACATAAACAGCCTATTTGTCCAACAGTAGTTGTTTAGGGATGGAGTTTTCATATCACATTACTGTGGGGCTGTTTTTCTACCTCCATTGCCAAAAATAACAATAGCTCTCACCCAAGGGCAAGGCCAGATATGTGAGTATAGAGTGGGGCGTCAGATTCATTTTGTCACTGAGTACCCGTAGGGTAAGTGAAGGTTATGAACATGTGGTCATTCTGAAGCACTGCAGAATCACTGTCTTTAAATACTTCCAAGTGCTCACAGACATTACTAAGGTCATGGCCATATTCGGAGTGCACGTGTTTGGAAAAAGAATTAGCTATGCCTAGATGATAAACAGTAGTTATCTTCAGAAGGAAAGGAGTTTCCTTAGTGAAAGCCTACTCTGAGACCTGTACTTTTAGTTTGACGCTTTATGAGGTCATGGTTAGCTGAGTTTCATTCCAAATTATCGGGACAACTGGCAATTTCCTGGGTTTTGTTTTGTTTTTGTTTTTTTTTTATAAACTTCATTATTTAAAGAAAATTGTAAAAGAATAAAAACATCGCACACCAAAATAACCAGACTCACAGTCTATTCAACTTAATAAACATCGAAACAGAATTGGCATCAAAATGGAAGCTGTGAAGCCTCACATTAAAGTCTATACTTTTGGTATCAAATATATTTCACGCATTTGTCCACCACCAAAACCGAAAACTGTACAGCAGAATGAGAACTAGAAGAACACTTAGCTTGCTCTCCTCTTGCATGACTAGTGTCCATTTTGATTCTTGTTGTGGAAAGACTGACTTGAGGCTTTAAAAATGGAATACTACTCTCTAAAATTTACATTTATTTTGGTTAAAATTCAGACAAAGTTATGGTCGGATTATTTCCTCTGAACTTGGTTGGTTCAGGCTGCTCTTGAAGAAACATGAAAACGTAACTCCACTTGGTGAAGTCTGGATTTCACAGCCAACAACTGGACTTTCATTTTAAGACAGCATGCAGAGCTTCGGTAATGTAAAGTTAAGAGCAAAAATGTAACCGTAGACTACTTTGCTGGGCCTAGACTGTATGCCAAGGTCCTGAAAAAAAATAAATTCATATTGTACTGTATATTTCAGACACAGACAAACTTGCTTTACTTATGCCGCCATTAAATTTATTTAAAAACCAGTCATAATAACAAGTAACTAAAAACAGACAGTGCAAGCATGGCATTTGTTGCTTGAAAATTCTTCCATGCATGCCAAGAGAAACTTCCCAGGAGCTCCTAAGAAGCTGTCTCGAGACCTCTTGGAACGTGCGACAGGACATCACACTCCAGGATGTCCTCGCCTTCTGTCTGTTGGTACTGTGGTTCCCTTTTAATCCCTTCAGCATCCTGCTGAAGTCAAGTTTATAAACACAAGTTTGGGAATGGATCAACACCAATACTGTCAAGCGTCTAAGTCACCGGTCTGAATCCTTCAGCCAGCTTCCACTTCGCAATCTGCAAATCAAGCTGCACCCCTGTGTCATGTGAGAACTTTCATAATACAGTAGTTTCTAGATGATCTATAAACCCTACGTCTTTAGATGAGGAGGGAAATGAATCCAGTCAGAAATCAAAGGCGATTAAACTGTTTGTAAGCGAAAACAAATGTTACAACAACTCCTTCCTATCAGCAAATGATTGACATGATGTGCTTTCTGACTTAACTCTTTGTACCCAAATGAATACTACAGAATGTAAATTCCTTTCAATTTTTTCTCTTTTAAAAATATGACAATCCAAAGTGCTTAATATATATATCTATCTCAATTGTACATTTTACTACCTATAACTCATCATTTCTGAAGGCTTGGGTCATATGCATTAAATTCACATAATCATACCTTTTATGAAATGCTTCATGGAGATTCAATAAAATGATTCATTGATGAAAGACAAATATAATTTTAACCATTCTTAATGGGTACACAAACTCAAGGAAAGATAAATTTCAGAAAATTGTGACTATTACACCAAAGATAAAATTGATTTGTAAACTAAATAAAAATAGTCTCAAAAATATGAGGCAGGTAAATTTAAGTGTGTGTGTGTGTGTGTGTGTGTGTGTGTGTGTGTGTGTGTGTGTGTATCAAGTAATTCAAGTAGTCTCAATCATTCATCTGGTCTGACATGCATGGACTTTTTCTGAACACTGTTAGGATGTATTCTAAATTTGAATGAAAACAATTGAATTTTTTTTCTTGTTTTCCCACTAAATCTTTTTAGTAAGTCTTCAAACTATGAATTTCTTTTTTTCCTCATTTTCTTTCTCTAAAATACAATTACCACACCGACGTTCCACTAGTGGGCTGTCATTTGGAGGTAGCACACCGCACCTGAAAACCCAGCTTTGCAGAGATGTTTCCACTTAATATCATTAACAGCTTGAATCCACCAAATCTTGACAGCTGCTCTCCTAAGTCCAAACACATCTCTCCAGTTAAAGTGGCAAGATGGCTTTAGGGAGGGAAATCTCTGAGATTACCATTGTGTTCAACCCTCTGGTTGGCAGAAAACGACAGCAAACGGTGCCAGCTCTTGTGATCCCAACAAACCACAGGCAACTGAGGGCCTGGCCTGGCGTGGTTTACCCATCTAGTCTTATTCATATCTCATTTTTAAAAATGCATCTTGGAGCTGGAGAGTTGGCTCAGCAGTTTAGAGGACTTAGCTCTTGCAGAGGGTCTGCATTTGATTCAAAGTACCCATATTGTGGCTCACGAACATCAATAACTCTAGTTCCAGGGCATCTGACTCACTCTTCTAACTTCTGTGGGCACACTCAAAAAGATTTAGTTGACTGACTTTAAGAAGGATGGTCATTATTTTTATGTTTTAGATCATGTTAGAATTGCAGACTAGAAGGGGGCATTTTCTTTGCTTTGTCTTTTGATGCAGGGTCTCATTCTGCAGCCTTGAACTCATGGCAATTCTTCTGCATCATCCTACCAGAGTACCGGGACTTCAAGCATGATTCACCACGCCTTGATGAAGTAGTGTATTAATAGGACATTCCAGGTGTCTAGAGAGATTTTTTCAGTGGTTAAGTGCACTTATTACTTTTCTGGAGGACCAAGATTCAGTTCCCAGAACCCACACAGTTCTAGGGGTCTTGTGCCCTCTTCTGACCTCTACAGGGACAGGATACATGCAATACAGAGAGAGAGAGAGAGAGACAGAGACAGAGAGACAGAGACAGAGACAGAGAGACAGAGACAGAGAGAGACAGAGAGACAGAGACAGAGAGAAAGAGACAGAGAGAGAGATAGAGAGAGACAGAGAGAGACAGAGAGAGAACTTTTGTATAAAGGACATACACAGAGAGGGGGGACTTTTTTTTTTTATAAAGGACATAAGGACATTTTGGTCTAATCTTAGCAGTTCAACAATTGAACCTATCCTGAAGTAATTAGAAAGTTAAACACATTCTGATACAATTGGTTATGCATTTCTTTTTCTGTGGTTTGATGACCCTTTTGTACATGGGAACCCAATTCTCAATTGTTTAACTGTGCAATTTTCCCTCTGAAAAAGGAAGTGAGGGGGGAATGGAAAGGGGTAAGGAACATTGGTTATCTGTAACCAGTGCCCCGGTTCCAAGCCTCTGGACTAAAGTCTGGTTTCTTCCACTCTGTTTCTGACTTGGTAGCTTGAACAGATGAGACAGTAAACGGTTTAAGGAACCTGGGTTTCCTTTGTGCTTCATCATACACTAGAGACAGTCTGGTAGGGCTGAAAAACATCACCTTCCTGTGCCTGACAGCTTTTCAGAAAGACGACACTCAACATGCTTCACTTTAGTTGTAATTTGAAACTTTGAAGCTGCTAGTTTTTCTTAATTTATGGTTTGGGTGGAAAGGAAAGCTCTCCTATGTTCCTTTAAACGTGTGGACCATCCCTCCTTACCAAGGTTGTTATATACTACTTCCTGTAAGAGGGGATGGAGACATGTGGACCAAAGGCAGCCTCAGATCATCAAATTATCTTCCCCTCCTTCCCACAGTCTACCCAGCTCCTGTCGTCCTTTTCAGATGTAAGACATTACTAGGCCTTGGTGGACCTGAAGAAGTTGTCATGATTCTTCCCTAGAAGGCCAAAGCTAAGAGAGAGAGAGAGAGAGAGAGAGAGAGAGAGAGAGAGAGAGAGAGAGAGAGAGGAAGGAAGGAAGGAAGGAAGGAAGGAAGGAAGGAAGGAAGGAAGGAAGGAAGAAAGAAAGAGGGGAGGGAGGAGGGGGAGGGAGGAGGGGGAGGGAGGGGGAGGGAGAGAGGGAGGGAGGGAGGAAGGAAGGAAGAAAGGAATCTAGCTAAAACATTCATGGCTAAGCCCTTATTCTAAAAGGGAATAGGCAAAGAAGACAAAACCAAGAACCCCATTTTTCCTGTCCCCCATCTCTCTTCTTCTCAGCTTCCTCCCCAACATGCTCCCCCCCAAACACACACACACACACACACACACACACACACACACACACACACACACACCAACTCTGTGCAGCAGAGTCTCCTGAAGAAGCACTCTTTGAAAGTGAAACTTCTGTGCTCAAGGATGGATTTGGAGATTTGAACCTATGAAGCTGGGCTGGAAGCAGCCAAGGCTGGGCCAGGTTCACAGATGGGACTGTTTGGTACCTGGCCTACTAAGGTGTCCTTAGCTCTGTGGCCTGAGCCAACTCCTAGCTTCCAGCCTGCCTTGCCAAGCCAATGGCCACCTGAAGCAAGTGTGTGTAGCATCTAGGAGCAAGGCCTCCCGCATCCAGTGGATTGTGGTCCAGGTCCCTAGGGCACCATGCACATCTTCTAAAACTCTTTTAACCAAGAGTAGTGGAGAGCTGAGCGGGATGTTCTACACCTGTGCACCTTCACAATGGAAAATTCCAGAGAGTCCCCACCCTCCTGATTAAGCCACCCTTGGCCTAGCCCCTAAAAACTGTACTGGGAGATTATTTGTATTTATTCATATTTATTTTTGATTTCTGAGATGGTGATTTGTTATGCAGACTAGACTGGGCCGGACACCTGGTGATTCTCCTTCCTCGGCCTGCAAAGTGCTGGATTATACAGTTTGTACATGGTTCAGGACAGTTTTGACATTTTACCTTGTGATACATTACATTGTAGCTAGTTGAAGAATCCTCCAGGATGGCTTCCCATTTATAAGCTGGACTGGAGCCCCTTTTTGAAAAACACAAACCGAAAACCCAATCCAGAAGCAATTTAATTTCAAATGCTCCACTTTTCAAAAAGAAGTATGTTCAAAAAGTTAATTGCCTGCAGTTGAATGAGAATTGTGGTTATGGAATTTAAACTGTCAGATAACACGGCTTCTGTTCACTTTCATCTATCCCGGATGTCCATTCCTCGGTTCTGGGTTCTCAAGTTCATCACCTGTGCCCTCAGCCCCCAAAACTGGCTCTCAGTGGTTTCTTGAGGGTCTTCCCATCTAAAGAACGTTTGGTCATGTGACCTTGACACGAGGTAGCCATGTGTCTGTCAATTCACTCTTACACTAGATGGAAGATTCCTTGTTACATCCCCTCCTCCAAGGGTTTCTGGTGGAGCTTGGAGGAGACACCAATTCCCCCCACCCACAAGCAATAAGAGCTCACCCCGCTGCCGGCACTGATCAAGAAAAGGAATCTCTTAAGGGGCATGTTTCATGCTGCTGTCTCGCTTCTTAAGCGAAACTGAGCATCACAGCTTTTATAACCAACCAAAGAGGCAACCCAAGTCCTCTGCCTGCAGCGCCTAGGTGCGTCTGAGAACCAAGGAGTCCTTGCTCTAAACATTAAGTAACTTTATAGGACCAGAGCGAGACTCCAGCTTGGCGAGTTAGGCATAAAGGGTCTGGGTAGGAGCTTTTGGAATCTTGGAAAGTAGTTCACACAGAACTGGCGCCATCCGCGGGGACCAAATTAGTTCTTTAAGCGCATCAAAGAGAACCGGATGGGATCGAACTTTAGGCGGACTGAAAGGAACCACCTAAGAAGAATTAAAATTAGAGAGGGGGTGCTGGGACCGGAACAAGGGTTGGTGAAAGCGCACAGGAGATGGGACAAGGGGAGAGGTTGCAAGTCTTAGCCACTGCCGGCCACTTCCCCAGCGGAGTCCCGAGACTCCTTTTATAACCTATCTGTGATAACCTAGATCCCGCGGAGGTTCCAAAAGACAGCTCTGTCCCTCCCCAAGCATCTTCTGGGAGCTGCGGGCGGAGGTTCTGCTACAAGACCTGCCCGCGACTTCCCTGCGTTCGGCCCATACCCGCACCCTAGCTTGTTCCTGGTCTCTCTGCCTCTGTGTCTCTTCGGTCTTGGTCCCTCGTGGAAACAAGGGAAAGGGGGAAATCGCTGCTCCGGGAGGGAAGCCTGGAGCCCCACTTTCAGGATCCACAGTCTCTGACACCCGGGCCACAAGCTTTCCCGCGAGGGAGTCCCGGGAAACTCTGCGACCGCGTAGCTGTCCTCTGGTCCCCGCCCCCTCGCAGCGTCAGCGCGCCACGGGCTGCGGGGTTTAAATGCGCACTAGCGGGAGCCGGGGCGCTTCTGCCCGGGAGCGCAGCCCGGCTGAAAGCGCGGAGTGGGAGGGGAGCGAGCTTGCCGCATCCCCAGCCCAGCACTGCTCCGCGGCCCATGACTCTGGGGCTCCGGTGCCGCCGTCGCTGCTGCAGCATCCTTGAGCTCCCCCCAAACAGCGTGGATGAGAAACCACTCAGCTGCCTCCGCGGCGGGGAGCCATGAGCTGTCTGGATGTTATGTACCAGGTCTACGGTCCCCCGCAGCCTTATTTCGCAGCCGCCTACACTCCCTACCACCAGGTACGAGTCTATTCGGGTGGGGCGGGGACCGGTGGAGCGCCCCAGACTACGAAAGAACCGCTACCCGAAAGGTCGCTGGAGCCTCTGAGCGCCAGGGGCGACAGACAGGCAGCCAAAGACGCCAGGATGCCAGGACCGATTCTAATTCTCTTTAATCCATTTGCTGTCTTGAGAGGGCACCTAAGTCGTGCTAATTAATATGCACCCAGGCCTTCCTTAGAACAGTTAGACGAGGATGGTCCCCACTGAATTTTCTTCTTAGACTCTGGTGAGAGTGCACAGGGCTCCCCGCAAATCTCACACAGGGAAATCCGAACTTTGGTTTTGACCTTAGGGGTAAAAACAAAAAAGAAAAAAGAAAAAAAGAAAATCAAAAGCCTGCCTCTGTGGTTCCCAGATGGAGAGCTCCGCGATTGTCCCGGGAATAATCTCCTTCGTTTCAGTTCTCAGGCGGTCGGGCCAACTAGCTCCGAAACTGGTGGATTCGTTTTCAGGAGAAACTCGCAGACCGACCGCATCGGCCTTGTGATCTGTGCTTTGCAGAATTCTAGGGAGCATTATTCCGGTGTGATTGTCCCGCCCCAGGAGCTAGCCTTTCTGGGGCTCAAATGGCAGAATCCGACAGACCAAAGTCACTTTTAAGATCATTTAACCCCGCTCCTGCAAACTGTTCAAGTTTCGTTCAATTCTGCTGATTTCTAGTTTCTCTTTTTCTTGGGCTGTGTGCGTAGCCAACTACTGTTTCCGTCCGTGTTCTCAGCCAAGGTAGCAGAATCTGAGAACAGTATTCCAGGGGAAGACAAAAGCACACACCTGGAGCGACAGAATTCTGGACCAGGCTGGAAAGCAAGCACCTGGTCTTCTCTTTGGGAAACAGTGAAACCAAATGTCGGTGGAGTCAATACTTCAGACAACTTCGTTTGCAAACCCCAACAATATATTAAAATGATAAAATGAGATTTTGCGTTAGACTCCCCTCCCCAACCTCCTCCCGCGCAAACTTCCCAACCAAGAATCTGTAGTCCTAATTTGTGTTAGATTTAGAAATCACATGGCTTCTCCGTGTAAACCAGGTGGGAACGTGGCATTCAGAGTGTGGTGATGTTGTTAAAAACTGGAATCTTTGGGCCCCAGCTTCTGAGCTCAGGAGCCTTTTCCCGGTATGGGGCGATCCACTTCAAAAAGAAGAGAGATAGTTAGGTCTTCTAGCTGGCCCTTTCTCCTTCTGGACCCGGGACCTGTCTACTACATAAAATCTCTTCACCTTGTATGGCTCTGCCCTTCCCTTCAAGGCCACCTCTGTCTTGAGAATGATTTAGCACTGTCTACGGCTCATTTCTAAGACAATGTGCTCAGTAGCTGCATCTGGTCTGAAAGTTTCGCTGATACAGTGACTGCCTCAGGAGTAGTCAGGATCCCAGTCTTCTTTGTGCTCCATTTTATAACTTCTGTTTGGAGATGCTCGTGTGCTAACCGTTTGCTGACTCTTCCTTCCTTACGTGATCTGTTTTAAAACTACAAATAAGGAGAATGCGCCTGTGGCCCCCTGCACTCGGGAGGCTGAGACAGAAAGATCTTACTTCAAGGCCACTTTCAGCTCCATGGCAAGTTTCAGACCAGCCTAGGCTGTATGAAACCTTGCATCAAAACCAACCTAATGAATGCAAACAACTGACACCGACTTTGGAGGGTTTTGTGGGTGCCCACAAAAAAAAACCCAACTTACATTTATTAAAAAGAGCCACAATTTCCCCAGTCATGATCCTGGAACTCTTTCTTGTTTTCTGGGCACTTTTCTTCATTCCTGTTTGTGTAATGTGGATTCCTTTTTTCATTGTTGTGTTTCTGTTCCATCAAGAGGATGCTTAGTCTTGTGTCTTGTGCTTCTGCTGAGTTCTCATGGAGAGAAGAGCTGCCAACTTAACTTGGGTGCTCGGACTTAAAAAATTCTATTTGCCCCAAGCACAGCCCGGAAAGCTGAACTCAGCTTACAGTCCTGATGGTCTGGTCTGGTTTTTCTTTCTTTGTTTGTTTGTTTTGTTCTCTTTGTTTGTTTGATTGATGGGTGGATAGGTCAATTTAATGTCTTCTGAGATTTTCACCCCAACATTTTAAGAGTTTTTCCTGCAATGCAATTCTGGGCAGAGAGGGTATCAAAGAGAACAATTTTCTTTAGAGACTATTGAAGACAGAGAGGCAACTATGTTGCCATCTATTGCTAGTTTTTGATTGTTTTTAACAAGGGCAAAGCGGAGGCAGAGATGCCAGTTACTCAACGATAGGGTGAACCTACACTGACCATCTCTTCAGAAACTGATTTTTAACTCTTTCTCTCTCTGAACAGAAACTAGCCTACTACTCGAAAATGCAGGAAGCCCAAGAATGCAACGCCAGCCCCAGCAGCAGCGCCAGCGGGAGCTCCTCCTTTTCCAACCAAACCCCCGCCAGCGTCAAGGAAGAGGAGGGCAGCCCAGAGAAGGAGCGCCCACCCGAAGCTGAGTACATCAGCTCCAGATGCGTGCTCTTCACCTACTTCCAGGGGGACATCAGCTCTGTGGTGGATGAACATTTCAGTAGGGCCCTGAGCCAGCCCAGCAGCTACACCCCCGGCTGTTCGAGCAGCAAAGCCCACAGGAGCTCCGGACCCTGGAGAGGTGAGTAGGACCCCATGAGGATGGGTGGGCGGCGGAGGTTTATCTACCTCCAGGGTCCCAAAGAAGCACAGCCGGAAGAGCAGTAACCTGAAGGGGATGGGGTGAAGGGCAGCATTTGAGGAGGGCATGAGGCATGAAGAAAACTCTTCATACCGAGGCAAAGGAAAGCGGTGGCCTGGAGGGAGGGAAGCGGGGAGAGTGGCCTTGGAATTGGAAGCCTTAGGTGTGTGTATCGCTCCTACCAATTCCTAGCCATATGACCTTGGGCAAGTCTTTTAACCTCTTGGAGGTCAGTGTTTACTGGTCTCTAAAATTAGAACAATACTTGCCCTCTGAACCATCCCCAGAGAAGGCTATAAGAGTCAAAAACTGAAATGTCTCTTGATGCCCTGTGGAAACCTGGGGTTTCCCACACCCAATGGGGCAGAACCTTCCCCAACAACCTACAAGGCTCCTTCCCAATTTCTGAAAATTTGCCTATCAACCTCCCTGCAAGCAAAATCTGCTTGAAATACTTCCTGAAACTTGTCCAGCTTCAAATACTTGAGAAATCTTAAAGCAAAAATTCTTTACAATGCAAGCCAGTGACATAGCAAAGACCTCAAACACCTTTAACGGTTTCAAGAAAGAGAGGAGTCTTTTTCTACATCGCCTACAGAGAACTGCTCTACCTTAACTACGAGCCTTCTGAATCACCCTTACCAATTTCCCTCTATTACCAGCAACATGGAGGTAGAGAAAATCATCCATAAACACTCTCAGGCAGCTTAGTCTTTGCTGTCTAATTGAGCTGAGAAGTGAAGACTTTGTTGTTTAAAAAAAAGAAAAGAAACTAATTTTCATTTGCCATTCGTGCAGGGAATCACAGCCCTTATTACCCCCCTCGTTATTTTCATGATAGTATCTGGCATTTTGCACAAACTTTGCCCTTAGACAAGATTTCAAAGCATTCGTTTTAGACACAAAACTTCCTCCCCCCCCCCATTGCCTAAATTCTTTTTCAACGGGACATTTGTTCACCATCCAGAAGGTGATTTCCAAGTCGTTTTAGATGTTGTAGCATGTGGTACCTATGCCTCCCCAGAAGTGATGTACCATAAAGTGGCATTGAATTGAATGCCTTTCTCTCCTTCTCTACCCAAGGCAACTAACTAGACCTAAGCGCCCTTCTCTTATGCTACCATACTCTAGGGAGTTGACAGTGATACTGATGACTGAATTATTATTATTATTATTCCTGGCACCCTCGCTTTGATTAGAAAGTTTGTTAATTAAAATTTGGGATTTTTTAAAAGCTGTCTATGCAAATAACACACAGCTGCCCTTTTTAACATACCTGCTTCACTTAGCTCCTTGAATTCTAGCGAGAGGGGGAATATTTGAAAGAAGACCTCTAGAAAAATAAACACCACTAATAACAAGCCTTGGAAGACGATCCGTGGTCTCCCAGTCTAACATTCACCTCTCTTGAAGTGGAACATTTTCTGGAGCCGGGAGGATTGAGATGGGAGAGAGGACAGTGTGATAGCTAGACCTCAGACAGAGGGACAAGGGTCTTCAGCTGCAGCCTGGAAAAGAGAGTCTGCCCTGGACCAGAGGGGAGAGGGCAAGCTCTCTTGTCCTAAAATCTCCGACCTCCTCCACCATCAGAAATTCTGTTGCTGGCGCCATCTAGAAAGCTGGCTGATTCAGATGTGCTGGGGTGGAGGGGGGACTTTCGGGGAGCCCCCACTTCTCAGTGCCCTGGCCTCACCGTCGCCCGCAGCAGGCCTCTTAGAAAGCCGCCCAGAGGTGAAGGCTGAGGGTCGTGCCCCTCCCGCGGCCTTCCAGCCCTTGATCCCTAGGGCCCCGGGTCGGGTAGGCTGGCACGGCCTCCGTGACACACTCCTTCCTCGCTTTCCTCCCATCCCGGGCCAGCAGAAGGCACCTTCCCGATGAGCCAGCGCAGCTTTCCCGCCTCCTTCTGGAACAGCGCGTACCAGGCGGCGCCGGTGCCCTCGCCGCTGGGCAGTCCTCTGGCCGCCGCGCACTCGGAGCTGCCCTTCGCCACCGCCGACCCCTACTCCCCAGCCGCCCTGCACGGCCACCTGCACCAGGGCGCGGCCGACTGGCACCACGCACACCCGCACCACGCACACCCGCACCCGCACCATCCCTACGCGCTGGGCGGCGCCCTAGGCGCGCAAGCCTCAGCCTACCCGCGGCCAGCCGTGCACGAGGTCTACGCGCCCCACTTCGACCCGCGCTATGGGCCGCTGCTCATGCCCGCCGCCTCGGGCCGCCCCGGCCGCCTGGCCCCGGCCTCCGCACCCGCTCCCGGCAGCCCGCCCTGCGAGCTCGCTGCCAAGGGCGAGCCGGCGGGCGGCGCGTGGGCTGCGCCCGGGGGACCCTTCGTGAGCCCCACGGGAGACGTGGCCCAGAGCCTGGGCCTCAGCGTGGACTCAGGTAAGCGGAGGAGGGAGTGCAGTCTCCCCGCAGCCCCTCCAGCACTGTACCCGACTCTGGGCTGAGGCGCAGACGCCCCGACTTCCCTTGGGAGACCCCCCACCTCCAGGACCATGTGGCTGAGAGATTGCATGCCATCATTTGTTTCTACGGGTAGATGTCTCTAGAAAGTAGCACCCTGCCCTCGGCCTGGTTGCTCGGTGGTACAGAGGACTCTTTCTGTTCTTTGAATAAAGTTCGGTGGAAAGATTCTAGCCTGCACTGGGCAGACAGTAGCCACTAACCACCACTCATGACTGCTGAGCCATTGCCCCGTGGCTAGGATGAACGGTGATGTGCTGTCAGAAATAATACACACTGGATCTCCAAAACTGCAAAAGAAACATGATGTAAAACTTCACCTCGTTAACATTTTATACTGAGTTTGCATGTTCTAATAATGTCCAGCAGTTGCCTATTGGTGATATTGGGTTAAATAAAATATACTATTAAAAGGCTCCATTGTTTCTTCTTCCGGTGATGCCTATGGCGCCAGAGAATTTCATTGCTGCTGCACAGCGTTGATCCAGAGTACCTGTGACTCCTGGGGTCTCTTACATCGGCTTAACTGCCAAATTAAGTAGGCCTTTTACAGGTGTAAAATTTAGACTGGTTTTGATAGTAATGCTGAGACCGTAGATGGCCGGCTTGGAGTTGAACTTCAAATGCGTGCATTTACTCAGATGAGAAGTGGAGTGGTTTGCCTTCTTTTTTATTTTTAGAGCAAATGACAAACGTTTAAAATAAGCCCAATTATTGGCTAGTCCTTTGCCCTTTGCCCCTCTTCTCCGATGAGGGTTCTTCTCCGTGTGCTTTGCTTCACCATTCGCTGCCTGTAGATGAAGTGTGCAACTTTCACACTCACCATTCGCCACCAGTAGATAAAGTGTGCAGCATTCATAAGGAAAATGGTGCGTTTGTCTTTTTTTTTTTTCCCTTTTAAGTATCCTGGCCCCTCCCGGCACCCGATCTTGTATTTATTTATTTTCAGTTTTGCAGAATCAGGATCAAGTCAAGGATCTATTTGAGTTTTAGACAGACCACCGTCTTTCCTGTAGGTCTCTAAATAGTTCCATTGGTGACAGCCAGAGCCAACACGGAGTGGGTTTGTAATGGTTTCTGGTCTTGGTTTGCAGGTCCTTGCTATTCTCTGTGAGCGTCTTCTGAGCTGACCTGCTGAGGCAGAGTTTCCCCTCCCCCATCTTTCTTCAGACCTGCAGTAGGGACTCAGCAACTGTCCCTTGCTTAGTGGGTGAGAGCACAGGAAGGCAGAGACTTCAAATTTCCCCCATCTGGTGGGAAAACCCAAAACTGCATTTACAGAACTATTGTCTCAAATTAATCTCTTCTAATTTACATCTAATGGCTCTTGGCTAAAGCACTGGAAATGTCTGTGGTGAGCTCGCTTAGCTGGCTGGTGTGCTATAGGAAAATGAAAACTCTGGCTGTGAATATTTTTCACACTGATGTGAATTTGCCACACACACACCATGAGGGAGAAGTGCAAAGAAGCCAGACTTCTTCCTCGTGGCCCAGCCTCCAGCTCCCACCTTGCCCCATCCCCTGGCCACAGCACCCACTCCAGACGGAAGACGCGCTCTTTCCTGTGAACTGTGAACATAGAAGCCTCAGCCTGCACATGAGTGGCAAGTGGCTGATCTGGAGCCACCTGCCCAAGTCTTACTCAAATGCAGCTGTTGTGGGACAGCTGTTTAACACTCCAGAAATATATCGACCAAGGTGGAACTTCAGAGTGTCTGGCAGGACAGTTGTGATTGCACTGGATAGATTATATATAAACATGTATATATAGCATCACTTTTACAAGGAACGCTTTGCTATGAGAAAAGAAACTTTGCTCCACCTTCTCTCTCACAAATCCTGCTCCTCCCCCATGAAAATGCAAACAGGACACACACACACACACACACAACTGTCTCTATGGGGAGGAATTAAGAATCACAAGGGGGAGAGGTGTCCACTGAGTCAACAAAACAAACCATTTTTTTTTGTCTCAATCTCTACAGTTGTGGTTGCTAACTTCTGTGTTGGGATAAAGAGAGGGTCTACATGGGGCAGAGCTGGATATGGTGAGATGAGGAAGAAGAAAGGAATATAACTGATGTCTCTGTATTATGAGAATGTTGCATTGTTCCATAAAAGAATAAATGTCTCAATTTTAATAGAAAAACATCATTGATAGGATTATGATCTGATGTCTGAAATCTTGTGTGGGATGTGTGTGTGTGTGTGTGTGTGTATGTGTGTGTGTGTATGTGTGTGTGTGTATGCTGTTTTTCTGAATGACTACTGAGTTATGAACTCTTGTTAATACATCTCCATCTCTCATCTCGCCTAGGGATGAGAGGTTAGATATGGTTTCACTGCCCCACACACCCCTGTTTTGTGGATGAGGAAACCATGCCTGAAAGAAGCTAAGGACCCATCTGTTGACGTTCAGAAAACTAGGAACAGAGATGCCATACAGCAGACCATTTAGTCGGCTACAGATTCATCCATTCACAGGAAATTGTTGCTGTTGGTTATTAAATCCTAGACTCTAGACAACATTGCCTTTGGTTTAAAGGTGATGTTTTATGTTTTTTATTTGTTTGTTTTTGTTTTCATTTTTTTGGAGACAGGGCTTCTCTGTGTGGCCCTGGCCATCCTGGAACTCACTCTGTAGACCAGGCTGGCCTCAAACTCACAGAGATCCTTTTGCCTCTGCCTCCCGAGTGCTGGGATTAGAGGCATACGCCACCGCTGCCCAAGCATAAGGTGGTTTTTTGAGATACTAGCTATTTTATATCTTAAAAAGATAGGCTATGGAACCAAATCAAAAGAGAGAAGGAGATTTTTTTTTAATTGAGAGCACCTTTTTAATTGTTGTGATGTCAGAGCTGTTTGTATTCTTGCATTAAGGTTCCTGGGAGAGATGCTGAAACTGCCCTTTGTACACTGATAAAGCATAAATATTTTAGCGTGTATCTTGGCCTTCATTGGAATGAGAGAGGTAAATATGATCTATCTTGGATAATAGTCTAAGAAACAGTGAAAGGACCTGCTCATAGTGCAAGCCTGTCAGTTACCCACCCATGTCCTCTTGTCTTTTGGAAAACTGTGAGGTAGATTTGATCAACACAAAAATGATGCCTTTGTTTTTACTCAGGTAGAAAGCACTGTACGTTTGTTCTGTAGTGATAACAACTAAGTAACGTTCTTTGTTTATCATGTACCAGGAACTGATCTAGAGGCTTTGTGGATGGACGCGCTCAGTTAAGCGCCCAGCATCTTATATGCCATTTCTTGTTCTGATCTCCTCCTCAGAGGAAATGGAGGCACACAGAAGGGAAAATAAAAAACCCAGCTAGGCAGGCTCGGAAGCTACACTGTCGCACGCTGCAATCGTTACTTCTTGAAACTCTGTGCTGTTCAGCAGTGAGCTGATTTTATCCTCTACGGCAGACCGTGGAGGAAGGGAAAGAGGCAGAGGAGCAAAGGCAGAGGCTTTGGAGAACACACAGGCTTCTGGGGCTCAAAGGCGCTGGCCCTGTCTAAACTGCATCAGAGGACACTGCCTTTCGACTCTCCAGACGGGTGCAGGTCTCTATTCTTCTCCAGGAAAGAGCAGCTGCTTATTAATTCATTTCAGTATTTAACAGCCTTCATTGCTCTCAAGTTCTTCACACCCAACCTAAGCAAGACCTGCAAGAGAGACTGAGGGGTTGGACACCGAAGCGGTACCTAAAATTAACCTTGGACTTCTCTGTGGATTTTTTAATCCATGTTCCACTGGCACGGATCGCTGGTATATGCAAGCATAAACATGATGCATGAAGTAAGTCCCAGCGTGCTTTTCAGAACCTGCCGTCAAACATGCCATAGAAGAAGAAGCTGTTGCAGTCTGTTCCTGGCAAGGCACCTCCTCTCTGTGGATACCCCACTGGAGGTGGCTCTTTACCTGTGCTCCATGGTCACAGCCCACGGGAGCATTTCCCTCGCCACGAGGTTCTGATTGCTGAAACCACCTAAGCTGCATCTGACCTGAATATCAGGTTGCTGGTGGGGAGACTCATTCACTGGAACTGGCCTTTGGGACAGTCTTGAACAACCTGTCCAGACTGCTAAGCCAGCCCAGGTTCCAGTGACCAGGCAGGGATGGTGTTTCATTCTGCTTTATACCTTCCCAAAGTAGAGGTGTGAGACCATCTAGATAGAACTACTGTGTAATGAGGGCATTAAAGAGAACTGTGGAGTTAATAAACCTAGCTGGCACGCTGTAAGCTCGTCATGTCTCAATGTAAAAGAAGAACATCCATGCTTGTCTCATTAATATTAATATTCATAAAGACCCAAAAAGTTCTGGTAGTTGGAGAAAGAAATATAAGAAAATGAAGGATGACACAATAAAAGGCAAGCATGGTATTTTTATGTCGTATCACACCTGGTTGAGGGTCTGAGAAAGTTTAGATTCCCTGGCATCGCATCTTTGGCGCCGCATCCAGCTCACGCACAGCCTCCCCTCTACACTTGGCCTGAGCTGAGGAAGAGGTGATGAAAAGGGCAGAGACTGCTGTCCACCACCAAGTAATCCTCCTGCCCATTGCCCTCTGGCTGAGAAGGGATGCAGCCAGCAAGGGGAACTCTATCTGCTCTGTTCCCTTAGTCGGAAAGGAGTGGCTGTCCTATCTCATTTCCCCTTTGAAGTTCTATTTCAACGTGTGGCAAACTCTAACATGATTGATTCCCGGCTTGCGTGGGAGAGAGGCTAGAACCGGTGGGTGAAGGGTCTCACACTCCCTGATTAAAGGCTGCTCCGGCTACTTGCTCTGGGTGGATGCTGTATTTTCTGCGCCATTTTGCATTGGAGGAAGGACCTCAATGTTATTTTAAATTTCCATTTTTCTTAGATTCAGAAATTGTATTTACGTACGTTCTATCACAGTAAACAAACAAGCTGCCTTTATTAAACACTCAGTGAATTAGAGGAAGAAGGAAAAATGGCCTTCAGTATCAATGCCATTTCCACACAATCCATTTCCAATGCAATTCATAGAATAAAGTCACAGTATGAGAGAAAAGTGGAAAGATATTTGAAAGACTTTAAACAAACCTGAACAATCAGATTAATTTATAAAATTGTTTTAATTAGTTTGCTGACTATTACATGCAAGTAGTTCATATTTGAGTGTCAAACTCTTTGCCTCCAAATTCCATTTCTCCTTACTTTTAAGTTTAATAAAATAGTATATATTCCTAAAACATGGAATTGTAACAACAGTGGCATTCCTACATTTGCCATCTGTGTGTAACAGAAGTCATGATATTCACAAGAGCAAACGGGTTGAGCAAACAGTTTTCATAGTTTCTGAAACTAGCTCTTCCTCATCATCCATAAATAAAGTCTGGTAATAAAAAAAAAACCTGAATCTTTACAGAAGAGCCTATTTATACACAGATCACATGTACATATGCACACACACACACACACACACACACACACACACACACACACACACACACCTCAAGAGAAACCAGAGACCTCGTGCCCTCAGACAGGCACAGACACAAATGATTATTCTCACTGACGGACCAACTGTCCCGTTATTTCCTTGTGTTTCACTCCAGCCTCGAAGGGCTGGATCGGGAAACAGACATTCGATAGCTGCTGTTTCCATGGTTGAAATATTTGTGAAGTTAGCACATAATCTGAAAGCAGACGCTAATAAATTATAGAGTGCTAATTGGAGCTGGAGCGGAGCTGTCCATCACGTTACCCTAAACACAGAGAGACCCTCATAGCCTAAAAAGGCAAGGCAGCCTCCCAGAAGGACTCTCAGTTGTTTCCGGCCATGACCTCCAAGCCCGGCCGTCAGGCAGAGCGCACTGACCGCAGAGGCCACTCTCTTGAGCCAAGTTCACTTTCCCATAGACACGCTTCCCGATCGGAAAGTAGTCAGATGTTCCTGCTGAAGAACGTGTATTTAATCTTTAGAGTTAATGCACACATGTGCACAAATAGATACAATTGACTAGAATATCCACTACTTTGGTAAACATATTATGGAGCATTTGAAATTTTTCACTTAGGAAAAAAACTAACTCAAATCAAACAAAAACTAACATTTTCACAAGAACATCAGTTTTCCCTCAGATCATTAGCATTTCGAGAATTTTTCCACACACTTGTTAAAAACTAGCTTCCGTTAGCTAAGATATTCAAATAAAAGCCCCCGCGTTGCTAGAATTCTGTCCTTTACCCTAAGCAGCAGCTGCTGCGTGATTCCTATTTTGTTTTCATGATCTCTCAGGAAACACTAATTTCGATGGATTTTTCTCAACCTGTTCTTGCTTTTTAAATTTTTTTTGATTCATTCATTTTACCTGACATGTGAACGTTTTGCATTGCATGCATGCATGTCCACCATGTGCATGTTTGGTGCACACGGAGGTCAGATGGATCCCGTGGAAATAGAATCATGGGTGCTTGTGAGCCACCATGCATGTACTGGGAATCAAACCTGAGTTCTCCATAAGAGCAATAAGTGCTCTTAACTGCTGAGCCATTTTTTTCCAGCCCATCCATTCTTTTCATGATTATTTCTACTTCCTGTCAAAATACATAAATGAATATATATATATATATATATATATATATATATATATATATATATATATATATAGTGATCCTTAAACAAAATAGTACAAACAATATCCTTAAACAAAAGGTACACTGAATTCAGAAAACAAAACTATTATTTGATTGATTCCTTGTCAACCACTGTGTGGCTCTAATAATCTAGTTACTAATTAGCAAATTTTATCAACATTTATGTTGGAATTTATATTTTATACCCTCTGCATTTACTAATAGGAAATGTTTCTATTGACTTTAGAATTTGAAAGCCTCTCATCAGAATACTTCAAACAAACGTTTTATTCAAGAGAGGAAAAAGCCAAAGCTCTTAAACTTCTAAGCTAACACTTTGTAGCAATAACCTCTCATCATTGGGATTTGTTGACAAAAGTGTCACGAACTCAGTTCTCACAAACAGCCTTGACCTCATCTTTTGAACTGCTTTATCGGCCCAGTGCCAAAAATGGTATTACTGAGAAGTAGGATGAGAACAAAACCAAATGACTTTGTGTTATTGCTCCTTATTTTGCTAGGTATAGTCTCATTTTTTTTTCTTTCTGCATTTTTTCCTCACTATATAATCCTCTCCAGAAAGCAACAGGATATTTTTGCTCCAGTATCATATGGCTTATTTCCCCCACTGTGCCGATTATCTTGTGGAATTCCTTAATATCTTTGTAAACACTGCTTCAGCCGTGCTCTGTAGTTAGGGTGAGTCTCCCTGGTTTTCTTGTTGAAATCTCGGTTCATCTCAGGTAGTTTCTTTCCTACACTCAGAATGATACTGACAGACAAATCTGGGTAAGAAACGTAGGGGACAGAGCATATGATTTGTTCTTCCTTGTTCAAGGGTATCTTTTAAAAATATGTTCTTCACTCAGACTTTTTTAATGATGTCGACAAGATCAGGAAACTGGGGCCACACCCTGGGGTGGGAGTGGGGTAACGGTAAGTTATCTTTTCCTAGCTTTCAGGAGGGTATAAACTCACCGTCCAATAACTGAAATTACATTCAATTTGAATTAGACAGAAAAATCATTCACACCTTTATACTTAACAATCAAACTATTTAGCAGATAAGCAAAAGTGATAACCCCCCCTTTTTTAATGCACTGAAAATGTGGGGTTGATCATCAGATACTTAAAGAATCATGTCATTATAAACAGGACTGAAAAAAATTTAAAAATTCATCAAGGAGTATTGATATCTCTCTTGTTTTTCATGAGATAGAAAATGTAATAAAAGCAAAAAGGGAAAACTGAACAACATTCCACTGTGGTGATATACACACCTGTGCCACCGGTTAACAGATACATTTGGCCTGAGGAGAATGAGGCAGAACACGCAAGTGACCCTCACCCTGGTGTCTGAAGGAGAACATCACAGGGAGGACAGAACATGCCTTTTAATTACCAACTTCACAGTATTTGCACTTTTCCAGTCACGGGGCTTTCAAATACATTTTTGTGGGTTTTGGATGAGCATGCAATTTTTGTCACCCCCTTAATCGGAAGGACTTCCAACTTGAACTCAGTTACACACAGGTTATTATTATTATAACTGGAATAAACTCTAAAGGTAACAGTGGAACCCCACCCCCCAACCCTCGTAGGGCTGAGGATGTGACTCGGTTGGTGGAGTGTTTCCCTAGCGTACACAAAGCTCTGGGCTCCATTCCCAACACCACCTAAAGGCATGGTGGCACACATATGTGCAATTTTAGCACTTGGGAGATGGAGACAAGAAGATCAGAAAGTACAAGAAAGCAGAAGATGTTTTGCACAGTATCTTCCAGCTTTCTGGTCTAAGCCTGGTGCTCTCTGGTCTCTCGTGTCTATGGGGACGTGGCAGAAGCTTTGAGATGCTATCATATCCTTGTATTCGGCTGGGTATCAATTCACCATCAGATAGCATTGCAGCCCATAATACATAGTCCAGAAGTCGCCAGAGTACCAAATCATAGCTGTTATGGCTGGCTGCCACCCTGGATGACAGAGGTCTTTCCTAAAATCCTTCAGAAGGGTTCTGTAAGCTTCCACTTCCCACCTTAGTAAAAAGCCTCACCGCTCACTTATCCAAAGGTTTAACTGTTTCCTCCTCCGCAAAGCCTTGTCTCCATCCCAGACCACAGTGAGCAACCACACCTTTGTGGAAATTCCTGTCAATCATCTGTCTGTCTATTTGGCACTTAAATAATGACATCACCTCTAACTCAGGATTGAGGAGGCCACTACAGTGCCATAGTCTTCTCACTCACTCTTGACTCCTAACTTTTTTTTTTTTAGCCCTAAACCTGGTGTTACCACCCTGAGCAGGTACCATCAACTATTGTGGAAAATCATCACTGCATTAAAATATTTCACTTAATTATGTATGAACAAATTTTAAAATCTAGCTTGACCTGAGATTTGGAGGACAAGTTTAAAAAAGGAAAATTTGGAAGTCTACTTCGGTAAAGAAAATCCTCTTATTAAAAGGAGCTGGGGGGGGGGGCTGTCACACTCAGGAGGAGCCAGATAATGCTAAATGTCATTTTGTCTCACGCACAGAGAGAGACCCTCCATCTGTGTCTTCTGCGCAAAGAGGTCACTTCAGCAGTACCTCCCCGTCTTACATCTTTGTTCTTCCTTTTCTCAGGGACCATCCCTGTTTATACAACACAGGCTACAATATTTCCTGTCTTTAAAAAGCCAAAATAACACACATGAGGAAACTTTATTATCTCTCACCCTGTACCAAAATCATTTCCAAATGGATCAAAGCCCCCTAATAGAAGACTCGAAACTGCCAGAGGAAACACAGGGAAACCACTTCTGAAAAGGACTCTAATGGTTCCGGAAATAATACGGAGAATTGACAGACGAGAGCGCAGGAAATTAAAAGGCTCCTGCCCAGCAAAAGAAGCCATCACCGGAGGGAGAGGCCTCAGAATGAGACACAAGCTTCACCATCTACACATCTGACAGGGGAAGAATATCTAGAGTTGATAAAGAATGCCAAACATTAAGCAATAAAAACCAAATCATCTAGTCAATAAATAAGCAAATGAATTGGGCATCATGAGTCTTCAGAAAAAGAAATGCCCAATAAATAATTGAAAAAAAAAAAGTTCATCAGGGAAATGTACATTAGAACAGCTTCAAGGTAGGCATGGCAGTACAACCTGTAATTCCCAGAACTTGGGGGGCGGGGGAGGAAAGAAAGTCAGGAATTCAAGGCTGCCCTCAGCTATGTGAGACCTTCATTTTTTTTTAAGGTTATTTTATTTCATGTGTGCACTCTGCGTGCATGTCTGGTGCCCAGGGAGGTCAGGAGACAGCATCAGATCCCCAGGAACCAGAGTTACAGATGGCTGTGAGCCACCTTGTGTGGGCTCGGAACCAAATCCAGGTCCTCTGCAGGAGCAACAAGTGTTCTTAGCCACTGAGTTAAGACCAGCCTTCTCTCCAGACCCCAACCCCACCTTAACAACAACAACAACAACAACAACAAACAAACAAAAAGCCTACTCTATGGAGATCGCTTCTCACCAAGGTCCAAATGACTGCCTTCAGAAACACAAACAACAAATGCTACGGGGATGTGGGGGAAGAGAAGCCCTTACGCACTGCTCATGGGAATGAAGTAAACGTACAAACGTATACAGCAAGTGTGGAAATCAGTGTGGAGGGCCTACAGGAAATTGCAAGTAGAATGACCAAATGATGAAGTTGTAACTCTCAGGTGTACCTGAAGACGGTTGAGCCACCATACCCCAGAGACACTTGCACATCCACATTCATTGCCACACTACTCACAGTGGCCGAGATAGGGAACCAGCCTAGATATATACCACTAGAAAATGTGGTATATATGCTCATTTGAGTTTCATTCAGATGTAAGGAGAATGAAATAATGTCACTTGCAGGAACATGAATGGAGCTGGATGGAAATCATCATATTAAATTAAATAAGCCAGATGCAGAAAGGCAAATATCCTATTTCCTCTCATATGCAGACTCTCCTCTCTCTCTCTCTCTCTCTCTCTCTCTCTCTCTCTCTCTCTCTCTCTCTCTCTCTCTCCTCTGTGTGTGTGTGTATCTGTCTGTCTCAATAAATAAATAAATAAAATGTAATAAAAATATTACAGATATGAAATTGTCAAATAATAAAAAGTTTAGAAATAAATCCTCTCTCATCTCTAGAGAGAGTGAGATCTAAGTAGAAATGGGACAACAAGACAGAGTGAAATCATCTGGATAGGGCTTACTCGGTACACACTGGGTAGCCCAGTGCCTGGCTGAGTGCCAGAGGGGCTGAGAACCTCACTGGTGCTCCTTCAGCAAGGACAGATGCCTCAGCAGCCACACCTGCCTACTGCAGGCCTGGGGGATTCCTGGAGACCTGCTAGTTTTCAGGCCACATTGGAAAGTCACAGCAGCTGGATTCTGGTGCCAGTGAAGGATGGCGGGAGCAGTAACAGTGGGATCAATGCACTTGCCAGCAGGAAGCAAAGGTGAGCAGGCAAAAGCAGCCCTGCTTTTCCCTCAGATGCTTTTTATCTGGGCCCCCTCCACAACGTGCTGCTCAGTAAGGGAGGGGTCCTTCCCTACAGTTAATCCCTCAGGAAATATGGTCCTAGGCCTGCCCAGAGGCATGTCTCTTAGTTGGTCCCAATCTGATGAAGTTGACAATCAAGATTAACCATCATGGTGTCTAAGGGGAGATAGGTGAGGAGATAAGAAATTATTACAGACTTGGGATGATGCTGGAGAGAATAAGGGGTCCAGAGGGGGGGGTAGGCTGGAGGATGGGGTGGGTATGACCAAAACACACTGAAGAGCTGATGAGATGGTTAGCAGGTAAAAACAGTTGATGCTGATCCTAACATCCTGAGACTGATTTCCGGGCCCACGCGGTAAGAGAGAAGGAGAGAACCAACTTCCACAAGCTGGCCTCTGACCTTCACACATGCAGATAGATAGATACATAGATAATTTAATAAAAAAATGACAGATAGGAAATTGTCAAGCGGTAAAAAAAAAGTTTAGAAATAAATCCTCTCACATCTACTTATCAATCTGTATATCCTATTAAGGTGTATTTCTCAGACTGGAGAAATGGCTCAGTGGTTAAGAGTACTTGGCTGCACTTCCAGAGGACCCAAGTTCAATTCCCAGCTCCTACATGGTGACTCCCAACCACCTGTAACTCTAGTTCCAGGAGACCCAATGCCCTTTTCTGACCTCCAAGGGCACCGGTCACACATGCACGCACACCATACATACTTATGAGCAAATACTCATGTACATAAATCTTTTTTTAAAAGTCAGATTTCTGTGAAGAACCCTGTTCAATGGGCTTTCACTAATTAGAGATGTTAAATACTGACTGCCCTATTATGCCATGGGGCCAAAGTACTTTTTAAACCATTGAAGAGTCTTTTATGGGCAAATCACTTTGCTTCTCCAACATCATGCTCATAGGGGTCCCGTGGCTCCTAATGGTCAAGCAGAGCCATCTGGTCACCATCACTACAGGGCTGCATCACGCCCATGCATCAGCCTGCATCAGCCCCAACTCTGGGACCTTGTCTGCTGCCTTCAGATGCGGTCTGCCATAGTGGCTGACCTCTGAGCTTCTTGGTGATCTTGGGGAGGTGCCTCTCTTATCAGCACTTCCTGGAGACTGGTAAATTAGTGGACTCAGGGAGGCCTTCCGACTACACACATGCCCATTCCAGCTTCCCCGCTTCCCTCAGCCCTTCCCTTACTTCTTCTTCCTTCCTACAGGGCCCAGCATTGGCTTCACTGGCTCCAGAGTCCAAGGCCAGACATGTGGCTCATCTTCATGAATCTTTATCCAGGTCATGAAATTCATGTTCAGTTCATGGAAAAATCTCACCCGATGAGTGAATTTTTGCTTGTACAATCTTACCTTCACTGGGTAGTTTTAAAACATAATTCCAACACTATTTCCTGCCAGATCCTGGCATGGCTTGGGTCCTGGAATCCTGACTAGAAGCAACAAGGGAATGAGAAAAGTGATAGATGCAAAGACTCATGGACAGGAAAGCTGGCAACAGGTGGTCCGGACTCTGATGGAAAAGCCAAATCACCTAGGAGGCTCAGCATGTTCCAACTGTGTATAAACAGCTGAACAGGGCAAGTGGTGTTACATACAGCTAACCAAGGAAGCACAGTGATTGCATACAGATAAACAAGGATGCAGGGTTTATCATATAGAGCTAAACAAGGAGGTAGGGTTATTATATACAGCAGAACAGGGAGGTAGTTTAGCTACTCTGAGGAGGAGCGGTCACTGTAGCAAAGGAATCTTCAGGTCGTAAACATCTGCAGGGGAGAGCTATGGTGGACATTTTCTTCACACAAGGCCAACATCCACACACAGACCAGGGGAAGGCTCTGCCTTCCTTCTAAGCTCACACCCCACCCCCTCAATCCCTGGGGGAAGACTTTGCAAGGTCCATGGGTCTGGGGTCTTTGACATGGTTATGTCTATGTCAACAGGACGCATCCACCCAGGACTTCACCCGCTCCCTACAGCCCCCCAGCTCCTGCCAGCACATGTCGGTTAACCCTCAGAACTCCCATCTTCAGACACAGCAAACTCTGCATCAAGTCCTGCTGGCATTTAACTGCAGCGTTCACCTGGCAGTCAGGTGAGCAGGCGGCCAGAAACGACGAGGTCTCTTTCATATCTTCCCCTAAAAGGCCTGTGCTGTTACTTTGGGGAGAGGTGGGTCACTTACACATTCTGACAGATTGGAAAGGTCTGGTAAGCTAAAATTCGGAAGAGGGGTGTCCTCCAAATATCCCTACCCTTTGTTTCAGAATTTTTTCCAACAGCCCTCCCTTCGCTGATGTTCTGACATCTGGAGCCTGTAAGGCTGTGGAATGTTGTGTTTGTTCCTCAGCTGTTTGTGTTTTTCTTTACTTACTGTACCATAATTACTCTAGATATGAAAATAAGCTCGCGAGAGAACAAGTCCAGAGGACAGTGTGTATGTGCACGTGTATTGAAACGTTACAGAGTTCCTAATTAATATTATGTGTACATCTCGTATTTTATATATGCTAAAAATAAGAACCTGGACAAACACGCCCCAAAATATATATTTACAGTCATGTTTAGAGGGTATGTTTTAGCTTCTTAATTCTTCCGATTGAATACACTAGCATCTGGGAACAGTGGCACAGGTCATCGGGCTCAGACACCGTGTATCCCTGACCGACTTCAAAAAGAAAGCTAACACAGGGAGAGGGTGTCAAAGAGAAGCCAAGAGCTGATCTTGGGCCAAAAGGGCCATTCTGAGGACTTAAAACTGGGGGTAAGCCGAGAATGAAAATGTAAGCTTTCCTGCTTTGTATGTTTGCTGTCACTTCCAGGATTTCTAGAATGCCTCCTGTACATCCGATGAGAGGTTCAGAGCCACCCACACCAACGAACTTAACCCTTTGATTTCTGTCTCCAAAGACAACTCGGGGTGGAAAGGCTCCTTTGGGGGCCTCTTGGCTTTATACTCATTTTCTGATGTCCCTATATGATCTGTGGGCCAGAGCTTGTTCTGAAATGTGCCCAGCAACATACAAACATGGATGCCTACCCAACAACATACTAAATTTACATGGTTGCCTACTTTGCCTTAGAAAATCTGCAGAGGGATAAAAGATGCCACCCTATGTTCAGGAAAACTGGATTTTATTGGTGTAGGTAAAATATAGAAAATGAATGGAAATACACATGGTTACTGACATGAGATATAAAGACAAAGACCGCAGAGACTCTGAGACAGAAGAGGCGACAGCTTTTCCAGAAAGTTGGCATATGAGCTGGTCCTGAGGAGTGGGGTTAGGAAAGCATAGGACAGCCACAGGCGAGAAAGCTGGGGGATGGGTGAGCAGCAGAGAGTAGGACCAGGAAAATATGGCTGCCTCCTGAAAACTCAAGTAAAACTTATTTTCATGACACGTATTTGTAGAGATCACGGGACGACTTTCAGAGGTGGGTTGTTTCCTTCCATCATGTGGAACCCTGGGGACAGAACTCAGGTCACCAAGCTTGGTGGCAGCAATCACCTTTAACACTAAGCCATAGCACCGGCCCTTGAAGAAAGCAACTTAATTAGACTTATCACAACATATAAGTTTTGTTTAGGTAAACTGTTGTTCAGTTGACAAGACTAAACTACACCCCTGTGGGGTGTGAGTGTGTGTGTGTGTGTGTGTGTGTGTGTGTGTGTGTGTGTGTGTTGGATGTGGATATGCTCACACACACAGGCATATAAGAAGGTCATCCCAATATCTTCCTCCATTACTCCTTGATCTCTTTTGGTGGTTTTTAGTTTTCTGTTTGTGTATTTTGAACCACAGTCTTCCACTGGACCTAGAACTCACTCTATCGGTCAGGCTGGATGGGCACCAAGCTCCCAGTGTCCTCCTGCCTCCACCTCCAGTGCTGGGGGTTTCTGGGGCCCAGTGCCATGCTGAGCTTTCCATGTGGGTGCCAGGGATCCAAACTCAGACCCTCGCGCTTGCTTAGCAAGGCTTTCTCCCATGGAGTCGCCTCTCCAGCCCTATAAATGATACTTCAGGATTCTTTCAGCATTCTTAGATTTTTCTTAAAGATTATTCCTTTCCCTGAAACAATAATTTTAAGTGAAAATTAAATTTGCCAAGTCAGTTATTTCATATAAAACTTCACCACTCGTAACTTTTGCCTTGGTAAACTTTGTTTTTCCCACCTCTAACATGTCCAAGTAATGCCTTGAAAATAAAAAAAATTTTGAAGATTTTATTTTTCTGTTAAACATTAGTAAGTACTGCATTTTAGCACATGCCATTTTTATTCACTGCCTGTTTTTCTCTCTAATGTTTCCAAAAATTGATTTTCACTTGTAGAACTATAATTATGTAATCGACAAACCAGTTACATTTCAGTAATTATTTTAATCTGTAACACAGTTTACATACAAAATTTTTAGCCACAATTTATTTTTTATTAAATGTTCCTGCTAGTATTTTCCATTATGAATTGTTTTAAGACTGCTAACATACTTCTTAGGTGAAATATGAGAATTGTACTACCTATTCCCCTTCAGATATCTGTGGGTTCTCTAATGTCCAAATTGTAGCAAAAATATATTATACTGCAAAATCTAATTCTCATTAGCCTCCCAGATACCTACGCATTTTCCAAAACAGAGATCTGTGGAGCAGGCAGGATGAATCCCAAGTTACAGGTAGCAGAAATAACTCTGACTTAGAAGCATTCGCTGGAAGGCTTTGGAGGTGGCAGGTAATCCAGGAAGAAAGAAAGGCCACAGACCAGGGAGCAATGAGGAGCAGCCAGCAGAACCGGTCCAGTCTGGCTATCCCGACCGCCCGCCAAGGCAGACTCCCTCTGCTGCCTCCTCTGGTGCCGTGAACTCTGAGTGGGCAGCCTGCGTGCCTGGGTTAGAGTGGGGAGGGGAGGCTGCCCGTTTGCCTTCTCGCCGCAGAAGATTCTTAGGGAGCGGATGTGAGCCAGCTCCCACTCTGAGAGTAGTGTAGAAGGATTCTTCAGTATAGAGAAGGGTCTCACGTCCTGGACTAACCAAATAAATGACAGTTGTCCGTCCGCTAGGGGTTTCCATGAGCAGAGAGGAAGCATCCTGCCTCGGTCGGTCACGGGAGACCTGGGTGCGTGGCGAAGTGAACACACATTCTGTACCTAAACTCCGAGGCTGTCCACCCCCAAGCTAGGGCATTCACGTCTCTGTGTGCGCCTTCTGCCAGTCACATTAAAGGCAAATTAAAGGTTTTCAAAGATGGAGGCAGATTTGTGATCGGCCATAGTCGTTTTTAGCAAATCCTACAATTAGTAGCCTCTAAACAGCAACCAAAGAACATACAGACTAGCAACATCAGAATAGCTACTGGAGCACTTAAGGCATAAGGTGTAACCATGTAACTTCTAAAGCAAAGTGTCTTCTGAACATCATTTCAACTGTTCTCCGGAGGTGTTTATCACTCCATGCAGTTGACACACATGACTAAGCTGGAAGCAAAAGTGCATAATTACATTTAATTTTAAGAATAATTTATTCAGCCGGGCGGTGGTGGTGCACACCTTTAATCCCAGCACTCGGGAGGCAGAGCCAGGCGGATCTCTGTGAGTTCGAGGCCAGCCTGGACTACCAAGTGAGTCCCAGGAAAGGCACAAAGCTACACAGAGAAACCCTGTCTCGAAAAACCAAAAAAAAAAAAAAAAAAAAAAAAAGAATAATTTATTCTAGATTTTATATATAAACCATGTCTGACAAAAAAAGTAATGTTGTGTGGAACACATGTGTGTGTGTGTGTGTGTGTGTGTGTGTGTGTGTGTGAATAGAACCGAGGCTTTCATTCATGCTAGTCAAGTGCTCTTCACTGAGCTATATCCCAGTCAACCCTTATATTAGTTTTCATTGTGGCATAAAAATCACAAGACAGGGGCTATTGAGTAAGTAAGGTCAGCAACTAGGAGCGCTGGCTGCTCTTCCAGAGGACCCAGGTCCATTCCCGTCACCCAGCATGGTACCTCACAGCCATCTGTAATTCCAGTTGCAGGAGATCCAACACTCCCTTCCAGCCTCTGAGGGCACCAAACACACACGTGGTGCACATACATTCACGCAGGCAGGCCAACACTCATCCACACAAAATAAAAACTATATATAAAATCTTTTTTTTTTAATCACAAGATAATTTTTATGCCACCCAATGGTCACAGAACATTCAGCTTTGAGATTCAGAGGATTTTTATGGTTCTAAAGCTGCTCGTCCAAGTTTCCAAAAATACAGAATATTTTATGGCGGTGACTAAAGAGAATATTTTAGTAGAATAGTAGCGTGCCAAATGGTTTTGCATGGCCCAGGGGCGGCCCCCTCCTGTATGTGCTCCTAACTGTTTCCTGCATCCTTTTTAAGGTAATCTGCAGGATAGGTGGTCATTAGCAGACTCCCACCCACCCACCCCAACCCCACCTCCATTCAGGTCCTTGAATGGACCTATTCCTGTTGCCAACCATTTAGTCAAGATGGTTTTACCACATCCCAGACAGGGGCCAGGCAGTGCTCTAAAGTAAGGAGCTGCCCAGGAGAGGGACCGTGGTGTTTTCCTCCCAGACATAGGAATTGTCCTGGGATTTCCAAACACACGAAGGTTCCTCTTTTAACCCACTGAAGGTTGGGTCACCAGTGAAGAGAATGCTGTGAATGAAACCAAATGGCCCCTGGAACCAAGATCGGAACTCAGAGACTTCGCTGGACAGTTGAGTCATAGACCACCACCACACCTTTATTCTTTTTTCTGCAAGGAACTTAACATGGCCTTTATCTCGGCGCTCTATTTCCTATGAGATGCCGTTAATCAGACACGTCTCCATGTCCGCTGTGAGTGAGACAGGCATAGTTCAAACCTTCAGACCCGCCAGGAGAGCAGTCAGCCACTTGTGGTTCTTGGCAGAAATCTTTGTCTGCATGTGGTTGCTTCTCGTCTTTCTTCAGGCCACGAGACCCAGATTCCTTAGGGCCTAGAGGACCCTTGGGATTTGCCTTGCCTTGGCTACATTTTGTGGCAAGTACCATATAGCTTAATCCTTCTTGGTTCTTGGTTTCCATCAATGCAACCGGCATAACATCATCTGAATTCAAAGCAACCATTTTTTTATTATCTTCACCTGTGAACGAATATGGACGTTATTGCAGCATCCGTCTCACGTCTTTTGTTTGTCATAATAATACACAGGCTGTATAGGAACTGGGATAGCTTCAAATTTATATTGTTGCTTAGCAGGCTTTTATGAGGACAGCTAAATGCTAGGAAGACAATTAAGTAAATAGGGCCTGCTTCCAGAACTTTAGTCTACAGCGCTCTAGAAAAGAAGTAGGGGGCTGGAGAGATGCCTCAGAGGTTAAGAACACTGACTGCTCTTCCAGAGGTCCTGAGTTCAATTCCCAGCAACCACATGGTGTCTCACAACCACCTGTAATGAGACCTGATGCCCTCTTCTGGCATGCATTCATACATGCTATATACATAATAAATAAATAAATCTTTTAAAAAAAGAAAGAAAAGAAAAGGAGACATGTCACTGTAGGTGGTGATGTGCAATTACACAAAGGACTGTATAAAATACCATGACACCCCAGAAATGAGAGGCCCTAAATGTATAGAACAGGCCACTGCCTTTATGACAAAGGTTAGGAACCCCGGGAAGCTCTTCTTGTCTAGGATAGCCTTTTTGACCTTTTCATCACACTTTATCATACAATTTACTACCTACCTTTAAAAGTTTATTCCTTTATATCTGGTAATTTAACTTCTTGTTTTCAATATATACTTTTCTTATCTATCTATCTATCTATCTATCTATCTATCTATCTATCTATCTATCTATCTATCTATCTATCTCTTTTTAAGATGTGGTCCTGTTATGTAGACCAGATTAGCCATGAACTGAAAGTGATCCTCCTGTATCAGCTTCACATGTGCTGGGATTCCCAGGTGTATACAGCCATGCCAGGCTTCTGGTTGCTTGTTAAGATAAAAGATAGACAGTCTACCAGAAGTAAGGCACATAGTGCTGATCTATAACATAGAGTCATTGCTTTTCGGGGTTTACATTCTGATGGAAAGAGATAGGCAGTAAATTGTTAGATCCTACACCACGTGACGGTAGTTTTGTGGAAAGCAATGGGCAGAATAAAGGCCTAGAGCAGTGGTTCTCAGCCTTCCTAATGCGGGGACCCTTTAATACAGTTCCCCATGCTATGGTGACCCCCCCAACTGTAAAATTATTTGTATTGCTACTTCATAACTGTAATTTTTGCTACTGCTATAAATTGTAATATAAATATCTGATATGCAGATGGTCTTAGATGACCCTGTGGAAGGGATGTTCGACCCCCAAAGGGGTCACAACCCACAGGTTGGGAACAGCTGGCTTAGAGAATAACAGTATGGAAAGGAGCTGCCATTTTATTTTTATTTTTTTAATTAAGGATTTTTTTTTTCATTTTACATACCAACCACAGATCCCCCCTCTCTTTCCTCCTCCCGCCCCTTCAGCCTCCCCTCCCCCCCATTCCCACCTCCTCCAAGTCAAGGTCTCCCATGTGGAGTCAGCAGAGCCTGGTACATTCAGGAGAGGCAGGTCCAAGCCCCTCCCCCTGCCTCCAGGCTGTGCAAGGGGTCCCCCCATAGGTAGTGGGCTGCAAAAAGCCAGGAGCTGCTGTTTTAAATAGCAGTCACAAAGTATCCCTGAAGGAGATGAAATGTTAGCAGAAATGCAGGTTAAATACGGAAATTTACTATGCATTTTGTTTTAGTTTTTTTCTTGTTCAACTCAATACAGGATGTTGAGCCTAGGGCCTCAATCATGCTACCCAAGTCATCGACCCCTGAACTACATCCCTGGCCTTTTGTACATTTTTCAGACAGGGTTACTACCCTGAGTCTCCCAGGGAAGACTTGAACTCGCAGCCCTTCTGCCTCAGCCTCCCAAGTGCAGGGGTAACAGGACTGTGCCACTAGGTCTGCCTCCTCCTGTGGCCCTCAGTAGGCTCAGGTGTGTGGCTACTCTAAGAGCACTGAAAGGAGGGAGAAGAACAAGGCTTCTGAGGCAGGAGCATGCCCGATGAAGTAACAGCAGGAAGCCAGCGCAGCTGGTCATCTTCAGCAGTGCATACAAGGGAAAGGATGCACACCTGGCCGAGGTGGGTGGCAAGGTGAAGGAGGAGGAGGATGACATGAAGTATATGGTAATGATTATGATTATTGTTCAGGTTAACCCTTATAGAGCCCTTATTATGCATTAAGCAACACTCAAAGGGATAGTCATGTGTTAACTCGGTTTTCCCGATTAGTTAGGTACTGCTGTTATCTGCGCTGAACGGGCCAGGGAGGTGAGGCAGGAAGGAGCTCCATAATGTGCTCAAGGCCATGCAGCTAGAATGAGTTTGTGTCCTGATGTGTCTCTCTAAGGGGTGGGTTAAATTTCCATGCTGTGTGGGAAGTAAAAAGGATAGGATGCCCTTCATGAGATGTCAAGTTTGGCTAGTCCCTAAGTCCTGACTACCCAGAGACAACCCAATTTCCACTAACTGTGGCTATCACCAATATGAACTACAGATGTTGAAAAAATTGCTATCTATAATAATAGCAATAGGAAATATCAACAAATAGAGGAAATAAGATATTTAACATTAAGTCATTCAGTGGCTCCAATGGAATGAAGAATTGCTCTTCATTAAGATGCTTTTATGAGGCTTGGAGAAATCACATAACTCTACCTACAGTTCACACCTTCCCACCCTTGTTAGCTGCTTCAGTAGTGTATTGGAACACTGCCACCAGGCCTAAGTTTAATTATTTTGGCTTTGCTGAATGTGAGAAAAAATGATAATTTATATGAAACAGATACATTTCTTTTTTGCAAATTATACTTCTGTGTGGCTAAGAAAAACCATTAACCAACTAACTTCATTGGTTCAGAGGGCTGGCAGCAATATTTAGTAACTTGGCCCTGGCAAGCTTTTAGCAATTAATACATCCTGTTGCATAAAGAGCTTAGGAGAGACGGTGGTGATGGGAGAGCTTGTGTTGATACTTTCATTTAAAAAGTGCTCACTCTAAAACCTACAGAGCAGAGCTAAGGTGGACATTCTGAGCAAAGGTGGCAGGCACTCAGCAACCTCTCTGGAGGGGAAATATTAAAATAAAGACTTCCGAGTAAGACAGGGCATTTAGAGGCGAGACACACGCCGGCTGACTGGCTATGTTTAGATCAGCACAGGAGCCCTGAGATTTCTTTCCTGTGGAACTCTCTGGGCTGGTGAGGTGATGTTTACACAAATGTTAGGATGAAGTCATTGGGATATTTTTACTAGGTGCCCAGATATGTTACTAATCTCTCTCTCTCTCTCTCTCTCTCTCTCTCTCTCTCTCTCTCTCTCTCTCTCTCTCTCTCTCTCTCTCTCTCTCCCTCCCTCTCCCTCTCCCTCTCCCTCTCCCTCTCCCTCTCCCTCCCCCTCTCCCTCTCCCTCTCCCTCTCCCTCTCTCTCCCTCACTCCCTCCCTCCTACCCTCCTACCCCCTCCCCCTTCTGACCTCCTTCTCCCCCATTAGGTCAGTGGGACCAGAAGATAGGTATAGCATTATTGCTATTATTGCTGTAACCCCGCATTGCTCCATTTAAAAATGGAAGAAGTCCTTCCAATGACTTTCTTGGCTTCTTATATATCTCCCATACTGACAACAAAGACGAACACTTCATTGTTGTGTTGAATATGCTCATCAGTCTGCAAAGCAGCAAACTATTAATACATTTCTCTTGTATTAAAAAAAAATACTTTCAGGTTTGCCTTGCAGAAACCCCTCCAGGATTTACATTTTTGCAAATATGCAGACCTCACTCTTCGCTGTTTCTTCTCTCTTCCCTGCCTTTCTTCGTCAATGGTAACCTTGGCTGTCAAAGCTGTGGTGGTTCCCATATTTCTTGCCCTTCCTTAACTTCAAAAAGCAGAATGATGATTTCTCTCTTACTACAGTTAGACGTCTATCATCCCAGATTAGTCTCTACAACATCATAGTTTAATTATTTCCCACTGAAGTTCCCTACTCTATTATTCCGAATGCTGATCTCCACTTCTCTGATTTTATTAATGATATTTATTTGTTTCTTTTTTGTTTCTTGGGACAAAGTCTCACTATGTATCCCTGGCTTCCTGGAACTCCCGGTGTGAGATGGTAGGCGTGTGTCACTACATTGGACTTTATTGCTAATAATTAGAACTTCAGTTTCTCTCTGTCAACACTTAGCAGACCAAAATGGCTCATCACTTCTAGCCAGCAATCAGGGATAAGTTCTTCTGTTCTGCCTGGTTGTACAGCCCATTATTGTAGCGTAATCCAGAGAGTATGTGAGGATGCTTTGATGTCAGCATCATTTGCTCCCTCTCTCAGCCTCACAGTGAACCATTCACAGGGCCGTGGAAACCTCTGGTAGAGCCTCGGGAAGAGCTACCCTGAGGCAGCCGTCTGGGCAGCCTCTGTGACTTTTATGAAATATTCTTAATACACTAGAACGATTCCATGAACAAAAACCTGAATTTTTTCAAATACAATGCAGGTGAAGCCCAATAAGATTACAAGTAAATTACACTTGTAATGTTAGCACTCCCAAGATAAGGCAAGAGGCTCATCAGGAATTCAAAGTCCTCCTCAGTTACACAGGAAGTGTGAAGCCAGCTTGGGCTACATAAGGCCCTGTCTCAAATTTAAAAATTTTAAAGAAAAGAATACTTAAATAAATAACAAAATGCAGGTCGACCATAAGATGCACGTATCCCTCCGGAAGGCTGGCTATTTCCCAAGCATTCACCCACTCCTTCCTTCACTAGCTGCTCACTGTACTTTGGGTTTCCATGACAACACTCCTTTGGGGTTTTCTTCTTCCTTTTCTGTCTTCTCCTATTCAGGTCCCCCAGCTTGTTGTGCCAGTCTCTCATATTCATGCATGCCAAACTACATATTTTCGGGAAAACATACAAATAGAAAGATATTCATCAAAGTAATTAGAATGCTTAGTAATTGGCAGGGGAGGAGAGGAAGTTGAGCCAGAGAGGAATATGGAGACAAACGGACTAAACAAATAAACAAAATAACGGAGAAGCCCTGCAGAGGCCAATGATGATAATGTGCCATAAACAGAGAGTCTCTAATTATCTAAACTAAACTCTGCACTTGAAATACAACTGGTGGAAGGTAGGGAGACCATGAGCAGGCTGCAGGGAGACAGCCGAGCAGGCACACTCTTTTTACTACCTTAGATAAGCATGATCTTTTTTAAATTTCAATATACAATGCAAGGTATTTTTCAAAGATGTACACAACAAACAGGAAAGTGAGGGTACCAGCATGTTATTATCCTTACCTACCCTAAAGTGCCTTCTGGGTACATTAACCTTGCTCAGCCACACTGAGGAGAAAATGCTGAAGAATCAACCTTACCTTCAAAGCCTTTATTGATGACTCCACTGGCATGCGCTTCTTCTCCACACTGAGAAACATGATTTAAGGAAAAATTTCTGAATAACTGAAGCTTGTCATGAATGTTATGGAAAGTGGGTCTTTGGTCAGGTTCTTGAGCCCAGCATTGGGACATTAAATTCCACCTGGACATGGGGGAGAAGATAGGAAAGCACGTATGCCAGGACGTCATTACTAATAATCCCGGGAAGGGCATGTTACAGAGCCGGAGTTGTTTCCATTTTCCCACGTTCAACCCAAATGAACAGGGCGAAGATTGGTTTTTAAGAGTGGCTACAATACTAGCGCCTATCATACGTGGGACATTTCTTTTGAAAAGTTGACATTATCTCAGTAGTGGTCAATCCAAGTTGACAGAAGGGTGAGTGGATGCTTGGAAAGGTCTACTTAGCTCATTAAGGAAATAACACCTTTAAACACTATTGAAGAAGCAGAGACTATTTTTTAAACTGCACAGATAGACATCACAAAATCTAAGGTTTACTCCAGTCTACAGAGATGTCCAGTGGCAGAATGAGAGGTGGAAACCAGATTTGAGTCCAGGCAGGGCTGTTCCTCATACACTGCCAGGATTAATTCAGACACTCAGTTCCCCAGACATTCATGATAGGTTGACTGATTAGCCTTTTTCTGAATGGCTGCCTAAGAAATGTCTATACAGTACTTATAACAGCATATATCCATTGACTCATTAGAGATTTATTAGACACTTGTTTTACACCAACAGAATATTGGGACCCTGAAGGGTCCTTCCTAATCTTCAGGGCTGATCTGGAATTTAATCCAGAGTAACAGGTCTCATCCACCCTGTATACACCCACAACTAATAAGGAGCCAATGGACTCTATGTAGCTCCATTACTTCCATTATGAGTTTTCTAAGTGACAAACTTTTTAAATTTTTTTTTAGAATTTCATATTTGAGTACACAATTTCCATCCTTTCCCCCAACTCCTTCCATGCTCCTCACTCCCTCTCAACAATTTTATAACCTTTTCTTTTTAAATTATTATTGAGCAAGGCATAGTGTTGCACCCCAGCACTTGGGAGGCAGAGGTAGGCAGATCTCTGTGAGTTCTAGGACAGCCAGGGCTACATAGAGGCCCTGTCTCAAAAAAAGTAAACAAAAAATTTATTATTGTTTCACACACACACACACACACACACACACACACACATACAGAGAGAGAGAGAGAGCTACTGAGCTCATTTAGCATTGCTCATATGTACATGTGTTTAGGGCTGACCACTTGAGACTGGAGAGCTCATCACTGGGAAAAAAATGATTCTCTCTCTCTCAGTAGCCATTGGTTGCTTGTAGCTCTTTGTCTAGGGGTAGGACCTTGGAAATTTTTCTAGTCCATGTTCACAAATCAACTGGTGTTGCATTCTGCTGGTCTGTTTAGGCAACCATCTTGTTAAGATCCATGGGTGTAGCTTCGCTGCCATGTCTAGAAGATACTAGCTATGATCAACCACCTGCTTCTTTTTTTCAGAGCTATGAAGCAGATTAGGGATGAACAAAGGAATAGATAAATAAACATGAACTGCTAAGTATTTAAAAGTATTAGCGTGATGCCGTTTAAGTCCATGAACATGTAGGAAAAGAAGATGCTAGTCACTGAGGCAGGGTGTGTACCAAAGTCATGGAGCACACCAGAAGAGGGGAAAGCATGTGCAAAGTCCTGAATTTGGAAAGAGCTTGGCACATTTGAAAATCTGAAGGCCAGGATGGCTGAAGTGCAGTCATGGAGGGGAGAGAATGCAATGGCATCAGAAGGGAAAGCAGGATCACCCAGGTCTCACAAACCAGGCAAGGAGCTATCAGAGGTCTTCAAGTGCGCACACTGAATTTGTAATTGATCGTTCTAGCTGATGGATAGATGGATGTTGGGCTGTAGAGGAGCCAAGTGGATGCTACATACTAAAGACTAAGAGACATTATGATGATGTCTAAGGTAATGAAAACAAGATTATATTCGATTACTAGGTGACAATTACCCGGAAGTCATCACAGGCATTTAAGTATCTGTTTTAGGAACTATAATGCAGTCTTGAATTCATTATAATAAAAACTCCACTTGCATTTATTTCATTTCTAGTCATGTGATTCAAGTCCACGTTAGTGCTGAATACCAGGGTATTGTGAGAAACAGCACTGAATGTTTCCTGTGGACTCTCTGATGCCTTCAAGGGATATATAGTTTGGTTACAGAATGCCAGACAGCTTTATTTTTATTATGTTAGAATCATATCTGAGAAAGAACTGAACAATAACCAAATCTATAACCTCCACCCCCTTTTTTTATAATCTGTGTTTTGTAGGAACAAAGCCGACTGACAAATTTCCCTGATGGCCATTAGAGATAAGATTATAACTGATATTAAATTGTGGATCTTCAAGCAATAATTAAAACATAATCTGGATGGCTAACCTAGAAGTTTTCTTAAGAATTAAAATGAGCCGGGCGGTGGTGGCGCACGCCTTTAATCCCAGCACTCGGGAGGCAGAGGCAGGCGGATCTCTGTGAGTTCGAGGCCAGCCTGGTCTCCAAAGCGAGTTCCAGGAAAGGTGCAAAGCTACACAGAGAAACCCTGTCTCGAAAAAACCAAAAAAAAAAAAAAAAAAAGAATTAAAATGAGAAAATGGAGTAATTCTTCAAGGCAGCGTTTCTGAAAATAGAAATAATTGTCTAGATACTGACAAAAATGTGTCAAGACATCGCATTTCAGTTACCAAGTGTGAACTTGCCTGGAACCTCCTTGGTCGCCACTCCTTGCAGGAGCAAAAGGAAGAAGAGAGGAGAAAGTGAAGGCAGTTGGAGAGAAGTCACCCCCACAGCCGACACTTAGCCCATCACCCACGCACCTACTCTCCTTGGAAAGCGCAGCCTCGTGTTTTATCTGTATACACTGTTTACGCGGACACGCTTAATGTTTTTACCTAGGAAGGCTTTACCTTACATTGAACCCAGTCATCACCCTGTACCTTCCAGATGGCCAAACGCAGTGTTCAAAACCTGTGTGGCCCAGTATACAGAGGCAGGGGCAGACTAAGGGGAGAGGGAGGAGCTACTTCAAGCTGCCCTGGCTGAAAATAAAGAGTAGAGCCTCGCGCAGCAATAAACTGGTGATGGGATGAATGAAGAGGCTTTTAAGAACTTAATAATCCTAAGAGAGCTTTACTTAGGTCTTTCAAGTAAATTGACCATTACAGCTGTGGTTCAGGGGGTGGCTTCTTACCAACGCTCAACGTCAGTGTTTAGGACTGTACATTACACACCTCTAAAGCCGTAGTAATGGACACTCAAGTCTAGCTGCATTTTCTATTTCTTGGGTTCATTTAAATCTGTGGGGGATGCCTGTTTTAATTCTAGGAAAGTATTCCCTCTACTTGGAGTAATTCATTTGGCCAAGAATTGGGATTCAAATCCTTCCACTCACTATGTGACCCTTTGATCTTCTTTACATCTTTGGTTTTGTTTTGTTTTGTTTTGTTTCAAAATAGCATGAGACTCATTAGCTGTGTTCAGTATTACTCTTCATGCATATTAAAGTCCTTGGATTCATGAAGCCATTGAAGTTTGACAGAGGAAAAGGTCATAGCATCTTTTACTTTTAAGCGGGCAAGTATCTGTAACTATTTAAATAAGACACATAAAATACAAACTTCAAGAATCCCTCTTTTCATTGTGTCCAATCCCAGAGAGACTTACTGAGAACCGAGCTGAACATTTTTAAGAATCAAAAATGATCTGTTATGACGCCTCAGCCTGCCATTGTTGCCTCCTACATCTGAGGGTCTCTCCAGTAAGTCTGTGACTGTGATGCACCCATCACAGAGCCCCAGAAAGCTCTTGGTGCAGCAGGTTTCCCTTTGATCCTGTTTCTTCACAAGAGCGGTGTGGTGGTCGTGCACAGTAAAAGCCAGAGAGAACACTGTTGACTGCCCTCTCCACCCTCCCACCCCTCCACTCCACTCCCCCCTCACCCCCCCTTTCCCCGTACACCTGACTGAGCCTTGAACAGAATCCAGGAATGCTCTGAACTCCACATTCCAGCAATAGCTAAGGAAAGCAGGCCATCCCGAGCTCACCTGACCCAGAAAGCATGCAGGTGCGAGAGTATTTAGGGAGCGGGTAGAGGTGCATCGTGGCTCAGCACAGACTTCTAAGCTGGGCCTGTGATCTCAGAGGAGCGCCTCAAATAAAACTTAGCTCCCCGTGGACTCCAAGGAGAGTAGTTAATCTTTATCATGACAACTTAACGCCACGGCCAGCTTGAATGGCCTGAGAGGTCCACTTCCATGATGGCTCTTAACTCTCTCCAGGGCTCTGCAGAGTCATGCAGCCAGAAGTACTGCTTGTTTGTTTTTATAATGTTCAAATGGATTTCAAAACCATCAATGGGCAATCTTGGTTTCAAGGAAGTATATTTTTATGAAAAGTAGGTCAATACTCATTGATATTTTTTGGAGGGCTTTTTTTGTTTATGTTGTTATTTTTGTTTTGTTTGTTTCTTTTGCTTATATATACTGGTTTCCAACTTTGTGTTTTTATGAGATTTCTGTGTTTGCCAGTGTGTGTGTTTGCGTCTACGTGTGTTTCTTGTACTTTACTTTGTTTTTCTGCTCATTTGTTTGTTTGGTCCTATTCTGTTGTGTTCGGTTTTGTTTTGTCTTACTTTATTATTACAGTTTGTAGACACCTGTTTGTTTCTAATGAGAGAAACCAAGAAAGGATGTGGATCTGGGTTGGTGAGGAGGTGGGGAGGATCTGGGAGGAGATAGAGTAGAAGGAACCATAACCAGAATATATCATGTGGGAAAAAAATCTATTTTAAATTACAAAAAGGAAAACAATTAGGTCAATAATATGTTTAAATGAGAAGCTAATTTAAGATAAAAGCACACAAAATGTTATCCTTTCCCCCACTCCTAATAAAAAACATTCTAGTACTTCTTCCTCCTTGAGTTTTTAATACCTTGAAATAGAGCAAAACCTAAGATGCTTGTGTTTTCTATTTTACAACACATCAGTTTATACTCATCCCAAAACAAAACACGTGAACACAGTAAAACTTTATAATCCAACCATCTATTCCTTAAAAGCCTACTCAGAAATATGGCATGATTTTGATGACATGTGTTGCCTACTCCTGCTGGAAGGGAATAACATGAAAGACGAAATTATAAAAGCATAAGGAAATTTTTATGTAAGTAAGACTCTAGAGAGAACTTGGGAGTGTTTGAGAGATGAATAGGAGCTAGAAAATAGTGATGAGTTTTCCAACTATGGAGTTAAATTTTATTTTGTGTTTGTACATATTAGTTTTTTTGCCTCTAGTACTAAATTAAATGTTTTATCTAATTTCTTTAAGTTAGGGTTTTTCCCTGTCTCCCCACAAAAGACTCATTGAATCAGTTTAAGGTGCTGCTACCAAATGTGGCCAAGTGTGTATACACCAGCAAAGTTTCAAGGCTGAATCAGAAACATGTGGTAACTTATATCTTCTAGCCAGAAGATTGAAATAATGCAGAAACATTCACCAGTACAACATCCAACCAAGGTGCCCAGCTCTTAATCATTCTTTGGCTCAAGTCTAAATAGTCCTCGAAATAACACAGCACCGTCAAGGCAGTACAACCGTGGTGTGCATCTGCATACTGCTAATTCCTTTTGCATTTGTCTGTACCACACAGTTTAGCACTTTATTACGTGCTGGCTGGCCATCTGACTGCCGCCTCTATTTTCTCATTCAGAGTACATTCCAAGATGCACAAGAGCTGTGGCCCTGGCATGAAGACATCTGTACACACAATGTTTGGCTTGGCAGTATATACAATGTTTACACTTGCTTGTTATTTGTTTTTTGGTTTTGTTTTTGTTTTTTACAAACCTTTTAGGTAAAACACCCCTTGGAAAAAGTTCCAAGACAATATTTCTATGGACAATGTCCATGGGAAGGGAATTTGTATTCAGCATAGCTGAAATTTTTTTCTTTTGCAATTAAGCTCAAATCACTCACTCTTGGAGTGGGGGGGGGGGGAGTAACTAGTAGAACTCAGTAGTAGCTAGAATCAATTTGACCAAGTCACTCACAGGAATTTTGGGCTAAGTATATAAACAAATCAATTTCTATAATTCTTAATAATACACAGGAATTTGGGGCTAAGTGTATAAACAAATCAATCTGTAAAACTCTTAGTAATACTATATCCCATCGATTAGTATAAGCTATATCAAAAAGATAATACAACTTTTAACTAATATATTCCTATTTAGTAGAATATTTTAAGACACAGGTCAGATAGCATCCAAATAAAGACTCTCAAAGTAAAATGAAGTACAGAGAGAGAGAGAATCTTATATTTATTTATTTGAATTTACTTACTATGACTGCAAATATATTATACTCCCCAAATTTTGTATTGAAGCAAAATACTTACATGCATATGTAAAAACAAAGCCATACATAAATTAAGTCCCATCTTCAGTTTGTATTTTATGTGGGATGCACAAATATATAAATCCCAGGTTTTCTTTTAACAGGCCATGCCAGCGAGCCCTAAGACTGTGTGTGCACATGTTTCTGTTTTGGGGGTGCTTATGTTAACATAATTAACTTACAGATCATCAGGACAATTTCTTGGTGGCTCCAGTCTTCCTCCGTCTTGCACATAGTTTAAAACATCAAGGTTGGAATGTGCTGGATAAGGTTGATGACCAAGAGTTAAAATCTCCCAAACCAGAATTCCAAAAGACCTAGGATGTTAAAGGGTTCTCTTTAATTATATTTATTACAAACATCAGGTTTACAGTAGCTTCTCCAACATCATTTTTCCTGGGGCTACAGGGCCTACTTTGTGATTGGCATTACTGGCCTTATAAAAAGCAAATAGGAGACTTAAAAGGAGGTTGATATTAAGAAAAAGTAGAACAAGACACTGTGGATGAGCGACATTTCAAAGATGACAGAAAGGCTTAGTAGGGGGCACACACATGAAGACCCAGACCTACACGCAGGGACATGCACAGGCACACATGTACACAGAGACAGAAGCACACATGAATACATGCAGACGTACATGGAGGTGAGCAAGAGAGCTGGTCACCATTTCCTCCCCCTACCCTGAATTTGAAGAGGATAGAATAATGATAAACACAGAGAAGAAAGTTATGAATAAAAATGGATTGCTAAGGGCAAAGTTTCTTCTCCTATGTGATTTTTTTCTATGGCTTAAACAACTTAAAATTCACTGAACAAATTTATAAACTTTTAGGAGCTCTAATCAAAAGTTGGGAACAATAAGCAAAACTCAAATAACGAAGAGACCAAACTTCCTCAATGTCTATGTTTTTTTTTTTTTTTTTTTTTTTATGATCCATTACTTCAAGTCTATCTATAAACTAGTGAAGAAACATCCCCCACAGTCAGTATTGGGGCACTTCCATGAACATTGCTGATAAGTTCCATTTCTACTAGTTGCAAACCTTTGGTATATAGCAAAATGTTGAAATAAATGAGTCTATTTCATGTACAATTTTAAGATAAATGATAAAAAAATTGAGAGAGAGAGAGAGAGAGATGTAAAGGACTTGAGACATGTAATAGTTCTCTTCATCTACCAGCCTCGAGTGAATCACTAACGTCCCTGCATACATATCATACACAGTGAGGTGGGGAGAATAAATTAATTTTCTTAAAAGAGCAAAGTTATACATCCTGATATTTGGCAGTTGTGCCCCCATTTTTCTGTGTCCTGTTTAGCTCACCATACATCAGACTGAGAAGTGAAGATTCCATCCATCAGGTTTTCTGGAGCCATCCACCGAACAGGAAGCAGGCCTTCTCCTCTCTTTCTATAATAATCATTTTTATAGATTTCCCTTGCCAGTCCAAAGTCACCAATCTTGACTATCCGAGGACTCGTATAGTCTTTCACAGATACAAGGCAGTTCCGAGCTGCAAGATCTCTATAGTAGAAGTCACAGTTGATAGCAGTAAACAGCATTCCAGAAATCATACAAGTAATGCTAGACAGTCTGGAAAGAAGGGAGACATCTGACGACTAACGTCAGTTGACAACCTGACAGGATTCAGAACCACTCAGGAAACAAATCTCTGGGCATGTCTGTGGGGGAGTTTCCATATGGTTAGCTGAGGTGGGAGAAACCTACCCTAATTGTGAAGAGTTACTAGGTAGGGTCCCAGATTACATAAAAAGGAGAAACCCAGCTGAGCACCAGCATTCACCTCCCTCTGCTTCCTGAGTACAGAGATGATGTCATCAGTTGTCTCACACCCCTGCTAGCACGACACCCCCCCCCCCCCCCCCCCCGCTATGATGCATTGTTCTCTCCAACTATAAGCAAAATAAACCTTTCCCTTCTTTAAGTTACACTTGCCAGGCATTTCGTCACAGTGATGAGAAAAGTAACTAACACAGAGACTCTTTAAGTAATACTGTTCCTTCGAAGGAATGAAACTGTTTAGCTCTATAGTGTGGGAGACCCAAACTATACGTGGTTGTCATGTGACCACCCAATCACCTTGTATCCAAAATATCATAGTACCTATGAATGAAGCGCATCTCTTCCAAGTAGACACAGCCTTTTGAAATATCTACACACAGCTCTACAAGGTCAACCAAGGTGAGCAAAGGGCCATGAAACTGTAAGAGATAAAGGAAACATTCTAAGTACTTCCTTACCTGGCAGAAAATGCATACACATACATCTGAATATATATGAATACATATGTATATATGAACGTATATTCTTATATATGGTGTCCTAAAGGAATTTTATTATAGTTACAAGGACTCAAGAGGAAGACATACAACTATACATGGTAGCAAGCTATATTTGTAAATTTGAAATCTAGTTCTCCTGTCCATTCTGTGAATCTGCTCATTAATTAGGCAATTTTCTTGCAATGTAAAATGGGCATATTATGACAGACTTTTTAAGATTCAATATAAGATATACAATATTGCCAACATACAATAAGCACTTAATAGATAAATGGTATCTGATCACACAGTAGTAGAAATAACCTATTAAAAATAACCCGTGCTAGCTAGATTAATGATTGGGTCAATGGCCTTTGATTACGTTAGTCAGGACAATGGGCTGGTTCCACATAGAACCTCCCACCCTATAAATTGTTAGGAAAACTATCTTTCCAGAATACTTTTTTTTTTCATCTATAAGTGCCAACAGAAATATAGATGAGCTTATGCTCATTGAAAGGGATTCCAGTGGGGGAGAAAAGACGGTCAAAATTTTTATTAGTAGCATACGGAGAAAATTCAAAGTTCCTGCCTGGAGGCCATAGTCATACACTGAGCCTTTTCATATCCCTGCAATTACCTGGGTCCTTTCTCAGCCCTAATCTGATGTAGTCAAAGACTTCCCGTGTGTTCAGCCTCTTGTCTTTTCATTAGCTCCCTTGCTGCCCCTAACTTCCTGTAGAACCCATTATCAGAGGTTGGGCACAGGCTCATGGCGGCCCCGGGCTGCATCAGGCTCTATCTGCCCATTAATTCCCCCTTCGCCTCTCCTCTCAGAGGCTGCGCTTCAGTTTTTCTGGACTATTTGTCCTTCCTTAGATCTGCTCTGTGTTTTTCAACCCTCCTCGTTTTTTTTTTTTTCCTGCTGTTTCCTCACTAGACTAGTAGACTAGACCCTTATTCTTGATATCGACCACATCCCTCACTGAGCATCTCAAACGACTCCTGAACCCATGCAGCCTTGCAGTCTGTCAATCACTCATGCAAAGGTGCTACCACGCGCTGCCCCACCGCCTTGCTCACATCATAGAAATGGGGGTTGTCTTCATATTCTGGGACGGAACACCACCAAGGCCCCATGCAACACTATCTGTGGCTGATTCACCAGGTTCTGGCCGGCTGCTCTAAAGGAGTCTTTATTAGGATGGTAATAACTCATGAGGAAAATATACAAGTACTCATGGTGATACATTATATCTGTAGATGAGAACTATAGTTCTGCTGCTAATTCTTTGAATTTACTTTAAGTAGGCCATTTTCTTATATGTAAAATGAACACAGTACAACTGATCTTTCAAGATTGAAAATCAGATGTGTAGCACTGCTTATATATAACAAGCACTTAATCACACCCCTTCCAAAGTCTGACTCAGGTCCACTAGATACCTATGTCGTGGCCTATGTCTGAATCCTGCCGGGTATCCTGACTGGCTAGCTAGCTGCTGTGTGAACATAACTCTGCTTTGCTATGGGAAAACCCCACTTTACTTGTAAGCACTTTATGACTCTCTTAAACTTCATGCTGGTAACTAACACCCTGTTCCCTTCCGATAAGGTTTCCATGATGCTGCCTACCCACCGACCTGCCTGAATCCCTCACCATGTCTCTTATCCCTTGTAACAAGTTGGGACACCCCATCACCCCATATGTAGCCATTTGTCATATCTTGCTAAACAACTGTCTCTTAAACCTTGGTCAAGGTCTATCCCTGCAAATGTTAATCACTCAATGAAAAAAACAGTTGTTACTGTTAATCTCCTGCCTTGATTTTGTCCTAAATATCTTCCAGGTAGTCCTCCCAGTTCTCCCAAAGTGGAAATCACTGTCCTTACTCCATGCTCCAACGATGAATCCTCTAAGCCACTCTAAATGGTCTTTCTGCTCTCTCTCTTACATGAATGGCACAGAAAGACACACAGGATGTGTAACTATGGCCTCCATGCAGGAACTTTGAAATTTCCCATATGCTATTAGTAACATGCCATGCGACAAGTTCCTTTAGAGCAAGAGCCACAGTCTGCAAACCAGACGCTGAGTAGACAGAAGAGAGAGGAGACATGAAGTCAAGAGTCTTGTGTCAGCCCAAATGAGTTTGTGATGCCAATGGAGGACACTGAGAAAATAAGGCCTCTAAGTCAACAGATCGACGCACATACGGATTCACAGAGGCTGAGACAGCAGGCAGAGGGCCTGCGAGGGTCTGCGCCAGATGGGGTCCTAGAGCCGAAAGGGGAAGTAGACACGTGCCCCCGCCCGTAATGGAGATGCTATCTCCAATTGATAACCGCTTGAGAATCAAAGTTTACTTTTCTTCAAGGGACTCTCACTGGGGAGACAAACCACTCTTAGGCCACATGCCCAGCATAGATGGCCAACGGAAAACAAATTCAACAGCATCTTTGGAGGTCCCTTGTCTTATAACATCATCTCAGGGGTTCTTAATTTATCTGTTTTTTTCTCTTTTCTCTCTTTTACCCTACAGGTCATTTGCATATATAGTGTTTTTGTGGGAGTCCTGAGTGTGGGAACAAGTCGGTCTCTACATCTATGTTTGATTTTCGGACCTTTATTTTTACTCTTCTCCTTCTGAGTTCTTTTGACTCTTTTGTTTTGTCCAATTCTGACCTGTCAGTTTTTGTTTTATTTTATTTTAATCATCCCTTAGAAGTCTGTTTGTTTTCTAATGAGAGACGGACAGGGAGTGGATCTGGATGGGAGGGAAGGTAGGAAGGAACTGGGAGGAACAGAGGGAGGGGAAACCATAATCAGGACATATATTATGTGACCAAAAAAAAATCTATTTTCAGTAACAGGGAAAAATAAAAATTTTTTTAAAAATTCAAATAGCTCTATCATCCTGAAGAATAGCTCAGCCTAGCAAGATCAAGGTCAGCAGATCCAACTACAAACTTTAGTATACTTCAAGACTGAAAATAGAGTTTGGGATAGACGGAGTAGATGAAATTAAGAGATATGCGTTTCTAATTCCACACAATCCTTACTGGGGGTGTGCCTTTGTTTACAAGAGGTCTGTTTTTTCATTCAGTACTAAAACCAGGTTCAAATATTAGCTCAGGGTTCCAACACCCTAATCTAACATGGAAAGAAGAAACACTTTCTTTCCATAGTCACCTTCAAAGCTTCTCCCACCAGCCGGAGCGACTGCACATTGAACTTGAAGAAAATCAACAGGCAAGCCTAGCAGGAGGCTTTCCAAAGTCAATGCAGCAGACCCCACCACCTACCGTGGTCCCCCGGGCTTTTCGCAGGTAGCTCAGAAGGTCTCCTCCTTCCATCAGTTCCAGAATAATGTACTGGGGCTCACTCAGCAGACAGACTCCCAGCTGCTTCAAAATGTTGGGGTGATTAAACTTGCTGAAAGGTGAAAACAAGACACAAGCTGGACGACCTGACAGGGACAGCGGTCCCAGCGGGGGTCCTCATGGGACAGAGCAGTTCCTTACCGAAAGTGTCCTTTCCAAGCACTCACTGACTTCCTCTGAGTAAAGAAAGCTTCCTTTCCTAAGAGCCCATCTGTATGCTAGCCTTAAGGAGGGAACATGGCAACCCCTAGTGGCCAGAGCATCTGAGTAAAATAGAAGAGGCTTTAGAAGAAATGACGATTGGGAAAGAAAGCAATTTTCTTCAAAAGATGTTTGGAAGCATGCCTGTGTCATCACAATTACGACATATATCCTCTCCCTTTTAGGGAAACAACTCAGATCTTCAGGTTTGAGCCTCATTGGTTTGTGAAGTCATTAGAGTGGGTAAGCCCCGGCCTAATCAGAGGACCCAGCTTGACTTCCTGGGAGCCGCTGCCTCCCGCCTCTCCTTGAGATGTCCTTGAGCAGTTCTCATGGCTGCTGCAGACGGAAACCTTGATGACAAGTTTTCTGGGCAAGAGATATTCTTGATAACATCAGAACTCATAAAAGAACATTCTTCCTGGGTCTGATTGACTCGTTATCCCTCATTAAGAATAGGTACATTAAAAGCAAAAGAGCTTCAGAATTTACTTGCAGAATAGAGTCCTAACTAAAGATAAGAGATGGGAGGATCTTTTGCCTGGGAACTACCTACCCAGGCTCCTTAGATTGGTTTCTAGAGAATCCTTAATGCTAAAGATGTATTTCCTTTGAAAGTTTTTGTTCACGCTTAGTTTCAGAATTATCTGGTCATTGGGATGCTAAAATTCCAACACAGAGAAATAAAAGCTTTCTATTCACACCCACTAGAGAAAATGACTGCATGAGCTGTGCTAATACCTCATCAGGTGTGCCTCCTTCAAGAACTCAATCTTCTCCCGGTCTGTCGAGCCCTTCTTTAAGGTCTGTGAGAAAAGAAGGCAGGTCAGCAATCAGACACTAGGAGTCCAGTGGATTATAGGAGCTGAGCAGATAATGAAAACAATATTTTATTGATTTTTTTTGTCTTCTTTGTTGTTTTGTTTGTTTGGTGGACATATCCAATCCGATATCTGGAACTAAATCACAGTTACAGCATTGCATATGATCTGTAAATACCCTGCTGGTGGCATGTGTGGTCTCTAAAACTTCCATAATTGCTACTGTTTAAACAAGAATATCTCAGTCTGCCAGATAAGGGATTGAGGAACAAACATGTAAGGTACCTCTGAAAGGTGGAGTGTTTTTGTTTGATTTTGTGTTTTTTAATTAATGTATTATTTATTTTATGTGTATGGTTCTTTGCCTGTATCTATATGGGTACATCACATGTTCACAGTGCCTGTGGAAGCCAGAAGAGAGTATTGGATTTCCTGGGATGACAGTTACAGATGGATGTGAGAGGCCATATGAGTTCTGGGAATCAAAACTGGATCTCGAAGAAGAGCAGCTAGTGCTCTTAATGGTTGAGCCCTCTTTCCATATACAGAAATATAGAAAAATGTAAAGACACACTAATTTGGACACTCAATAGGCCAGCATCTTTTCAGATTTTCTTCTCAGTATCAACGTTCCCACTTTACCTGCAATTACTCCCTGCTTCATTTTTTGGAGGAATGTTGTCCCTTACTAGTCAATAGTTGCAAATTAATCATCAAAATCTATTCTAAAACTCTCTAATCTCTTTTCCCTAAGTCCCATGTCTCAGTTCCAGCTAACAAAACCTAAGAGAGAAACTGATGCAGTGGAGAGATTTATAGGAAACTTTCCCCTTCCTGAATCATACAGGCAGACCTTCTACCTCCTCTCCCTGGTCTGAGTGAGGATGTGATACCTATCTAATTCTTGGCACTCACATTGCTGTTATGAGGCAAAGAGCAAGAACCAAGTGGAAAGGATTTTAGAAATGGGAACTCTCACCTACCACAAGTACACCTAGGCCAACAGTCATCTTAACATGTGAGAAGATAGACAGACAGACAGACAGATACATACATACATACATACATACATGTTTAATAGGCCCAGAGAAAGTTACAGGACTTTTCAAGTCTATCATTTGGAAATGGAAAGAATTTTGGCAACATAGATTGGCCATCCCTAAAGCAAAAATCTCCATTAAGTACAGACCAAGATATTATTTAAGTATATGAAATTACTCAGCCCTCTATCAAAAAGAAATGTTACCAGATCATGAGAGCATATGTTGTATTTCTTTAAAATGCATCAAATGCACAATGGCAACCACAGCCTGTGAGCAGATGCAGTCTGTCACCTGTGTCTACACAGACTCTATGTTCCGTCACCTGTGTCTACACAGACTCTATGTTCTGTCACCTGTGTCTATACAGACTCTATGTTCTGTCACCTGTGTCTATACAGACTCTATGTTCCGTCACCTGTGTCTATACAGACTCTATGTTCTGTCACCTGTGTCTACACGGACTCTATGTTCCGTCACCTGTGTCTACACGGACTCTATGTTCCGTCAACTGTGTCTACACGGACTCTATGTTCCGTCACCTGTGTCTGCACGGACTCTATGTTCCGTCACCTGTGTCTACACGGACTCTATGTTCCGTCACCTGTGTCTACACGGACTCTATGTTCCGTCACCTGTGTCTACACGGACTCTATGTTCCGTCACCTGTGTCTACACGGACTCTATGTTCCGTCACCTGTGTCTACACGGACTCTATGTTCCGTCACCTGTGTCTGCACGGACTCTATGTTCCGTCACCTGTGTCTGCACGGACCCTATGTTCCGTCACCTGTGTCTGCACGGACCCTATGTTCCGTCACCTGTGTCTGCACGGACCCTATGTTCCGTCACCTGTGTCTATGTTCCGTCACCTGTGTCTGCACGGACCCTATGTTCCGTCACCTGTGTCTGCACGGACCCTATGTTCCGTCACCTGTGTCTGCACGGACCCTATGTTCCGTCACCTGTGTCTGCACGGACCCTATGTTCCGTCACCTGTGTCTACACGGACCCTATGTTCCGTCACCTGTGTCTACACGGACCCTATGTTCCGTCACCTGTGTCTACACGGACCCTATGTTCCGTCACCTGTGTCTGCACGGACCCTATGTTCCGTCACCTGTGTCTGCACGGACCCTATGTTCCGTCACCTGTGTCTGCACGGACCCTATGTTCCGTCACCTGTGTCTGCACGGACCCTATGTTCCGTCACCTGTGTCTGCACGGACCCTATGTCCCGTCACCTGTGTCTGCACGGACCCTATGTCCCGTCACCTGTGTCTACACGGACCCTATGTCCCGTCACCTGTGTCTACACGGACCCTATGTCCCGTCACCTGTGTCTACACGGACCCTATGTCCCGTCACCTGTGTCTACACGGACCCTATGTCCCGTCACCTGTGTCTACACGGACTCTATGTCCCGTCACCTGTGTCTACACGGACTCTATGTCCCGTCACCTGTGTCTACACGGACTCTATGTTCCGTCACCTGTGTCTACACGGACTCTATGCTCCGTCACCTGTGTCTGTACGGACTCTATGTTCCGTCACCTGTGTCTACACGGACTCTATGTTCCGTCACCTGTGTCTACACGGACTCTATGTTCCGTCACCTGTGTCTGTACGGACTCTATGTTCCGTCACCTGTGTCTGTACGGACTCTATGTTCCGTCACCTGTGTCTACACGGACTCTATGTTCTGTCACCTGTGTCTACACGGACTCTATGTTCCGTCACCTGTGTCTATACGGACTCTATGTTCCGTCACCTGTGTCTACACGGACTCTATGTTCCGTCACCTGTGTCTACACGGACTCTATGTTCCGTCACCTATTTCTACACATCACAGTCTGAAACCAGTCTCTATGCTCCTAAATAGTGGAGAAATCAGGAAGAGAACAGTATTTCATGACATAGAAAATTCAAACTTCAATGTTTGTAAGTAATGTTTAGTGGAAATACTTGTTTGTTTAAATATTTACTAAAGTTGTATGAGCTTCAGGGGCAGAATTCAAAGGTTAAAACAGAGACCACATGGGCAGTAAGTTTGAGAAAGTATGCTAAGTCCTCGCCTAGTTCCTGAAATTTATTGTACAATTCTAGTTCATGTAAAGTATATTGTTATTGTTGTTTTGAGACAGTATCTCTTATAGTTCATGCTGGCCTCTGAATCTGTATGTGACCAAGAATGACTTTGAACTTGATTCTCCTACTTCTTCCTCCCAGTGTTGGGAATACAGGCATGCACATTACCCCTTGTTTTATGTTGTGCTGAGGATCAAGCCCCCTTTGAAGTACTGGGCGAGGACTCTACAAATTGAGCTATTATCTCTAGCCCCGTCTTAGAGTATTTTCAGTGGGAAGTAAAACTCCACTAGGTTTTTACCTAATTAATAGCTTTAGTAGTAACATAAGCCCTGGATATATTCTCCTTTAAAAAGCCCGTTAGAAATGGTGAAAATAATGGCTGGCTTTTGTAGCTAATGACAGACTTCTACATTCTGCCATTATTAAATTTAACTTACTTTTTAAAGGTGTGTTTATTTTATTTTATGTGAATGCTTTTGCCTGCATGTATGTATGTGCATGACATGTGTGCCTGGTGCCTGCCACTGGAGGTCAGAAGAGGTAGTTGGGATCCCTTGGTACTGGAGTTACGGATGGATGCTTGCGAACCATTGTGTGTAGGTGCTGGGAACCAAACCCAAGTCCTCTGCAAGAGCAACAAGCACTCTGAACCACCGAGCCAACTCTCCAGCCCCAAATTTCTTATTTTTTTTTTAGTTGACATACTATCTGTACCTGATTTTGCTATACAGTGTGATGCTTTGGTTTATATATGCATTGGATAATGGACAAATCCAGGACACTAGCCTGTTCATCACCTTTAACTCCTATCACGTCTTTGTTAGTAAGCAGACTGAAATTCCGTTTGGAGACATACAGTGCCCCTTGCTAACGGTTCTAGGAGGCCTCTTCTCCACCGCTAGCTCTGGATGTTATAGTCATGTGCAGGACGGGGTTCAGGGACGCACATCACCTTCACTGCCACTTTGATTTCACCACTGCCCACTCCCAGGATGTCCACGGCTGTGCCTTCGTACACTTCTCCAAAAGCTCCGCTCCCCAGCAACAGGCGCAGGCTCAGCTGTTCCCGAGGAAAGGCGGGAAGACTCTCGATCTCTTCTTGGGTTGGAAGAGTACTGTAAAACAACCATATGTGTGTGTTCTCCCTGAGGACCTCACTTAGGTTTCTGCGTTTGTGTTTGAAAGAAATGGAGCAACCTCAGTGCTTGGCAGCACTGTGCGTTCCCATATGGTAATGAGGAATTTTATGTTCCTATGCTTTTGCTATTCTATCAGTTTTTACACAAAGTATGTTGCTTTACTTCTGAACACCATGATTTCTACAGGAGCATGAAGGTGAAAACTTCCCCGAGGTTTCTGTTACAGCTGCCTCTATCAAAATGAATGGTTATGAAATTCTCTGGGTTGCAGATTCATGAAAAACTGCTGCAGATGAAGAAATTAGCAACGAAAGCAGCTGGGCCCTGGAGCTTTCCCTTCACCTGACTCATGTACCTGCTTCCATGACAAACAGGATTTACTATGACTGAAAAAACCAGCTCCACCACCACATTAGCCTTCAAAAGGCCAGTCTTCACCTTGGAATATTACAGCATTGGTGCTTAATCTAAATTAAGTACACTTTGAGGGTTTTTTTTTTTTTAGCTAAAATTTTTTTAATGATTTATTTATTTTTATTTTACGTGCATTGGTGATGTTTCACCTGCATGTCTGTTTGTATGTGAGAGAGAGCGTCAGATCCTCCTGGAAGTGGAGTTACAAACGGTTGTAAGTTGCCATGTGGGTGCTAGAAATTGAGCCTGGGTCCTCTGGAAGAGCAGTCAATGCTCTTAACCACTGAGCCACCTCACTAGCTCCAGAAAGAATCTTAAATATCAGATACACAGTGTTTTCTGAAAACAAACAAACAAAAATCTCCTCTGAAGAGCTGGTTTGGTTCATTTCTGTATCTGTTTTAAATCCTGTTTGTAGATTTCAGCAAGCAAGGCCTATGACCCCTAAGATTCTTTTAACAGAGAGCATGACATAGTGTCTCATGCAAAGAAATACAAAATTATTTTCCTTAATTATAATGATAATGAAAGTTTAAAACTCATCTGTCTTACAGAGACACTGTGGGTGATCATCATATGGTGTCCATGACAGAATGTGAAGGTACATGCAAGACCTTTAGAATTTCTCCCTTCTCAGTCATTCATTCTTTTCAAAGTGATACATCCTTCTTAAGCTGGTCTTTTTAATCACGTGATTAAATAATGGAAGGCAACGGATTTGTATTTCTCTTATAGGATAACCACATACGCCACCATTTCTCCCAAGCCACATATGAGACTAGAAGCAAATGTTGCCGATGGTGATACCCGAAGATCCCTGGGAAATGTGAGGTGTGCGGACACCCTCGTTACTGGGTCCACACTCAGCCTATGTGATCCGAGAAGATGGCATGGGTCACGTACTGTACTGCATAGCAGGCATTAGCCAGGCCCACTCCAGCCGCCAGACCTCGCAGGTCCGCCAACTCTTTGTCGTCTTCATTGAGAACTGAGAGCTCCTCCTTGGACGCTTTGAGATTTTTCAAGCTCCTATGCCAGACTATAAAGAAAACAGACAATTTACTAATTATAGCTTTTTTCCCTCTTAAAAAGATGTTAGTATGTTTTAAACACACATAGGTATGCACACCCTGCTGACAGAATAACATGATTTAAAAATATTCCTGTAACAAATTAACTAAATTTTGGTAAAATTCCATATAAAACCCACACAATTCATACACTTTCAATCATAAAATTCACTATATTTCCTACTATTACAAATAAATTTTGAAGTATTTTATTAAAATGCACCTTTCAAAATTAACTGTAAGCTAGAATCAAACTAAGTTCCCAAACTTGCAAAATAATTGTTAATGAAGCAGACTTCCTTCTGCATCCAGACATTCCCATCATGCTCCAGTAGACCTGAAGGAATGCTTCTGACACAATGGCACATTTTAAACGTTTTCGGTTGGGCTCTGCCCAGCCTTTTCAGCGTGGTGAATATGGCACAAATGTGTCTGTCTGAGCTGGGAAGATGACTCAGTGGACAAAAGCACAAGCATGAAGACCTGGGTTCAGACCACCAGCACCCCTGTAAAAGCTGGGGGTAGCAGCACATACATGTAACCCCAGTGTTGGGGGTAGAGGTCAGTGACAGGCAGATCTTGGGGACCAGCTAGCCAGCCAGCCCAGCTGATCAGTGAGCTCCAGGTTCAGCTACAGACTGTCTCAAAAAATTCAAGTGGATAGGGTTAGAAAAAGGCTTCCGACATTGACCCTTGGCCTCCACATAGACACATGCTCTCTCACACAAACACACACAAGTGCACACACATGCACAAATGCACTCACACACTCATGCGCACACTCACAGAAAGAGAGAGAGAACACAGCTCTGCGATACTTAGATTCTGGAACCACTGGTTAAAATCCTAGCACTCCTATGAAATGTTTAGCTTCCCCAGAGTTGAAGGAGTCCCACATGCTACCTGGGTGGACTCCTTGAAATGAAAGCTCAACTTTGTTCTGTGTTCTCTGATGTCTTTTCATTGCAATACAGAGACAGAGGTACATACAAAATAATGTACATCTGTTGTTCATATACGTCTGCAGAAAAATCGCTGTGATAAACAACAGCATTGGTCCTGTCTGCTTGTAGAATCGTGAGTGATTTGTATGCCCCCCTTTTCACACTATGCTCAGCCTTTACAATATTAAGAAAACATTCTTTGATAAAAATCAAAATACAATTATGTCAGGAAGATCACCTATTTGTGTCGTATATTGATGCAGGGGTCAAAGTCATCAAAAAAATGCTTTGGAAATGATTACTGAGATTTGAGCTTTGGAGGCTGAGAGAGCAGGAGCAGTAACTCCAGATAAGCAATTAGTCAGCTCTGTCTCAAAACAAAAACAATCAACAAAAAGTAACCTTCTCTCATAGTTCCTTGCATATCTAAGACATTAGAGTTTCACTCGTGACATTCCACCTGAGGGGCCACACGGGAGCATGGCCAGCACCCTTTACCAAAGCACTTTTTTCTAAGCCTCGCTTGTTCTTAACGCCTGCATCTGCAGCGACAGACATCACCTCATTCTTCTGCACAGCCTGCTTATCTCTCCCAGTGACCCTAAAAGGCCAGCTGTGGCTGTCGATGCTCTTCCATGACGCTCTTACCTACACTTCATGTCACTTATAGCATCCTATTTCATCTTCTCACATAGGTATGTCTCGCCTCCATTATTAAAGGACAGTCTCCTGAGGCCACTGATTACAGTTTACAACTTCTTCCCCTCTTTCCCTGGCACGAGGTTCATATCAGATATGGCCTCTCACCAACCCAGAGGCTGCCAGTGTTTATTTTTAAGCCTTTGTTTCAATTTTACAGAGCCCTCAGAACAATGCAATTTCTAAGGAATTGCTACTCTTCATTATTTTCGTAACTTAAGTCTTTTCTCATGGACTCACACATTCCTACTGGTAGAACCACATGCACTACTAACAGAAGCAAGAACTAAATTAGCTTGGCGACCCCCCAATCCACAAATTCCAAACACAATAAAGACCTTTCAGTCCTGAGAAAGTTCAGATATCCACAGGATGTCTCGAAAGCACACAAAACATTGAGATGCTCTCATTTTCATCAGCTAGAGTCAGGGGTTCAAGCAGTGGTGGTGGAGAACGTTGGCAAGCAGAGGTGAGGTGAAGGGTCCCTCACGGAACACGCCTCCCAGCAGGAAGCAGACAAGCAGTCAAGCCTATACGCCAACTGCCAAATATACCGCCGTCAGACGAGTCACTCTGGAGGGACTGGCTTTAGTGGCACAAACATCAGCTGTGCGATGCACAGACTCCCTGGAACCACAGGTTAAAAGCCGAGCAGGCTCCAATGAAACGTTTAGCTTCCCACTTGGCTAGAGGAGTCCCATGTGTTATCGGGGTGGCATTTTTTTTTTAAGTGAAACCTCAGTTCAAGTTCAAAGCGTTGTCTGAGACCTTTTACCTCCAGTCACTCTGGAGAAAGAATAATGATTGGGAAAACTTAATTAAATGGTAGCTTTATTTTTTCCAGAGGGATTCAGCCCTTGTATTCTATTCATAGTTCTTCCTTGCCTTTCTCCTGTCCCTTTCTCTTAGTTATAAACACAAGTCACAGTTTCCTGAATATGTGCTGGGATTGGTATCATGCCCTTATTACAATCCTGGGGAATGGCATTCTTGGTATCAGCAGTATGTGAAGCTCATACATCTTATAACCCAAACCCAAAAGTCAGATGGGAGCTGAACAAATGTGATGTTGACGTGTATTACACAATAGTAACAAGCCAGAATGTGTGATCATGGTAGCAATCCTCCAGGCCCAATTTCTTCTCATCTACTTTGGGTTTTCTGTGTTTTTAATCATAATTAAAATGAATATTAAAAAGGGGTAGAGCTTTAAGAACTATCGTATTAGCATAAGATAAATAATGAAAAATGGCTATCTGGTGTAATTCTGCTGTTTTTTGATCCTTTGTAAATGAGCAGGGATTTTGAGTAAACCTGTCAGTTGTCAGAAAGCAAGAGTGAGTCCCATAGGCCAGAAATGGGTCTTCTGTGAGAGGCCCCATTCATTCCAAACTGAGCTGTCTGCCCGGGGACCAAAGCTATCCCAACTAGTGACTCTCACTGGCCTCCCATTAATCCCATACTGTTTTTGTGTCTTTGGTTACTTCTCTTTTATTTATATTCTAGCCTACGAGCCACAGAACACTTGCAATAGCCTATCAGAAACAAGTGCTCTTTTACAGAAAGCTAAAATAGAGTGGCCTCACACAAACATTTGCATCTTAAGTATACCATCAAATGTATATACTGATGGATATGCCGTGGGGTTGCTGCCCCATGCTGTGGTTTGTGTCCAGAATATATATTCTTCAAAGGTGTAAAGCCTTAGTCTCTAGTTTGAATTTTTGGAATGCAGAGGTTAGGGCCTAATGGGAAGTCACTGGGGACATATTCTTGAAGATGATGGTTGGACCCCAGCTCCTTTCTCTTTCTCTGCTGTTCCTAGTTGTGAGAGGACATTGCTACATCGTACCCCTGCCATGAAGGGCTGCCAACACCCAGAGCAACAGGGCCACTTGATCCTGAACCAGCACCTTCAAAACTATGAGCCAAAATAAACCTTTACATGAAAGAAAACTAATGCATCTCATGACTTTAAAAAAAATCACAGAAGTTAGTAGCTATGAAAAGACAGCCCAGGGCAATGCTGTGAACTTTATTAACTGATTTCATCAGGTTGTGTTTCATGTAGGAAATGAGATAAACTGAAAGATAAATCAGTCAGTATGATCTAATAAACAATTTATTACCTGCTTGTAGAATCTATAATACTCACCAATGGTCAGTGGGACTGCAGCAACCAGAAATATCCCAACTATGATAGTAAGTATAAAACTTGTTTCTGTTATCCAAAAACCATCTAAGGATATAAATGGGAAAAGAAATTAATTCGCATACATATAAAAGCTAAATTGTCCCATTTCTTCCCAAGCATGAACACACTGGTCAGCAGGAGCCTGCTCCTCTGAGGTTTCTACAAGCCAGCAGTTGAGCAGGGCAGTTTGGAAAGCAACCATGTTGAGAGCTTGGACCCAGGAGAAAGCTGTTGTTCCTTTTCTTACTTCCCCATCATTTCACTGAAACAACCCACCCAACCTGTTTTACGATGACTAAGAAAACCTGTGTGCTTCTTTTTAAGGAATTCAGGACAAAGGGGTCTTTATTTTCACATATTTAAAAAAATAACGGAGATTTATTATTTCCCCTTATATCTCCATACCCATTTGATTCCACAGACGTTCATCTAAGGACTACCAACATGGAAGTGTGGTGGAGTGTCTTGGGCAGGCTGTTTGCAGAGGAAACAGGGGTGCAGACCCCAGCATGGTAAACCCCAGCCTGTGGGACAAACCTGGATGCAGCATTTAAAACTTCTCATGAGCTAAGGATAATTTTTACATTTTTAAAATATTTGAGAAAAAAGAAAAGGGAGGTAGTGAAAAAGATGAGGAAGAGGGGGATGAAGAAGAAGAAGAGGTAGCTACAGAGAGCAGACATAACTTGCAAAACCTAACCATTTGCTTCTTGGCTCCTCTCAGAAAATATCTAGTCATTAACTAACTGACTATAATGTAAATAAGAATGATGGCAGTTGTGTGTTTAATTTTATGTGGATGAGTGTCTTGCCCTGATGTATATCTGTGTACCACATCATGGAGTTTCTGTGGAAGCCAGAAGAGGACATCAAATCCCTGGGGAATCTGGAGTTACAGATAGCTGTGAGCCACCATGTAGATGCTCGAAATCAAATCGAGGTCCTCTACACGAATAAATGCTCTAATCTGCTGAGCTAGCTCTCCTGGACACTTCTTTATTGCATTTTTTTTTACTTATGTATGTGTGTGTGTGTGTGTGTGTGTGTGTGTATGTGTGTTGCATGTTTGTGTATGTGCATGTATTTGCCTGCCTGGGCACAAATTTGGAGGTCAGCAAACAGCTTATGGGAAATAGTTTTCTTCTTTTATTGTGGGGATTCCAGGGAACAAACTCAGGTCATCAGACTTGGCAGCAAGTGCCATCTCGATGATCTAGAATGACTGATGTTTTATGTGAATGTATGTATAAAATGCAAATAATTCATTTTTGCCCAAGGTATATCAATTATGCATAACAATGGATTCATTTAAGTTAGGCCTTCAAATGAAAGGATAGTGAGTAGGAAGGGGATGAGAGAGGGTAATGGGGTGACTATGATCAAAACATATTATATATTTGTGTGAAAATGTCACAATGAAGCCTATTCGTATTTATAATTAACATATGCTAATAAGAATCTAGAAATAAAAGAAATGAGTGGGATTAAATCCCCTGCCATTGCTGAATATGTAACTCAGTGACAGAGCACTTACTTTGCATGTACTAAGTCCAGGATTTGATTCCCACATAATTAGAATCTGCTTTTGTTGAAGAACATAAATCAATATGCTACTTCCTACATACTTGATATAAATTGAGACTCAAACCTACTATAATTACTACACTTCATGTATGAAAAGTAACACTTAGAACAAATGCAATAAGAAAGCAAAGACCTACAGGTTCTAGTGATATTGTACAAGAATAAAGACCAAGATGCAATCTACTCAGAAAAAAAATCATTTAAACAATACCAATGACAAAAAAGGAAACCCCAGGTTAAGGGATACATGGCAGATAGTGCAGGCCAGGCTTTTAGGCTGCAGGAAATACAAGGCCAAAGTCGTAATTACGAAAGCTATATCATAGGGACAAATGCTAGGAAAATGAACCACTGTGGGGCAAGTCCCAGGAGGCTTCACATGCCACACTGAAATCGGTCAATGGAACCATCTCACATCATTCAGTGAGGGGCAAAGGATCAAGCTTGTGTTCAGCTGAATTGTCGGCAGTGTGGTCAAGCTGAGGGCACAGACAAGAAAACATACCATGAATCAAGAAAGCCGGTGTGGAAATAGAAATGTGGGAACCCCTCAGTGAGAAATTAAGATGATGGGCCAGCAAGACGGCTCATTGGGTAAAGGTGTTTGCCACCAAGCCTGGCAGTTTGAATTTGATTCCTGTGACCCATATGGTAGGAGAGAACCAACTCTTAAAAGTTATTCTCTACCTGCACATGCATTACTGTGGAAGGCAAATGCCCAGGCACATACATCCACGAAGAAATAAATGTAATTTTTTAAAAAGAGAAATTGATATGTTTCTCTTCAAAATCCATTGAAGAGTGGGAAGAGGCACTCACAGTTGAATAATTGCCTCTGTCAAATGCCTATGAATATGTCTGTGGGGCATCTTTTGATTTCTGGTTAATATAGGATGGCCCAGCCGACTGGTGGTACCAACTCCAGGCAGCTTGGCCCAGGATACATAAGAAAGATAGCCATGTGGATATGAGCCAAAATCAAGGCCTTCAGCTGTGATTTCAGCTTCAGTTCCTACCTCTAGGTTCCCATCTTGAGTTCCTGCCTTGGCCTCCCTTGACAATGTGCTATAACCTATAAGTCAAATAAACCCTTTCATCCTCAAGTCGATTCTGGTCAGTGTTTTGTCATGGCAACAGGAAGCAAAGTGGAACACTGGGTGTTTAGAAAGATAATGCATAAGGTAAAGTAGGATGCACATAGGAACAGCTAGATAAGAAGGAAGACACAGTAGTTCAAAGCCTAATATGTAAGAGAGAGTACTAGGAAGTAGATATTATGGCTAAACAGACTAAAGGCCATATTATGGGCAGTCTTGGAAGTCCATGAAAGAGCATGGAATTGGGATCATAGACATTCAGAGTACCTGTTTATTACTGAGAAGCAAAGTAACAAGATAAGAATGATGCTTTAAGAATATACCAGATAGCTGGCACTTGTCTTTAATCCCAGCACTCAGGAGGCAGAGGCAAATCTCTGTGAATTTGAGGCCAGCCTGGGCTACAGAGTGAGTTCCAGAAAAGGAGCAAAGCTACACAAAGAAACCCTGTCTCGAAAAACCAAAAAGGAAAAAAAAAAAATACACCAGATAAGCTGGACCCTTCAATTGTTTGTATGATAGGTTATTCAGCAATCATATGTGTGGCTAATATTAAGAATACATTGCTGGCCGGGCGGTGGTGGCGCACGCCTTTAATCCCAGCACTCAGGAGGCAGAGCCAGGCGGAGCTCTGTGAGTTCGAGGCCAGCCTGGGCTACCAAGTGAGCTCCAGGAAAGGCGCAAAGCTATGCAGAGAAACCCTGTCTCGAAAAACCAAAAAAAAAAAAAAAAAAAGAATACATTGCTGGGCAATGGTGGAGCACACCTTTCATCCCAGTACTTGGAAGGCATAGCCAGGCAGATCTCTGTGATTTCAAGACCAGCCTGGGCTACAAAGCGAGTTCCAGGAAAGGCTCCAAAGCTACATAGAGAAACCCTGTCTCGAAAAAAAAAAAAGAAAGAAAGAAAAAAGAAAAAGAAAGAAAGAAAGAAGGAAGGAAGGAAAGAAGGAAAGAAGGAAAGAAGGAAAGGAGGAAAGAAGGAAAGAAAGAAAGAAGAAAAAGAAAGAATATATCTATCTTTGGCACTAAATGTTTATGTAACAAACTAATATGTAGACAGATATGTTAACATACCTTCCACTAATGTAATATCCTCACTGATTCCACTATATTCTCCAAACCCAATGTTATTTACAGCTACTGTTCTGAACTGAAAAGTTCCTTTCAGGTTTTTGGACTTCCACGTGCAAATGCTACTGCAGGTCCCGTTAAACGCCATCTTCCACCTTAAACTCTGGTTCTGCGAATCATTGGAAATGCCCTTTCTGCAAAAGAAGACAGCAGATTAATAGTCGCCTACAATACACACGACAATGTGCTATTTCTAGTCTCTCGTTGCTTATCACACGCTTGACCTTATTCCTGTTGTATGATTCGCCACAGAACAAAGCATATTTACCAAAGTCTTAGCGATTAATGAGCAAACCAAGTCAATCCATCAAAAGAGTAAGGAATAATCAATGGCAGAGAGAAAGCCGAAGACCCTGTTCCTACTGTCTAAAATGCAGGAAATTGCTGAGCTTTGAACACATAATCAAACACACCTCACATTTTCTCTAGCTAGAAAGTGTGCACTTTTTTCCCTTTTTTTATTTCTTTCCTGCGTGTATGTGTGGTGTATATGCACATGTGTGTACACAGCCCTGCATGCATTGGGGAGGCGACAGGAAAACGTCGGGCATCCTGATTTATCACACTCCCCTGCAACAGGGTCTCTCAGTTAACCTGAAGGCACACTGGTAGCCAGCAAGCCGCAGAGCTCTTCCCATCTCCACCCATCATAGTGCTGCTACCATGGGCATGCACACAGCCACACCTGGCTTTTTATACGGGTTCTGGGGGTTCAAACTCGGGTCCTCATGATTGCACAGTAAGTACTCTTACCCACTGAGCCATCTCCCTAGTCTTTTTATTTGTTCGGTTGGTTAGCTGGGTTTTTGAAACAGAGCTATTAATGCATCCAGGATGGCCTTGAACATATGATCTGCCACTCCTTTTGCCCCTTAAGTTCTTGGATTACAGACATAAATACCACACTTGGCTTACATTTCTTTTTAGTTTTTCAGTCTCCTGTGTCACTTATAATTGATTTATGTCATACGTAGATAAAATATAGATTTAAAATAGAAAGGATGATATTATAGTACTTCAATAAGTTGATTAGCGACAGATAGTTCGGCCATCAAAGTTATCAGTATATATGAGATTTTAAGATTCATCACTTCCTTTTACATTGGCCCATGCTCCCCTCAAGCCAGTCCACACTGATCTCAGTATGAAACATGGAAGTAGTACAATAACTGAGTTCAAAAGATGAACCTGGAATGGCTTTTAAGAGCATCATTGACCAAAGGCAAGTTCAAGGTCTTCCAATTGCATCTTCTCTGGCAAGGAGGAACACTGTGGGTCTGTAACTTCTCAGGTCACAGCCATTCTAGGGGTACAGCGTAGAAGCTAGCTGTGTTCCCACTAACTGGATAACTGTCCTTGAGAAACAACTAGGGAACGAGAACTGAGCCCCAGGAGGCCAGGGAATGCCATGGGGCAGAGGTATTAGTCACAACTATTCCCAGGAATAAGGTATCTCCAGGGGCCACCCCGATCAAATCATTATGATATTCTCTTTTTATATTTTAAGAAACCTCAGGGTATTGGCAATTTCATTGTTTAATATGGTAACTTTGATTTTAAACCATAGAGGCCCCTGGGAATGAGGGAAGTGGTTCTCCACAGCCACTGAAGGACAGGCAAAGGAAACATTAGACATTACAATGCAGCAGTGGAGTTCACCATGTCTTTCCTTTCATGGTGTCTTCACAACAGCCCAATTTCACAAGGAAGAAAACTTAAGCTTCAGGAGCAGCAAACCAGTGAGGATCTAAGCATGGTTGGTAACTGGAATGAGTAACATCCTCCTACACTGGAAATCTATACCCACTCAACCTGTGCATGTGAACTTGACTAGAAATAAGGTCGTGGCACATGTTACATTAAGATAAAAATATACTAAATAAAGGCATGTCATAGTCCAATGCCTAGTGACCTTTCAGAAAATGGAAAGGGGAGCCCAGATACATAAAAGAGAGCATGTGATGCTGGAGCTGAAATACATATACAAGTCAAGCAATACCAAGGGTATCAGGCCCAGTACACGAAGCCAAGACAAGGTTGAAAAGGAGTCTTCCCTAAGAGTTAGAAGGCAGTGTGGTCCTCCTTACACCCTTATGTCAGATTTTTGTGTATGCATGTCTTGTTTTGTTTTGTTTTCGAGTCAGGGTTTCTCTATGTAGCCCTGGTTGTCCTGGAACTCACTCTATAGACCAGGTTGACTTCAAACTCAGAGATCTGTGTGCCTCTGCCTCCCCAGTGCTGGGGTTAAAGGTGTGAGCCACCACCACCCAGCCTGATGTCAGATTTCTAGCCAGCTGAACTGTAAGAGGAAATTTCTGTGGCTTTAAGTTGCCAAATTGGTGTACTTTTCCCACTACTCTAAAAGCTAAGGCAAAAAGATCACAAGTTCACACCATAACCAGACCAGAGAGCAAGGTCAACGCCAGTCTGGACAACTTAGTGAGGCCTGATCTCAAGAAGTTAGAGAGGCTTGTCATGGAATTCAGTGGTAGAGTTCTTGATTAGCGTGCTCTAGTTTCAGTCTCCAGTACTGGAGGGGGCACTTAAAATAAAGAATAGCATTTGGCTGGGCGGTGGTGGCGCACGCCTTTAATCCCAGCACTCTGGAGGCAGAGGCAGGCAGATCTCTGTGAGTTCAAGGCCAGCCTGGGCGACCAAGTGAGTTCCAGGAAAGGCGCAAAGCTACACAGAGAAACCCTGTCTCAAAAAACCAAAAAAAAAAAATAAAATAAAATAAAGAATAGCATTTAACTAGAATTAGACTAACCAATTAGACTAACTAGTCTACCTTTCCCAAGAGTTGACTTAGTGACAATACTTCCTCTTGTTCTATAGTGTTGATATTTCAGTACCAGTATTAGAGACCCAAGGCAAGGGGATTCAGGGGAAACTACACACTTAAGGTCTTACTCAGAGGAGCACACTAAGTGGTCCTAGTAAGCATAACGCTGACCTGGATGATATACACTATTAGAGTCACAGGCCACCAAGACAGTTCTACTGAGAACATACTTTACCGTGCATGAAAAACAGTGACAAAATATTTCCTGAAGGTTTCAACAGAAAGGCTAGCCAAGAGAATTTTCTAATGTGAGCAGGACATTTTCTAAGGTTCTGGGGATGCCAGAGTGAGATGAAGCAAAAATAGATCTAAAGCTCAAGTTGCCAGGACTATAATTATGGAGATGACTTTTGTCCTTGGAGCCTCTTAAGAGATGGCTTCATAGTCCCGTGAGGGGAGTGTCTTTGGAATTTGGAACTCTCCCCTCGGCCTGGCATGAAGTCGCTCTTTTTGGGCCAGTTCCCTCAATGAGCTCCTCAGACTGGCTGGGTCTGAGGGTACCCGTGCTTCTCAGCTGCTGCTTTTAGTCAACAGCACATTCTCGGTCTCTGGAAACACTCAAACTGTTAACCTCAGAGAGATAGAGAAGCCCACATACCTATTGACTTCTTATCATTTCAGGCCTCTCCCTAGATTTAGATTCTGAAAAAATAAATAGCTTTTTGCCAGTTCTCATCTGAGAACATTTAACTTTGCTAGTGTGTGTGTGTGTGTGTGTGTGTGTCGGAAATTTACATGCGTTTATCAACTGATACCAAACATTGGCTCGGCTTCTTAAGCAGAGTGGATATTAAATAAATATCAGCAGCATGAACTATGAGATGGAGTGGTTTCTGTGACGTTTGAATGAGCAGTGGCAGATTTCTGAGAATGATATGGTGTGTTTTATCTTTAGAAGGTCAAAGCTGATGACAGGAAATGAGCAAAGAACATAGTGAAACGTAAAAGTCCCTAAAGATTCATTTTTCTATATAAATGTACTTTGGCAAAATTATTTCGACCACCTTGTAATCACGTGCTTATATCTCTGTGGTACATTAAGTATCACTTAATACGTACCTGATCTCAAGGATATAGTACATCAGTCTGCTTCCATTATCTTCAGCTTTTTCCCACTGGATTGAATTTTTACTCCCTTCTAGTAATTTAGGAATGCCTGGTTTGCTTGGGACTCCAGCTTCATGGGGATAAAAAGAGAATTGACTGACATGTTAGAAGTATAAAATGTTTGACATTGGCTATCTTTCTCTGGGATACGCTGAAGAAAGAGAAATGTCTTGAAGAAATATTCTTATACAAAGTTCTCTCTCTCTCTCTCTCTCTCTCTCTCTCTCTCTCTCTCTTTCTCGTGTGTGTGTGTTTGTGTGTGTGTGTGTGTGTGTGTGTGTGTGTGTGTGTGTGTGTGTACATGTGCTTATGTATATGGATGCCAGAGATCAAACTTAAGTTTTGGTTTTCAGGCATCACCCACATTAAAGAGGGTCTTTCCTTGGTCTGGTGCTCATTCATGGGCTAGGCTGGCTGACCAAGGAGTCCCAGAGAACCACCAGTCTCTTCCTGCATAGCTCTGGGATCACAAATGCTCTGCCACATCCAGATTTTTGGTGTAGGTTGAACTCAGGTTTGGGGACTTACATAGCCCTGAGGTACATATTTTTTAAGTGAGTATCTGAAGCTTTCATTAGTGATGGGTTGGCTAGTCGGTGGAAAGATTAATCATGTATTTCATCTTGATACAAAATAATCGATAAGTACACATGTAAAAGCCATCACAGTTTTGGAGCATTTTGCCTTCCATCCTTCCAGGAATCAACCTGGAGTTGTGGTGCCCAGCATGCTAGCTGAAGAAACGGGTAGGCTTTGATTTTGCTCGGTTTTCCATTGTAGCATTCGGACTAATAAAAGTTATTTTCTAAGTGTTTCTTGAGTACTCAGCTACCCCATTTTATATAGTTCTTGTTGCAAAACACAACATAGCTAGACAGGATATCAGAAAACTGAAAGAAGAAATTGTTTTGCCCATCTCAGGATCCTGCAAACCCAAACCAATAGGCTCTTGCTCCTCTCTGTAATAACTGGCTCTTCAATGCATTCAGCTATGCTAGGGGCACAGTCACAATGACTCTTTCGGCAAAACATGTGAGATGACCCAGAGGTTAAGAACATTTGCTAGTCATTCAGAGGACCCAGATTCTGTTCCCAGCACTCACATGGTAACTCATGGTCACCTGTAACTCCAGTTACAGACCCAGGAGAGCCAACATCGTCTTCTGCTAACTCTGGTACTTGGTAACTGCACCAGGTACACAGGCAGTGTACATATGTACACTCAGACAAAACACTAACGTACATAAACTGAAAGTGGATATAACCTTTTTTAAAGCAAGCTTCTGTGCTTCTAGAATTGGACTGGTGGAATTAAGAGATGAGAAGAAAGAAGAGATGTCTGCATTGCTCAAGGAGGATGCTAAACCCACCTTTTGTCTTGAAGCTCTCTGGACTCGAGGAGCTATTTTCTCCCGTCATATAGACCACCACCACTCGGACGTTATAGGGAGTATAAGGCTGTAGGTCTGCGATGTTACAGACATAAACTGGACCTTGGCTGCATGAAGCTTCAACGTGGTAAAACTCATTATATTTCCACTAGAAAAAGAAATATAACCAAGATTTTTATTCTTTTCAGAAAATTGTGGACACAGAACTTGATTAAAACTTAAAAAAGAATTATTTATGTTAAACGTAAGAAACTCTTTATGTGTGTTTAGTTCCAAACACTACTCTCAAAATGCATGGCACCACTGTTGTTCATGTTCGGTTATAATTAGATGATGGACCCCTTCTAACGTAAGTGCAAGGCGGAGCACCCCTGACTCCATACAATGGGGAAGATTCAGAGCTGAGACATGCTGCTCTCTGGGAATGCAGACGCGAATACTAAGGCAGGATGGCTAAGAATGGAAGTCACAGAGGAGGAACAAGGATGAAGGAAAGTGAGGATAGCCTCAGTTCCAAGGACTGCTCACTTCAAAACCATAACCTTGTGTGTTTTGATTCTTAGTTGAAACCCACAAACAAACCAAAACATTTGGAATTTTCCTCTAATGACTTCTTCGGCCATGTGCCAGCCATGCTTTACAGGCATTCCTGGGAACCCTAAGTCCTCCAAGGAGGGAAACTCCCACCCACCATTGCACAGATTCTCTGCAGCGACATTGGATGTTAGTTAGATACAGGAAATCCTGCTTCCATCCCGCTTTAGACAACGGAGAGTCTCTAAGTTCAGCTACGTGAAGCTTTTTACTCTGTGGAATTATTTTTTAAAAATCTTTCTATTTAGGTCCTTAAAAATCATTACTCGAGCATGGCCAGTGGTTTTTTTTTATACAAATATAAAAGACAAAGATGTGGCTTTCTGTCAAGAGTTCATCGTGTCTTTTCCTTGGTAGTGTTTCCTAAGAAGGTCAGTTTCCATAAATAAACTTTCCTCTGCATCTCTTTTTTCATTCAGCCCTCGTGAGGTCAAGTGATGTCATCGGATAGGCACTTCACATTAGTCTCTATTAGGTTAGGAATGTCTTCTCTTGTAATTTCGGGGAGCAGAACCCCAGGTTGCAAAGGACAATGAGGGGGGGTGGGAAGGACAGAGGGAATGAAGCTGTGAGGAGGAGAACTGCTATTCAAGGCAATGGCTGCACTAAACTCATGAACACGTCCATCCCACTGAGACATAATGAAATGGCTTAACGAAACAGGTGATTCAATGTGCATTATGAACTTGAACTGAGGTGTGTGTGTGTGTGTGTGTGTGTGTGTGTGTGTGTGTGTGTGTGTAAGAGGGAGAGAGGAAAGAGAGAGAGAAGGAGAGAGGAGGGAGAGAGAGAGAGAAAGAGATTATTCCCAGCTAAAAACTTTAGCCAGTCAGGTCCTGCCTTCTTAGTGATATGGTATATAGTTTACCTTTAGTGACTAGATGAGGGGACTCCACATTCTACAGCCTCTAGAAATCAGCAGGGCTCCTAAAGTGCAGGGGAGATGTTTACCAAGAGTCCTTACTGGAAAACTGACAGCAGATCGGCCTCGCTGCAGTAGCGAATGTTCTGGGCAGACCACCAACTTGGCAGCTATCTTGGGCTATCCCAGAAAAATCACAGGGAGTCAGAACCTTCCACTTGTCAGAAGTTAACGAGCGCAGGGGTGCAGGCTACCCCCAGAGAGATTGTCTAGTTATTTGCGCAGTTATGGAGCGTGTCTAGCCTACAGTACTTTACAGATCAGAACTTCAAGAATACATAGTTCCAGGAGAGAACAAAAATGAAGGGAAACTACTGTTTAACGGGCTTCTATGAGAACAAGCCAATGTAAAATTATTTCCCCCTGATTTTAAGTTGAGTATGTTCTGTTTCTATACACTTTTGAGGTATTTTTAAAATCTATGAAAATAAAATTATTGGAGATATAAATTAAAAAATTAGCGTGTAGGCTGGGGATGTAGCTAAGTTGGTAAAGTGTCTACCTATTATACTCAAAGCCTCAAGGCCCTGGGTTTGATTATTGGCATCATAATCTAGGTGTGGTGGTGCACATCTTAATCCTACCATGCAGAAGGTAAGAGAGAAGAATCAGAAGTTCAAGGTCATGGGTTATCTTCCCCTCTATAAAGAATTCAAGACCAGCCTGGGATATATAAGAAAGACCATGTCTCAAAACAAACAAGCAAATAAATAAATTCTTAGCTTATGTTCTGGGGTCTTTATTTTCCAGGCAAGGAAATTGTGTCAGAACAACAAATTGTACCATGTTGTTCTTTCATTTATTATGAAAAAAAAAATTAATTAGAAAGAATACCTATCTCCCCTTACTGTTCGCCCTCCAAGTGTCTCAATGTGGATTTATGGGGTCGCTGTCAGCAATCTTGTCATTACGAGACAAGTTCAAGTTGCTCAAAAGAGATAGAGTTTCCAGCTGGAGGTCATCTGTCTACCGTCCAGAACCAGAGCCTCCCCCCCCCCCCCCCGTTCTGCTCAAGCCTCTGTACTGCTGACGGTCACAAGCAGAAAGGGCCACTTTCAGCTTCATGGCATACTTTTTAAAAAGTGGTCTCTTGCTGTGGACAGCCCAGGATGGTCTCAAGCTCATGATCCTCCTACCTCCTCCTTCTACATGCTGGGATTCAAAGCATGTATTACCACACACCCAGCAGCTTCATGGCTTTCTAAGTGGCCTATGAGGAACCTGTGTTGAAAAAGTGGGGGAGACAGCGGGAGTGTACAATGAAAGCACCTCCTGCAAGTCATGAGAGCTGAACCAGGAGGCCCTGTCTGCGGCCCTCCCCAGACTTTGAGGATTGGGACAGCTCACGTAATGACTCATGCTCCTCCTATGGACAACACCCAGTGGGACTGATCTAGGGATGTGTCAGGCCTGGGGCTCTTCTGTGCCCAACTGGTGACACATGACTCATTATAGTGTCTATCTCAGCCTCTGTCTCCTCATCAGGAAAGTGAGGTGCCAGCACATTATTATCCCCTGCATCTTCCCCAATCTGGGAAGCAACACTAATGTCCCCTTGACTTTATACTGAACTCCATTAAGCTTACTTAAGTAAGTCTAAAAGCAAACTATCCTCCAGTGTCTCCAGTTTAGCCTTATTGTTATAAGGTCGCCATTTTAAATGGGTAACGAATCATTTAAACAGATTTTTAAAAAGCTTTAAATTGTGATCTTTCATTTGATCAACTCAGTACTTGATGTTCCATTTTCTAGTCTTATCCCCAAAAGTACAAAAATCACACAAACATATCTCAGATGGTAAAATTTTAAAACCTCCAAAGATTTGGAGGGAGGGACTTTAAGAAAACAGTGGCATGCATGTGACATGTAAGTAGAAGGGGTTCCTATTGGGGACAGACAGGGGACAAAAGAGGGTCACAGCAGAAGGGCAGTAGAGGGGATGGATAAGAACAAGATCACACAGAATGGAAAGGGACACATGAGGTCCCTCCCCTCGCTGAGGAGCTAGTGCTAATCAATGGCTGCTGGAGGAAAGACAGCCTTTTTCCCCAAGTGCAGAGGCACAGGTAAGTTGACCACGATCCAGTAAATAACTCCACACCCTGCCCATGCAAGCAGCTCTGATTAAACTCGGTGGGTTACTAACATAAACATAAAAGGAGGCGGGAGATGTCAGGAAGGGGATGAAGGGGTAGGGCTAAGGCAGAAGAACCATGGGGGAATGTGATCAAAATACACAACATTCATGGATGAAATCCTCAAAGAATAACTGCTAAATTTATTTTTAAAAAATAAATGTGAATAAACTACAAGGGAGCAATTTCGCTTTTAAAGAAATAGTGAGAAACATGACAGTACTAATTTGCTTTAAGTAACTCCAAAACAAGATATTTTTAACCTGTCTTTACAAATGTGTCAACATAAGCCTACATGTATGTGTATGATGAGCTAGCTCTCCAGCCCCTAGGTGAGTCTTTTGTTTGTTTTGGGTTTTTGTTGGTTTGGTTGGTTTGGTTTTTTGGGTTTTTTTGAGATAGGTTTCTCTGTGTAGCCTTGACTGTCCTGGAATATATTAGTCTTCTTAAAGACATTTTTTTATTACACTTATTTAGTGCAGGAGGAGACGGGGGGGGGGGGAGATACAAACATGCCCAGATGTGGATGAGGAGATCAGGGGACACTTTGTGGGAACAGAAAAGAAAAAGGAAAAGGAAAAAGAGAATATAGATATGAGGTAGATCATTGAGTCTACTCTGAGAAAAAAGATAAAGAAATAATAAGATAAATGGGTAGATAATTGAATCTACTCTAAAAAGAAAAGGGGGAAGCTATAAAAATGACAAAAGGTAGATTACTGAATCTATTATGAAAAGAAAAAAGAGAATATGGATATAAGATAAAAAGGTCAATTATTGAATCTACTTTTTAACAAGGATCTAATTGTTTTACATAGGATAAGTAATGAAAATTTTTGTCTGAGTTTATCAAATGTGACTGGACTGGACATTGTTATATATATAAAATGGAATTTTTTGTCTGAATCTGTCAAATGTTAATAGGCTAGACATTGTCAATGCAATTCTTGACTATATATTGTATATACTTATTGGATATAGTTTTTCTTGTATTAGTTATAAGCTTTTTTAAATTTTAGACAAAAAAAAAGGGAAAATGTGGTGGTATTGTGTTCCCCAAAATATTGTGCACACTAATAAACTTATCTGGGGTCAGAGAACAGGACAGCCACAATATTAAACATAGAGGATAGGCAGTGGTAGCACATGCCTTTAATCCTAGCATTTGAGGGGCAGAGATCTACCTGGATCTCTGTGTGTTCAAGGATACAGCCAAGCATGGTGACTCACATGCCTTTAATCCCAGAAAGTGAGCCTTTAATCCCAGGGAGTGATGGCAGAAAGCAGAAAGATATATAAGGCGTGAAGAACAGAAACTAGAGGCATTTGGCTGGTTAAGCGTTTGGCTGGTTAAGCGTTTGGCTGGTTAAGCATTTGGCTGGTTAAGCTTTTAGGCTTTTGAGCAGCAGTTCAGCTGAGATCCATTGGGATGAGGACTCAGAGGCTTCCAATCTGAGGAAACAAGATCAGCTGAGGAACTGGCAAGGTGAGGTGGCTGTGGCTTGTTCTGCTTCTCTGATCTTCCAGCATTCACCCCAATAACTGGCCTCAGGTTTGACTTTATTAATAAGACCCTTTAAGATTCATGCTACAGGTTCTCTCTTTCTACTTTGTGGGTCCCATGAATCAAACCCAAGTCCCCAGGCTTGCCAATAACCACCTTTCCCCTTGAGCCACTTTGCCTTAAGAGCAAACTGAACTTTGGACACTGTTTTGGACAGAACTTTACCTGGATAACTTAATGATTCTCATGCCAATCTGAGCCAATGAATGTCGGCAAGCGTTGTTGATTTATACAATAGAACATTCTAGTCATGGGGAAAAAAACATTTTCCCAGTTTATTGCACATCATACAATAAGGATCATCAAAAGTTTGCATCAAAAGTCTACCTTCTGGAGTTCAAACCAAAATCTGCTGAGGTTAACATTAGATGGCGCTTTCCAGTCTAACTGCAGACTAGTGTTCCCTGGAACCAAGGCTGAAGGTTTCTCCGGTGTGTCAAACGTGTTGACGGTGACAAGATGGCTCTCAGTACACCACATTTCCTCCGAGTGGCAGGCCAGGACCTTTTCGTTAAAAAAAAAAAAGGGTCGGGGGAGCTTAGTCTTCTCAGAACATGTGCTCGAATACGGCAATTTAGAAGTGCCCGGGACGCTCAATACCTTCAACACATACAGTTGTCCACCAGACAGTTTCGTGACGAGGAGAGCCAGCCTGGCCCGTGGAAATTCACCCTGTCTGAGAGGAGTCTCAGGCATCGGAGCCAGGTGTGACATAACCAGCTGATATCGAACTGACTCTCGGAGGCCGTTGGGCCTGTGTGACTCCGCCCAGGACACGTGGAGACGCGTGTCTGACAGCACAGTGGCGTTGATGTGACAGACGGCCCCGGGCACTGAAATAAATAGCAGCAGAGGCTCAGGGGACAGGGCGGCCGCACCAGGTGGTGGAAAGAAGCGAGAGAGAGTCAGTTGAGGAACGGTGCCGTCATGTGAGCTGAATGAGCTACAGAGGTCCAGAGGAAAGTTGGCCTCTTACATAACGGGAAGCCAGCAGGCTGCCTGAAAAGATGTCGCCTATTTTTGCCCTATGACCAAATCATTCTCTGACCCCCCAGCTCACGTCTACAGCCAGCGAGGAACGACGAAATTCGGGAGAGCCCTTGTGACCGTCATCAGAAACAGCGGAAAGACATGATCGCCGCCCTTCAGATTTCCAGCCTGCTGTTTTTAAGGCTGTGAAGTCGGATGACCCTACGCCTCGGGACGCTGAGCACACTGCATGTTCTATCTTGGTTATCCTGTCTCTCGCCACGTGTGCATGGGAAGAGAGTGACACTGTGTGGCGAGACGGAAGAATGTGTTTCTCGGTCACACTGCAGTTTGAAGTTTCACCTCCCAATAGCTTTGCGCTTTCCTTGGATGTTACTCAGCCCTGTCAAGAGCCAGGGTCAAGTCGCTAAAGTGTTCCCCCCCTCCTCCCCGAGTTAACTGTTCTTATTAAACTTTAAACACTCCCATGATGATGATTACTTAGTATTCAGGTAAACACACACACACACACACAGGCATGCACATCACACACATTGTAAAAATCCATACCAAAAACCCACACCAGTCAATAACTCACCTCCGCTGTTAGTTTTTCCCTGAATCTCTTTTCCCAGAGGTAAATGTTCTAAAGGATCTGAATAATAATTCTTCACCGCTACCTGAATCACGTACATTGAAAATGGCTGCAAGCCTTCAATACGGACGACATTCTCCTGTGATTCCTGCAATTGATTTTTTTAAATAAGTATTTAATTCTTGCATCTCGAACAAACAACTCAAGACAGTTGTCCTGGCTCATTCACGACACTACTGTCTCAATATAACAGACTTCACTGGTTGGCTGTCTCCAGGGACAAGTGACAAATGATTGGCAGGTGCAACTCTCGGCCAGCGTGAAACGACCCACTTCACACAGGCGGTGAGATAAAGTGGACAGTGTTTTGTTTTCATGGCATCAGAACGTGGGCACGTGAGTTTGCAAACTTATATGAACACAGCAAAAGATCAAAAGGACAGTTAAACCCCTCAGAAATGAAGTCTGGTGGGACAAACGACATCCCTGGGGTACTGCCTCTGCTTTAGAACCATCCAGAAGGTTGCTGCACACACCCTGGCTTGGTGCCACCCTGAGCAATTCTGACCGAGTTGTCATGGGGAAAGCCAAGGTTGGGAGTCACTGACTGACACCCATCTTAATCAACTCACCATCAGGAAACTAGAGCAGGTCTACTCACGGAAATGTCCAGCGTCACAGCCACATGACCCAAAGAATAATGTATGCTTTATGGCAACACACATTATCTAATGCCTAAAGCTGATGACCAATTTCCCCTCCTTGAATTGGTGCAATAGAGCAAGAACAAAGCAAACTATTAGGCACAGATTATTCTATTACTCGGATAACCAAACACCAACACCAGTACTGAAGTGAATAGTGATAGTTCATCTATCTGAGGAATAGGTAGATCCAGGCACAGTGATATATGCCTGTAATGCCATAACTCCAGAGGCAAGGAATTCTGCAGCAAATTCAAGGCCAACCTTGGGCTTGGAGTTCTGAGGCTAGTTTCCCCACCAGCTAGGACTATACAGTAAGATGGCGTCTCAGAGAGACAGAGAGAAACAGGGACAATGAGAGAGATCTAGTGCATGCCTACTAGTCCATGATAACTAGGGAAATAATGACAAATAACAAGAAGATGGCATCCCTAGGGTAGATGTCACAACCCACAGAACAAATAGACAAAAATATTATATGCACTTTATATTAGATAAGTGTTATGAAAGGACACATAACAGTCATGTTCTCTCTGCCTGATATAAGTGTGTGTGTGTGTGTGTGTGTGTGTGTGTGTGTGTGTGTGTGTGTGTATACAACCCATAGCTAGCATTAGTAAATTTCCCTACATTTAACTTACTTCCAGGCAAGAAGGCTAGATACCTATATACTTTGATCAGTCGTTGGCTGGAAGAAGTTTTAAAATAGGCGTCTCTGTCAGAACACATGGTTGAAAGGTTTACATCAAGAGAGTGCCTTTTATAAAAACAAAGGCAGCCAGCTCCAGGCTTACCAGCATTCTGTGGTTCCTGCTGTAGTTCTTTGTCCCATTAGCCTCTGTGTAGTAGACCAGGTATGTTGGTGTGGGGCTGGTGATGCCATGCCATGTGAGGTTTGTCTTCGCCGGAGGGAATTTGAGTGTGAGGCTGGTGTTGGTGGCATTCAATATAGTTGCCTCTACCATATCTGAAGCTAGAGACAGATATGCTTTATCTAAAATAATAAGAAAAAAAGACAAATATGTACAGAAAAAATAATAGTTTTTATCTCACAATGGTAATAGTGTTAGAAACAAATTGGTAAGTATACAGAACTTTTACTTGAAATGATAAATATGAAACGTTTTTGATATCATATCCACTTTGAGAAAGCAAAAATGGCTTGTCTCCTGTCCCTGGCTGTGGCAAACTATCCTGGATCCCCCCCAGGTATCCTCCTCCTTTTCTCCACAGTCACATGTCTGATGCTGTTTAGGATAGCATGCCCAGAGGAAAACTCATTTTCTGAAGTTCAGCTGTAGCTGGGACAATCATGAAGCACAATCTCGGTAGGTGTCTGCTCTGTGAACCTTCCAAAGTGGCGTGTGTCTCACTGATAATGAAGGGCAAATTTGCTGTAAGACATCCCTGTCCCTCTTCTTCTCCCTGCATAAGATGCAGCTGCCATGTCACTGGGAGCAGAAGTAATCTAGTAAAAACTTATCGGAAGACATGCTAGCAAAGTTTAAGGCTGGCTGGCATGGTGGCCCATGCTTGCAATGTTAGCACTCAGGAGACGAGGGTACAGAGGGTCAAGGGTTTGATGCTAACGTCTGTGTATGACATGCTGTTTATTACACTCTTAAACTCACTGTAGCTGAGGGAGCCTCTTGTTAATCCCAGCTGCTCATTCAGCCCCAGCTGACTAGCATCGATTACCCTAGAAAGGCAAAGGTTTCGGTTCCAGATTCTTAACTCAAGTATATCACACGATCGAGACTTTGCTTCCCTTTGAAACTTCCCAAGGCGGGCCTCCATCACCTGCACCTCTCTGCCATAGTACTACAATGAGAGCAGAGTATTCAATGGGCTTTTCTAGCCAAACTTCCAAAATACTCCCAACAGTCCCCTCCAAAAAAGAAAAACATGGCCAGGTTCATCACATCTCACTCTCTGCTGCCAATTTCTGTGTTAGTTTCTCTCTCTGTTGCTGTGATAAAATACTGACGAGAACCAATCTGGAGGCAATGGGGGTTTTTTCTGTTCCCACTTTATGGTCTGTCACTGAGGGAAGCCAGAGCAGGAAACAGGAACCTGGAAGCAGGAACTTGGGCAGAGGCCACGGAAGAATGCTGCTTAGTTGCATGGTCCTCATGGATTGCTCAGTCTGCTTTCTTATACAGTCCAGGACCACTCCCCCAAGGGAGGTATCACCCACAGTGGGCTGGGCCCTCGCATATCAACCATCAATCAAGAAAATACTCTCATAGACAAATCCACACACCAGTCTGACAGAGGTGATTCTTCAGGATTAAAGTTCCCTCTTCCCAGGTGACTCTGTATCAAGTTGGCATATACATCTGGCTGTAAATTCTGATCTATTCACCTGACAGGTATTATGTAATTTGCCTTCTAAAATACAGCATCACTATGCAAAGTGCCAAGTGCTGCAAATGTGATTTTAAACAACCTTACACCAACTCCGTGGCCCATTGTCTATTGGAGTTGGCAATACATCTCCTGTCTACTGTTCTATCTTGTCTTTTGACTCTGCAGAGTTATACTTCACTCTGGACACATTGCACTGTCTGCAAGCTATGCTAGGTTCCCACCTGTCTGTTCTCTGATGCAGGCATCCTCCACAGTCTTGAATGACCTTCCTCATGCATCCTATCTCCTGGGAAGCCCTGCTTATGCCCTAATGCAAGTGAGGGCATTACCTCTGTGTCCCCACCATACACCTGTTTTCTTCCACTGTCAGACACATTTGGTTTGGGTTTATTGCTTTATTTCTTATTCACCAATAGAATGTGAATCTTCTGATTCAGACTGGTCTTGCCCCCTTGTTCCAGAAGGAAGAGTGGCACATTTTAGCTGCAATCTTTACTAATTGATATTTTCGAACTATAAATGCATCCCTTGTGTGTAAGAAACCTAGGAGAGAAATGTCTAAGCATCAAATATTTGATCAAGACCAGTCCTTCACTGCCTTGGGACTTCCAGAAGAACTTCCAGTTCTTCTACAGAGACAATGATCTAGTTCACAAATATTTACATACCACTCTATCTCCTCACACTCTACATTTCAAATAAATGTTATATATCATCAATCATAAGCTGTTTGGAATGCTTATGGAAAATGACACTGTTGTGTCGATTCCAGATATGAATTCCAGGGCATAGCAAAGAATGCTCAACTAGACATACGGCCTTGATCCCTGGAAAGAGGGAGTATACAGAGAACCTGTGAGTCTAACTTTGAGGATACTGGGAAGGATTTGGAGGAGGACAATTTCACCAGTGCTACAGAATGTACCACTCTTCAGCTACATGATGCTATTCACTTGTGCTGACCTCTGGTCTGAATGAAAAATGGGATGTCCATATTAGGAAATTATTGAGCAAAAATGGACTCAAAGATTTATGTTACTTATTTTTATTCAACTAATATGGTAGGCATGTTGAAATGTTGGAAATGTCACTTTGTACAGATGAAAAGATTCCCTCCCTCTTTTCCTCCCCTCCTCCCTCCCATTCTTCCCCTTTTTCAATCCCATACATTTTGAAGCAGTTAAATACCTCAGGAGCAAAGAAAGCGGTAATTTCCTAATATCTCCAGCAGATGGAGGTAAAGTACCCTTCCCAAATGGACCTACAGTGTGGTAAAGAGGATGCTACTTTCCCAGCAAATGATAGTATCTTATCATACTGTAATGAGTTTCCATAACAAAAACTCATGCTAACCTTAGGAACTCCACTGTTGGGTATGTGTTGGCACTGTTATTGAACATCAAACAGATTTCATTGTGTTTTCCTAATGAACATTAGTTTCTAGAGCAGTTTGGGATGCACAGAAAAACTGGTATGAAATTGGAAAGCGCTCCTTTATATGTCCCAATACATGCATAGCCTCCCCCATTACCAATAATCATCAAAGCACCACGTATTTTACAATCAATGAGCCTACTGGAACGTATTATTACCTAAAGGCCATCGTTTACATCCAGCTTCTCTGCTGTGCTGTAGATTTGATAAGATAGAAAATATCTTATGGTATTCCCCACTCTTATAGTATCATACAGAGTATTTCACTGCCTTGAATGCACTCTGTGCTCCAGTTATTCATCCCCACTTCCCTCCGCCCTAGTGACCACTGATTTCATTACTGCCTGTCCTAGTCTGTGTCTCAATGGTTGTGAGAAACCCTGACCAGAACTAACTTGGAAAAGAAAGGGTTTATTTGGCTTCGAGGCTACACTTCATTATTTGGGGAAGCCAAGGCAGGAACTGAAGCAGAAGACTGACAGGAGACGGTGCTTACTTACTGCCTTCCTTCCTCTGGCTTGCTCACCTGCTTTCTTTATTCTCCGAACCCACCTGCCTAGGGATGGCGCCACCTAGTGGGCCCTCCTACAATCAAATGGCAGCTAAGAAAAGGCTGGCCAACAGAAAGGGGTGGATCCAGATGGGAACCAATGTGGGGAAGACCTGGGGGGAGCAGGCAGAGGGGAAATAGTAATCAGGATATAGGATAGGGAGGAGACGGGACTATTTTTCAATAAAAGGAGAAAAACTTAGAAATGAACCACAGGCCAGTCTGTGGAAATAATTCCTCAGTGGAGGCTCTCTCTTCCCAGGTGACTCCATCTTGTGTCAAGTTGACGAAAACTAGCCGACACAACTGTGTTGTGGTTTCTACATATGCAGAGTGTCACACAGGTGGAATTGTACAATAGGGGACTTTTCCAGTTTGGTTCCTTTGCTTTCTATGCTTGAGTGTTTTCTCCACATCTTTTCAAAACTTCACAGCGCCTTTCTTTTCTTTTCTTTTTTTTCCCTCCTTCAGGTTTGTAGCCCATTGTTAGCTCATTTTTGTGATGATTATAAGGTTTTCCCCCTCAACATTATTTGTTAGACATTCTTTCACCAATGTATGGCCTTGGTCCCTCTGTCAAACACTTGACTACACGTATGAGCGTCTGTTTCCAAGGTCTCCCATTGCGGTACTGCTCATCTGACTCCCAATGCCAACTGGCCTAGATTACAGTAACTTTATGAAAAAGATGGCTTTAGATGGCTTGTACTTAGAACTTTATTCTTTCCCTTTGATATGATGTTAGTTTCTCTTTTGATCTCCATATAAACATTACAATTTGCTTGTCAATGGCCACAAGATCATTTTCTGGATTCTGAGGAGACCGTGCTGAATCTATGGATCAAACTGGGGGGAAGTGGCATCTCAACTTCATATCCATCATGTGGACTGTCTGGACATTTATTTCACTTTCCTTCAAGTACTCCCACCAGAATTTTGTAGAATCTATCATATAGGCCTTGTACATATTTTGTTAGACTTATACACAAGTATTTCATTTGGGGAGATGATAACACAAGTAGTCTTATCTTTTTATTGCAAATTTGGCTTGTTTGTTGCCGAAAAAAATTGATTTTGCAACGTTCTGCAGACTTGCCAAGTTACTTGCTAGTTTTGGGGGTGGGGGGGGTTGCCAGCTCTTCCAGATTCTCTGTATCAGTGGTCATGTCGCCTGGAGGTGAACACATTGCCATTTCTCCCTCCCCAACCCATGTGCTCTTTATTTTCTATACAAGATGAAAGACAAGTCAAGTAGATATAAACACACACACACACACACACACACACACACACACACACACACGTAGAAGCACACACGCGCGCGCGCACACACACAGACACACGTAGAAGCACACACACACACACAAGCATGAATAATGAAATTCACTGTTGCTATTATTGTGAACCAAGAAAAATATTCATTCTTCTTTTCCCTCGACTACTTGCTTCTCTGACACTCCTCCTTCATTACCTAGATCTGAGTTTCTGACCCACACCATTTTCCTTCTCTCTAAACAACTTCTTTGACTATGTCTTACAAGGCAGGTCTACTTAACATAATGAATGCATAACACAGGAGAGTTCAAGAGCACAGCCCTTGACCTTGAAAGATAGCGGGAGGTTTTCCGAAAGGCTTTTGACACCACTGAAAGGCCTAGGACAGAAGAGACAGAGGACAGGAAGAGAAAACAGGTCACAGGCTCCCACATCTAATGTTGACTACTGCGGTCCACGCTGTGTGCATTTGTGAGCCGGGGTAAAGAGCAGGTATGCCTGACAGTATGGAGCAGAAGCAGGGGCCTAACAGAGACTGAAGGGACAGACAGCCTTGGAGAAGGAAATGAGCAGGTTGTGAGGAGGACCTGTTACCTGGAAAAGGCTGCAGAGCCGGACTGTAGGCCACGAGATGTTTGCTCCCTGGGGCCTTCACCTGGGAGACCACAGCCCCGCCTCCTTTCTTTGCTTGATAAATCTGTGTGTTGTCCTTTGTTGTGATGACCCAATACACAAACTCTCCGTCCACTGTTAAGCTAACAATTCTTTTTCCTGTTGGTTCAAAACAAAGAAAAAAATTAAAGGATAAAGAAACAAGAAAAATAACATAGCCGGGCGGTGGTGGCGCACGCCTTTAATCCCAGCACTCAGGAGGCAGAGCCAGGCAGATCTCTGTGAGTTCGAGGCCAGCCTGGGCTACCAAGTGAGTCCCAGGAAAGGCGCAAAGCTACACAGAGAAACCCTGTCTCGAAAAACCAAAAAAAAAAAAAAAAAAGAAAGAAAAATAACATAAAATTAGACATCTTAAGTTTTCTACTCTAAATAATATATAAAGTTATTTTTTCTGCAAAAAAACTGCTAAATTTTAAATATTACAATATTTTTAAAAAAGCTTATTTTATGCCATTTGACTCAATAATGTTTCCTCATTTTGTTTCTGGACCCAGTGAAGTCAAGGTAAACACTGTCATTACTAGTTCCATTTTGTAAAAATAAAAGCCAAGGCATGAGGGCATTAAATACACTACTCACAGCCACGGGGCCAATTAAGATGAGAGCCAGTCTAAAAACCTGCCTCTGACATGGGATACCTTCCTATAAGGTATTGGTCAGGAAGGTCCTGGACACCCCAAAAATAACACAGGTGATTGCCAATGCTCTTAGCTATATACCAGAACCTGTGTGTCCCCCCCCCCACACACACCTGTAACTACTGTGTCCAATTAATGCTGCTTGTTGGAAGGCCTGGTCTTGTGTAGTCAACCATAGCTTTAGTGAGTGCATGAATGAAGTGGCCATGCCATGTCCAGAAGAGAGCGTTTCATCACACTCCTCATCCTCCAGCTTATATGTTCTTTTTACCTTTCTTTCTTGATGTTCTTTGAGCTGTGTGTGTGTGTGTGTGTGTGTGTGTGTGTGTGTGTGTTTTAGAGGTGTTACAATGGGTGTCCCAGTTAGACCTAAGCATTCAATAATGACTTATTCTTAGTGCTTTGACACTTCTAAGTCTCTGTATCACCTGTTGCCCACTGGATATAGAGACATCTCTGTGAAGCTGTGTTACCTTGCCTGCCTAAAACACCTGATTGGTCTAATAAAGAGCTGAACAACCAATAGCTAGGCAGGAGAGAGATAGGCAGGGCTGCCAGACAGAGAGAATAAATAAAAGGGGAAATCTAGGCTAGAGGAGCAAGAAAAGGAGAAGAGGAGGATATAAGAGGCCAGCCACCCAGCCATACAGCCAGGCACAGAATAAGAAGGAAAGAAATGAATATAGAATAGAAAAAGGTAAAAACCCAGAGGCAAAGGTAGACAGGGTAACTTAAGTTAACAAAAGCTGCCTAAAAACAAGCCAAGCTAAGTCCAGGCATTCATAAGGAAGAATAAATCTTCATGTTTTTATTTGGGAGCTGGGTGGTGGGCCTCTAAAGAGTAAGAGTAAAAAGACCCCTGTCTCAGAAAAAAAGCAAACAAAAATCCTAATGTTTAAAGAAATAAAATCTTCCAGCAACGTAACAATTAAGTGATATCTAAAGTCATCCTACTTTTCTAAGGATGGATTTCAATAGTGGATTCATGATCAGTTCCCCATCTATATGATAAGGTATTACCAGGTAAAGGAAATCATGAAAACGTGTGTCTGTAGACCCAAAGGTAAACACTGCCTGCCAAGAAGGTTGTATGCAGCAAAACTATCTTTTAAAGTTGACGAAGAAATTAGGACATTGCTAGACAAGCATAACCACTGTAGTAACCCAGTGCCAACACTGCAAAGGATGCATGAAGAAATGGTGTCCCGGAGCCAGAGAGATGACTAGGGGGCTAAGAGCACCGACACTCTTCCAAAGGTCTGGGTTTGACGCCCAGCACCCACCTAGGGGCTTACAGCTGCCTGTAACCTCAGGGTATCTGGCACCTTCTTCTGGTCTCTGTGGACATCACGTTCATACTGTACACAGCTGTACAAGCAGACAAAATATTCATATAGAAAGAAAGAAAGAGAGAGAAAGAGATAGATAGATAGAGAGAGAGAGAGAGAGAGAGAGAGAGAGAGAGAGAGAGAGAGAGAGAGAGAGAGAGAGAGGAAAGGGAGAGAAAGCAGATGAGGAGATAGAGTCAACCATGAGAGCACAAGGAAGAATAAATTTCACAAAAGGAATAGATGAAATAGGGAAATAGAACAAATCCAGGACACCCAACTCAGTAAATCCCTAATACAAATAAGAGATAGGAGAGAAAGAAAAAGAATACACAATATTCTAGCCAACCAGAAAAACTACAGGAATTAGTGAACATCTCTCAATAAAAACATTAAATGTAAACAGCTTCAACTCATTCATAAAGACATGCAGACTAGCTAGGCAGCATGTGTCACTAGAAAAAGCCCCCACAGACTGTGTCTCATGGGGAAAGTCAATCTATCAAAGGCAGAGAAGCTGAAAACAAGCTGCTATAGCTATTCAAACACTTGATCAAATAGAATTCAAACCAGATTTTGCCAGAAGAGACAAAGAAAGCCACTACACAGTAATAATGGGAACAATTCATCACGAAGCTATAACAACTTCAAATATATACACCAAATCTGGGGCTCCCAATTTCATCAAATAAACATGAATGGACACAGAAGAATAGATCCTGATAGAGTCACAGGGGGTGACTTCAATGCCCAACTCTTGTCTTTAGAAAGGCAGTCCAAACTAAAAGTCAACCATGGTACTTCGGCGAAAATCCTTCCACAGATAAAAGAACCCATCAGACAGAAGACATTCCTTCCATCCAAAGTACACAAAATATGCATTCTTCTCAGCAGCTGTAAAAACGTCTCTGTAACAGAACACGCTTTCAGCCACAATGAAGGTTTTAAGAAACACAAAAGAATATCAGATCATAGTACAAGGAAACCTATAAAGCAAAGCAAAAGCAACTCCACAAATATTAATACTTGGAGACTGAATTATACACTTGTTCTGGAAGCCATTGAAGAATTTGAAGAGGAAGTTTAGAACTTCTTAAAATCAGTGAAAAGAGAAACACAATACACTAGGACCTTTGGAGGCTAAGGCAGTTCTAATACAGAAGTTGACAGCTAAGAGTGCTTACATTACATATATAGGGGTCCTTGAGTACCTCCACCCATATGGCCCCCTGCTCAGGTGGTATATTATGACCTGCTCTCTCATTTTGCCTTGATTGAAGGTTTTTGTTGTTGTATTTGGTTTTTGTTTTTTTTTTTTACTACCTTGAAAACTAATCAGAGAGATCCCAAAACAAACAAGCTAATCATATCCCTTAAGGCTTTCGAAAAACACAAGCAAGTCAGAGCCAAAAGAAATGGCAAGAAACAGTAAAGATCAGGGAACAGAGACTAAAAGAATAATTCACAGGATCAACCAAACAGAAGCTGGTTCTTTGAAAAGTGAGATTGATAAGCCCTTTCCGATGTATATTAGCGACCTTTCTCACTGCTATGGTCAAATATCTGACAAAAAAGCAATGAAAAGGCATTCTTCGTGCCATAAGAATGAAGGGAAGAAGGGATGTTTTGTGGTACAGGTGGAGTGGATACAGTCCATAAGGCTAGGAAAGGGCTAGAGCCTGGAAAGTGAGATACCTGGTCACTTTGAACCCACAGTCGGGAAACAGAGATCTGAGAGGAAGTGGAACTATAACCCCAAAGCTTTAGCCATGACCACTTGCACAAGATTAAACCAGACAAAATACCAGCAAGGGTGGGAGAGAACTTTGTTAAGTCCCACCCTGGGCTGAGGAGGTAACTGATGGCCACTGGGGGAGACAGTCATTTTCTCCAGGGATATAGCCCTTGAGAGGCTACCCATGCTCTGGTAGATTGTCCTACAACCACACACGTATGTACTGGCAGCACCAAATGGACTCAGTGGGTTTTAAAAGAAGGAGGAGGAGGAGGGGAGAAGAAGATATGGAGTCAGAAGGGAAAAGCAGAGGGAGAATAGAGGAAGATTTAGAGAAAGAATGGAGAGTAAATTTGATCAGAACATATTATAGGAATATATAAAATCTTTAAAAAATCAAAGCCTGGTCTCTGTGACCCACTTCGTCAAGTGAGGCTCCATCTCATAAAGTTTCAACCTTCCAAATCAGTGCTAGAGACCAGCTGGAGACCGGGAATTCAAACACCAGAGCCTAGGGTGAGCATTTCACATTCAAACTGCAGTACAAAATAACCAAAAGAAAGAGCAGAAAACTTCAAATTGATAAAATTACAAGTGAAAATGAGGACTTATAAGGGATTACAATGAAACCCAGAGAATCACTAAGGAATAACTTGGAAATTTATATTCCAAGAAAACCGGGGGAAAAAATCTAGAAAAAGTGGATAAATTCCATTTCTCCACTGACCTGCCAAAATTAAATCAAGGCGATAAAAATGAACAGATGCATCACAAACAACATTACTGAAGTAGTAATAAAGAGTCTCTCCAGAGAAAAGTCCAGGATTGAATGGACTCACTCTTGAATTCTTCCAAACTAACGTTCCTCAAGCTATTCCACACAGTGAATGGGAGGAGATACCAAAAGTGGATAACACATTTTAAAAAAAAGAAAACCTTAGACTAACTTCCCTAATGAACATCATTGATGCAGAACATACTTGCAGCTTGAACTCAGGAACACCTAAGTTGATCACACAGCATGGACAGGGTTTCATCACAGAGATGAAGTTCGGTTCAACATAGACACATCAGTCAGTGTGACACAATGCATCAATGAAGTGAAGGACTCAGTCACATAATCGTCTCAATAGACACAGGCAAGGATTCGCAACCGAGTTCAGTGTGCCTTTATCATAAAATCTCTGAAGAAACTAGGAATAGAGGGGATATCCCTCAATATAATGAAGTCTATGAGTAACAGACATAGAGCCAACATCGTCAGTGAGGCAAAACTAAGCATTTCCTCTACATTCAGGAATGAAACAATGGTATCCATCCATTCTCACTGCTCCTCAAAACACTGGCTTAGCTAGCCCAATAAGAGAAGAAAAAGAAGCCGGGCGGTGGTGGCGCACGCCTTTAATCCCAGCACTTGGGAGGCAGAGCCAGGCGGATCTCTGTGAGTTCGAGGCCAGCCTGGACTACCAAGTGAGTCCCAGGAGAGGCGCAAAGCTACACAGAGAAACCCTGTCTTGAAAAACCAAAAAAAAAAAAAAAAAAAGAGAGAAGAAAAAGAAAAGTTGTGCTGGTTTGAATGGAGAATGGCCCCTATGGGCTAATATGTCCCAATGCCTGGTCTCCTGGGGTGGAACTATTTGGGCAGGATTAGGAGGTGTGGCTTTGCTGAAGGAGATGTGTCAGGGATGTGGGCTTTGAGATTTCAAAAGCTCTCTCTCTTTCTCCCTCCTTTCTTTCCTCCCTCACTTTCTCCCTCCCTCCAGACCCCCTCCCTCTCTCTCATGTTCATGGCTCCAAATAAGCCCTTGGCTGCTTTTCCAGCCCCATGTGCCTGCCTGTTGTCATGCTCCCTCTGGAACTTTATTATCCAACATTGCCCAAGAGAATACTTCCAGGGGTGATGGCCCCTTTAACCTCATTTTTCAATCCATAAGCACTTGTGGCTTTTGTCTACTTGAACATAGCCTGGCAGAGGAATTAAATACTTATATGCACTTAATTTGAACTCGTTTAAACACTCCGAATTGACCTGTGGTTGTCATGTTAGACAGTGAGGAGTGGAAAATAAGAGTAGGCAGAGCATTTAAGGTGTTTTCCTATTGGACTTTCTCCTAAGTAGCTTCCAAATCACCTTAGACCTTCAAATGGTTCTGTAAGCTTGTGGATTTCAATTGCCAAAGCCAATGCGTACTGACAATGGAGTCAGAGTGGAAATAAACTATGTGCTGGTAAGGGTGCAGCTACAGTTAGACCTAGTTCCATCTCCTGAAACTGCAGTCCTTCAGATGAGTTACTACCTTCCTTAGTCCCAGTTTTCTAAGTTTTTTTAAGATGAATATACTGGTACTTGCCTCCCCTGGGTACTGTGAAAATTAAATGCGTATGATCTATTACCATGTTAGATTACAGGGCTAATTTCATAGCTGCTTCTTTTGGTGTTTGTTTGCTTGCTTGCTTGTTTATTTTATTGTTATTCTGGGGGTTGTTTGAGTTTGTTTTGGTTTGCAGGCACTTTTCACTGGTGTGTGTGCTCACATGTGCGTACATGTATGTAAATGTGAATTTGTTCATGTGGGGGTTAAAATTTTCAAGTGACATTCATTCCTCAGGTGCCTTTCAGCTTTCATGGGTCTGTAACCTGACCAAATAGGTTACACTAGCTGACTAGTGAGTTTCCAGGGACTGACTCACTGGCTTCTGCCTCCTATCATACCATCATGGGATTATAGATGTCACTAGGCACTAGAGACCCAAATTTAGGTCCTCAACAATTTCAAGGAAAGTGTTTTACCAGTTGATCAATCTGTCTAAACCTGCAACAATTCTTTTTTTTTCCTTTGTATATATGTCTTATGGTGTATACACATGTACATGCTCATGCGCACTTGTGTGTGTGTGTGTGTGTGTGTGTGTGTGTGTGTGTGTGTGTGTGTGGAAGCCAGAGGTCAGTTCACTGTGGGTTTCCTTCTAGTAACTAGCCAGTCTTTAGGTTGGTCAAATTTTCAAACAGGATCAAAATTATAATTTGTTTTTTCTTTTGGTTTTTGGTTTGGTTTGGCTGGGTGGTGGTGGTGGTATTTTCTACATAGCCCTGGCTATTCTGGAACTCACAGTGTAGACCAGGCTGGCCTTGAACTCACAGAGATCTGCCTGCCTCTGCCTCACAAGTACTGGAATTTAAAAGAGTGTGCCACCATGCCAAGCTAAGATTATAATTTTAATTGGTAGTTGTGGGATCAAAATTTATCAACCTAGAGTTTATCGATTCTGCTAGACTGGCTAGCAGCAACTCACAGGGATCTTCCTGTCTCCGCCTCCCCACTGCTTGGATTATAAATGCGCATCCACACCTGCTTTTTGTGTGGGTCCTCATTATTGTACAGCAAGCACTGTACTAACTGAGCTCTCTCCCTTCCCTGCACGTTCTTTCTAACGGACAGACTGCTGTTATAAATGAGGATATATGTGCTGGGGATAGAGCTCAGTGGAGATTGCCTAGCACACACCACCGGGTTTGATAGCCAGCACTTTATAAAACTAAACCTGGTGACACACATCTGTAAATCCAAGCACTTGGGAGGAAGAAGAAAGAAGATCAGCAGTTCAAGGATATCCTGGGCTATAGAGTGGATTTGTGGCCACCCTTGGGTTACATGAAACCTACAAAAAAGAAGAAGAAAAGATATATGTACACGTCAGCACGTTACCAAGGACAGCAGGTTCCATGGTGACTTCCCAGCATTGACATCCTTCCAGATCCATGGCCCAGATCTCGTGTCCTTTGGTAAAGTATATGCATGGTCTCTTTGGGTCTGAGGTATCAACAGCCATTGCCCCACCTAACTCGGATTCCATCACATTACAAGAACATTGGCTCCTTCCGTGCTGGTCTGAGGCCTTGGGTTGTGGAACATGGTGCAAGGTGTGATTGCTAATACTGCAGTAGAACATCTGATGGCCCAGATCTGAAACTTCTGTCCAATACAAGCGGCTATAGGGAAGGGGAAGGGAAAATCCCTTTAATTGAATGAGGAAAATAAGTCACTTCAAATATTAGTCTCTAACGAAGATTGGTTATGTATAATAATAAGAGGACAAATGCAGCCTTGGGAGGAAGTGTGTCCAAACAGCAAATAACTTCCTTCTGAGGTGGAGGAGATTACAAGAAGTCCAACTCAGTGTTGCCCAATGGTGTTTTTTAATAATGTGTTACAGCCAAAGCCCTGGGCTCTGGTGACCTTGGACTCCTAGTCTGAGCACCTTCAATGGCCATGAATGGCTGTAAATTCTAAATATGTTTTTACATTTTCCAGTATGCCTTCTCCACTCTCTTCCTATTTCTGTTTCTTAAGACCAATCAACAACCTAGTTTCAGAACTGTTTATGTCCGTGTTTATGGTACAAATAAAAACATCCTTTCCAGGCTGGGAAATGGACACTCAGTTGCTGAATGGAAGTCCTAAGACAACATTATAAAGATATGAAATTTATGAAGATGGAGGAACCTGGAAGAGTTTTTGCTGGGCCAGAGCTGCTGGCCGTCTGGGCTGCCCAGCTCATCTCTGTCTCCATCTACTTCTTGGATTTACCACCTGCAAATGTTATAAAATTCACTGATATAAAAAATGCTATGGCTTTCCTTCTGGCAATTAGCCTATCTCTGGGCTAGTCAAATTTTCAACACGTGTTAAGATTTCAATCTTAATTGTTGGTTGTGGGATAAAAGTTTACGTGGTAGAATGAACCTGGAGCCTGAATGAGAATTCTATCTCTGAGCCTTACTTATTTATTACTCTGACTTTCTAGATTTTGAGTTGGGGGCTCTCACTAAATCACTGTGGTTGGCCTTCAACCCACAATGTTCCCGCCTCTGATTTCTGAGTAATTGGGATGACACATATGGACCACAAAACCTGGCTCAGAATTATTTATTGTAATTCAATATAGCATCTGGGAGCTGAGACAGGAACAACAGGAGGGAGTTGAAGTCGTCAGTGACTGCCTAACCAAGTCGATGTCAGTATGAGTTATATAACACCCTCTCACAAAACAAAGAATGAAGTTGTCAATGAGGCTTTAAGCATCTTATTTTCCCATTATTAGCTTCTAATATTAAACAAAGATATTATTTTAATATATATCTATTTTATCACAGTAAAGATGCTCATACCTTAAAAGGGGATATATAGAGAAAGAAATGATTGCTGAATGGCTTTTGCAAATCTCCAGCTCCCTCGGAGATTTCACCTTGTGTTCAAGGTCAACATCGAATATCTGTGTTCCATCTTGTGATGTTTTCAGTGCGAAGTAGAGGTGCCTTGCAATCCAGTCCACTGCAATAGCTGCAACGTTAGCAACCAGTGCATCCTGGAAAAGCTTAACACGGGAGAGAGCACAACTAAGAAGTGTTGATCCTTTTCCGTTTGGGGACTTCTGTGACTGTTCACATCACTACGCATAGAACGCCACTGTAACCTCAAGCCTTGCTCCTTCCGTACTGTGACAACTGTAATTCAAGCCTTCTCACACTGTATATCCAACCTAGATTATTTTAGCCACTTAGGTTCAGCTCCAGTCTGCAGATCAGGGCTAAAACTCATCTCCAGACAAGATGATCTGTGAACCCTGGTCTTTTTCTGCCTGTCCTCTCTTGAGTAAGAGTTGAGCAGCTGGACTGCTCTGTGCACTACCTACCATGAAGTACATCCTCACCACAGGCTAAAAAGCAACAAGGCCAAAGAACTATGGCTAAAGACTCCAAAACTGTGAGTCAAAACAAACCTTTTCTCTCTTCTCTTTAGGTCGATTCTCTCAAATCCTTGTTCTAAGAGACATCACCACCTCTCAGTAGCCCCAGGAGTAAATACGGTACCTTAACCCAGCAACCAGTCTTGACTGACACATGCACAAATCCATTCTGTATTTATATGTGGCTAAATGACCACATATTTACTTACTATTTCAATCATTCTGACTTTAAAGGCTCACCCACTGGCCAATCATCTTAATTACACCTTTCACATCAAAAGAATCTCAAAGGGAAATACCTTGGAGCTGGAACGATTGTGCAAATTCAGAAGGAACAGTGAGTCTCCTTGCACAAAATACCCCATTTCATCATCTGCCGTGTACCCCACAGTGCTGATGTCTCTCTCTGTGGAAAACGTCCACACAACTTGATTTCGATCCATGTCTAGAAGCACGATCTTATTGCCAGCAAGAGATATGAGATATGGAAATGGTTTGATTTCTGCAAACGAAAAAGAAGTAGATAGCGCACATGAGAAACAAGCTTCAGGTCATGAGAACCCAGCCGTGGTGAAATCCATGGGCCACTGGAGACTCATCTCACGCACCAGGCGCCATGAAGACTTGCAGACCCTCTGAGCCCGGGTTTCTTCAAACTACTTTGATGTGGGAAAATATATACATATTTTATCTGACCTTAACTTTTAATCCAGAGCTGCCATTTCTTTTCCTAAACATACCAACAATAAAATGTATACTTTCAAATAATTACTTACATATTTTTACGTAACAAATACCTGATGTTTTAGACATCACTGTATCAGAAAATGGTCCTGGCCCTTTGGATGTAAATACACGAACCTAAAGAATAGGAAGAAAAATTTGAAAATGTGTGCATAGGTATCCTCATTAGCAGTAAATTCAGAGACTGATAAATTACGCAATATTCATTGTACACACCTAATATGCATTATAGATAGTTTAAAATTATTGTTTACCTCTAAGTATATTGAAATAAGTAACTAAGAGGGAAAATATTGACCTGAACCCACAGTTGGCTTTCTGACCTAGAAAAGTGTGAAGAAGATAAATCTCTCCATTGCCTGAGAAAGGTCTGGGGACTTATTGTGTAACACAGATATGATGGATGTGAGGATTAATTTGATTGTGTTGATCATTACCCAATATTAATCATCACACCTGGAACACAAGCAATCTTTACTCATCAATTAAATATTTTAAATAAATACAGGTCTTCAACTATTTCCAAAATCAGGTAATATAAAATAGTTAACAGATATAAAACTGTACAAATTATGGTAAGCTAAATTTACTCTACTTTCTAAAAGGAGGTCCAGAAGGAGAAAATAATCAAGCCTCCTTATGTTTAAAAGTAAGTACCCATTTCACATCCATTCTCTTTGGATCCCCACAGATACTTAGGAGTAGGAACTGGACCAGAATTATGTGTAAGCTCATCTACGGCACACACACTGCAGAAGAGCACACCCTCTGAGACTTGTCTATTTTCTCTTTCACTGTGTCGTGCTACATCCTAACAGGGAAGCTTTTTATTTAAAAGTTTAAATAGATTTTATTGTGTAATAAATCATTTCCATTTCCAAACCTTATATATGTAAAATAGCCTACAAAGAAAATTGGCACAAAGGTTGATGGCCTCAAAGTACAAGAGCCAAAGTACTCTGTCAAGAAAGCATCAGACTGGTTTTTTGTTTTATTTGGGTTGTTTGTTTGTTTGGGTTTTTATTGTATTTTTTGTATTTTTATGTATTTTGTTGTTATTTTTCTGAGACAGGGTTTCTCTTTGAAGCCCTGGCTATCCTAGAATTCAATCTGTAGACCAGGCTGGCCTCAAACTCAGAAATCCACATGCCTCTGCCTTCTAAGTGCTGGGATTAAAGGTGTGCACCACCACTGCCCAGCATTTTTAAAATTTATTTATTTCATTTTGTGTGTGTTTTAGTTGTATGTATGCATATGTGCTGTATGCATACGCTGTGACCTTGGAGATCAGAAGAGAGCATTGGACCTCATGAAATCACCTTGTGGGTGGTAGGAATTGAATGTAGGTAGGAATGTATACAGGTAGGAATGCTCCTCTGCAAGAGCAACAAATGCTTTTAACTTTAAGCCATCTCTCCAGCCCCACAACAGATTGTTTTCTTATATTTCTAGCATTAAATGTATTTTACTATAATACATATTAATGTCTATATGTGCATTTATCAATTCAAGCAGTCTTTACTTCTGAATGAGACTGTGCTAAATGTACCCAGACATGTCACTTTGTGTGATTCTATACTAACTGAAATTTGAAGCTACATATAAATATTGACAACCACAATTAGAATATGTATCTAACTGGAGGGTTTGCTTGTCTTAACAATTAGAAATTAGTATTATTTTAAATTTTTATGAGCAAATCTTGATTAATATATATATAAAGAGAAAGAGAGACCTAATAAATTATTAACATAATTATTAAATTTAAATTTTAAAAAAGATTCATAGGAAACTAAAACCTCCAAAGTAATTTCCTAAACATTTCTCCCCAGAAGATGTGGAAAATCAATGTCAATATGTACTGTTGTCAAGAATACAGTAACTGGTGAGGAAACGAAAATTATCAAGCCATCTATTTTAAGTAAAAAAAAATTATTTCATAAATTTAAAATATTAGAGTGGCATGGCAATAGATGACTTTCCTGACTCCTCATCTCTTCCTGCTCTATTAGTGGACAGATAATTGCTGTGAGATATCAGCTATGTGGGTCCTCAACTTCTATTTCCATAGGCAGTTCCCAGTCTGGGCATTCAGGTAATTCACAGAGATGTTGCCACATGTTGCAAAGGACCACAGAAGTTGCATGTGGCACATCACTGCCTAGTTATACAGCCTTGGGAGTTAGCTGACAGATCCAGGGGTCAACTGTAATAATGAGTACAAAATAATTGCTTGTGGTAGGTAGCTTATGAGTACATGAATACATAATGCTTTACCCTAAACAATACTCTGAATGCAAGACAATTGTAAAACACCCTTACTCAAGCGCTGCTGTCTGGTCTGTGTCCTTCTGCTGACCACTTGATTCCTCTGGTCACAGTGGAATTAAATTATGAACGAAGTAGGAATATCTTAACTCAGTCTTTTAATTAACCATCCATTACATTATTAAAATTCACATCCCAGGGCTGGAAAGATAGCTCAGCCATTAAATTCTAGGCTCACAACCAAAATATCAAGATTCATCACCCAGGAGCTGCAGAGACAGCTCAGCAGTCAAGAGCACTTACTGCTCTTTCAAGGGACCCAAATTCAGTTCCCAGTACCCACAAGGGGGGGCTCACAACTGCCTGTAACTCCTGCTCCAGGGATCCAAATGTCTCTGGCCTCCATGGGCACCCACACATACATGTACGTATTCATATGCAGATGTGCAAGAGCATAATTTAAAACAATAAAAATAAATAAATTCTAAAAACAAAAATACATATCCCTGTTTCTCTCTCGTACCTGGAAGGCAACAATATACCCAGGACTCATGGCCTCGAGCTGAAAAGACATCACTGGGGGCGTGACGGTGATGGAACTCCAGTCTTCAGATGTTTTATTTGCACCACTTTGTTTAGATATATGATAGAAGATTTCAAATTTGGTTAGCACTCCATTTTCATGCTTAGGTCTATTCCACCTAAACTCCACCACAACTTCATTCTTGTTGACATGTCTTCCACTGGACAATATAAATATCCTAGGGTTCTCTGGTGCTGATGGAACTGAAAAGCAGATGCACAGACAGGGTGGGATATAATATAAGTCTGACTTTTACCACCCCTGATCATGGTGTGGACATCTTGGCAAAAAGTATTTCTCATTCCAAACAGTCAAAGTGCATTACTCTCATTCTTAAGGCTGTTTAAGAATCATCCCCAGGTTTCTTCAGAAGCTCATCTGGATATTTCAGCAAGTGCCCACGGCATCCTTTCAGGCCACCCAATGTCCTCTAACTACTACCTCAGCTCATCGCTCTCATCTCTGTGGCCCAGACAGATGAAAGGTGGACTGGTTGTCCCTAAGAAAGAATAACCTTCACTCTCCTCCTGGTGCAGTGGTTTAGCTGATGTCAGTTATTAGGAGAAGAGCAATGACTGTAACCACCCTTCACTCAGTTCAGGAGGGGAAATACAACATGTATTTGGCTCTCTTAATGCTAACTCTCAAGGAGGCAGAAAGTGGTGGAGCTGGCTGACAGATATCCCAAGAGTAGGGCTTGGACATCTCCAGCTACGCTAGAGCCGAACCAAGAGCCACCATGCAATCCCAGGTCATGCTACCCCATACATTTCTCTTCTGTCTTGAAAGTCCTCTGCAAGGTCTCAGCCCTTACACCGTCTCCATTTCCGGTCCCATTGCTTCCTAATGTTCCTCACTTATACCTCTACTCCATTTCCAGTCCTTCTTACACTGTACAGCTTTTATGGTAGAAAACCTTGTGGTGGTTTGAATAGGAGCCCCCATTGGCTCATACGTTTGAATGCTTGGTAGATTTAGGAGGTGTGGCCTTGTTGGAGGAGGTGTGTCACTGAGGGGTGGGCTTTGAGGTTTCAAAAGCCCATGCCAGGCCCAGTGTCTTTCTCTCTCCCTGCTGCCTGTGCATCAGTATATAAAACTCTCCGGGTGGTGGTGGTGGTGGCGGCGGCGGCGGCGGCGGCGGCGGCGGCGGCGGCGGCGGCGGCGGCGGCAGCAGCAGCGCACGCCTTTAATCCCAGCACTTGTGAGCAGAGCCAGGAGGATCTCTGTGAGTTCAAGGCCAGCCTGGTCTACAGAGTGAGATCCAGGACAGGCACCAAAACTACACAGAGAAACCCTGTCTCGGAAAAAAAAAAAAATAAATAAATAAAATAAAATAAAATAAAATAAAATAAAATAAAATAAAATAAAATAAAATAAAATAAAATAAAATAACCTCTCAGCTTCAGGGTCATGCCTGCCTATGTGCCACCATACTCCTGCTATAACAATGAACTAACAGTGATGAAGACCTACCTATCTCTTCTTACTCCATCTCTTAAAATCCAGCCCAAGTTTTTGCACCAAAAGGCCTTGTACCATATCAATTCATGTACATCTCCCTCTTCTAGAAATACTTGCGGTATCTTGACAAAGCTGAAGACTTTATGGCATTATATGACTGCTATAGGTCACGCTACTCAATTCAGTCATTGTGGCCTCATTGCTATTATACTAGAAGCAGATGTGTTCATTTCCAAACTGTTTTATGAACTCCATCAAAAAAAAATCTATTCTTATTTCTTACTTAAGACCTCCCCAGGGGTTGGAGAGATGGTTCAGCAGTTAAGAATATTAGCTGATCCTCCAGAGAACCTGGGTTCAATTCCTAGCACCCACATGGCAGCTCAAAACTATCTGTAACTCCAGTTCCAGAGGATTTGACACCCTCATATAAATACACATGCAGGCAAAACACCAATCGATGCTCATAAAATAAAAATAAATAAATTATTAAAAAAGGACCTCCCCAAATCTAGTATTGAAGTGGTATATAATAGGTGCTTAATAAAAATTGGTGATCCTGGATAATTGTTTGCTATGATGAAAATATTCTGAGGTATAGGCCAAATCCCATTATTCTTCCATACTGCTCTGAATGTCTATCAGATGTTTACCATAGGCCCCTAGGGGATCTCCTGAGGGATACGGTTCAAATTCATTTCCAGAGAACTGCACCATCAAAGCTGGAAAGCCCAAGACAATTTTAGAGCATTCTGGATCCAAATGCTACCTGAGGCAGAACATGCCCATGTTCCACTATGTTCCTGTCATGAGCCTTGTGTATAAACATTATTGAATAAATCATACCATAAGAAGTGCACTTCTGAGTCGACCTCTGTGTTTCCTGAACCGCCTGCTCTATTGGAAATTTATAGAAGTGAAATTGATACAATGCTATCATTTACCAATATTTGGAAAAAAAAAAAAAAGACCCAAACAAGGTCCCTGAAACTACAGTAAAAACTCTGGATGGTGTTCTTGCCACTTAGTATTCACTAGTAATCAGTGTTTAATGATTAAAGTGTGATGCCTGTAAGTATGTACACCTGTGAGGATAAGACTGGTTTTCAAATATATTTCCAAGAAGCATGAAATATGGACACCAGTTACTCGTGCTCAGAACATTGTATTACCAACATTGTTAATACCTGCTGCTCTGCAGAGTCCAATCACCTGATGAGATGTTTCACAGACTTCCTAAAACAAGTTTTTTTTTCTTTTAAATATCACTACAGTAGAACAAAAATAGTTCTTAGCCTTTTAAATAGCCATCTTTGGGAATATATTTGTAGGCCCGTTTAAAGAAAGGTTACTGTATCTGTACACATCTATAAAACTGAAAGCTTTTTTAATTTGTATTGATTATCCATTTCAGAACAAGTAAAGTAAGAGTCTGCATCTTATTGTTGTTTAAAAATAGATTTTCTTTTACCTGATTCAGGTGCACGAAGTGATAGAGTTGTTTTTTGGCCTTTTCCCCAGTAGGTATACGGAGTGACAGAAAGATTAAATAAGGCATAGGGCTCCAGCCCTTCCACAGTAAACATGGGTAAAGACTGTTGTTCAATAGCCAGGAACTAAAATATAAGCACAAAACACTTTTAGAGGAAAAAGTATTAACTTTTGCACTCATAACTAAGTAAAATTTCTGAAATTTGGTTCACTTCTAAAATCAAGACTTGAAATCTTGAAGGTGCAAATTTTAATATTTTTGATATGGCTTTGAGATCAACCAGTTAAACTGTAGGCCACACCACAATTAGTATGGAGCAGAGACAGGTGTGAGTGTTCTCTGGCATACGTATAATGACCAAATGCTATGGAAAAACCACCAACACCGTTTGGTGTTTGGCTAAGTGTACAAATCACACGTACACACACGGCAGGCACGATAAGGAAGTGCCTTCGGGAAATGGTTTTGAACCAGCAGCATACCTTAGAATGAGCGCTAAATTCCACACTGTAGAAAACTATGCCCCAGTCCACCGCAGGGGGCTCATTCCACAGGATTTGGAAATTTGAAGTGTGTCCTTGAATCCGAAATGAAGACTCCTGGACAGAATCTGGGATCACCTTGGGAGTAGAGGAAAAGTTCCCTGTGGAATGAGAAAGAAGAAAAGAAACGTGGAGAAAGCTAAGATCCATGGAAACCCAGCAGAAATTACTAGTAATTAGAATTAAAACCAGGTGTGGAGGTGCACGCTTGCAATCCCACCAGAAGGTGGCGGCAGAGGGACCAGAAGTTTAAGGACAGTCTCCTCTACAAAATGATTCATAGGTCAATTTTGACTACATGAGACCTTGTCTCCAAACAAACAAATGTCAACTTTTCCCTTTCCTTTTAAATTATCTTGGAAATTATCTTTAACTTTTGCAGGCTGTAAATCTGAGTTAAGATTAAATCTGCTATAAACAAATTCAAAAAACACTATTTTTTTTCTTAAGAAGTATGTTAAAAGAGGGAGAGTATCAAAACAACTATTGAGGTCCAGGTGGTGGTAGTGCATGCCTTTAATCCCAGCACTCAGGAGACAGAGACAGGCAAATCTCTGAGTTTGAAGTCAGCCTGGTGAGTGAGTTCCAGGATGGCCAGGGCTAAACAGAGAAACCTTGTCTTGAAAAACCAATATGTGTGTATGTGTGCTTGTGTGTATGTGTGTGTGTGTGTGTGTGTGTTTCATATATACCTATATATACATATATAACCAATATATTTGTGTGTGCTTGTATATATGTGTGTATGTGTTTCATATATACATATATACACATATATGTACATATATGAAGCATAAAAGTGGATTGGTATGGATAAAATGTTGTACCTGGCAGAGGCTTGAGGGATGTCTGTATAATCGTGAACTGATTAAATTTCGCTGGCTCCGAAACAGACACACTGGTTCTCTGACCTATTTCCTGCGCTGTAATGATCCTAAAGCCGTTGATCCAGAAGAGTCGACCACTGTAGTACATCAGTGCATTCTGAGAAATTTCAGAAGTACTCCAGGCTGCAAACTCCGTGATAGCAGCCTCCCCCGCACTGCTAAAACATAAGCCAAAGAATGTGCATCGGGAGTTTGGGGAGGTCTGGTAGGTATAAGCAGTCACGAAATTATGTGCTCCTAAATAAGTACATGTGTGTCTGTGAACATGCGAACAAGAAAAAATATTTGCAACAACAATTTCCAATGCTTTTACTTTCATATTAAATTGATTTTTTTTTAATTTTTCTTACGTTACCAAACTTCAACCAAATTCTCTTGTTAACATAATACAGCAATTGCAAGAGTGTACGCAAGTTTGAGGTTTGGACAAATCCTTGTGCTTTGGGGAACACTGATGTCACAGCCTGAATTCTCTCTCACTCCTTCACTAGCAGGGAGTTCCTATCTGGTTTCGACTGTACTTCCCTAACACTCGAAGTTGCGGGAGACCTAGTGCCAGGTTCTTCCAGGCCTTACACAAAAAGTTGCCATCCGGAAAGAAAGCCACAAAAATGGTATAGATTTGCCATCTGTGCAAAAAGGCTCAAAGAGGGCATAAATGGAGGCAGAAGGACTTGGAGCCGCCAAGGACACACAGTAACACAACACTGGAGACATGAGTTAGCGTTCCAGCATAATTGTAACTTTTTAAAAAAGAAAACCTATTTGAGGAGATGTGAAAAACAGATAGCCAAAGACCAAAGGTTGTATGGGCGTTCACCTAGGATGGAAGGCTCCACTTACCTCCAGTGTCGAAGCCACAAGAACCCCAATCCACAGAGACACACAATCACTTTGTTATTAACATAGGTACGATAAACTCTGTCACTGGCCAGGGAGGGCAACCTTCCGGTCTACCTAATAACTTCACTCAGCCTTCTCAAAATGAAATCAGTCCACATGAAACCAGCAAGAAGAGTCTCCATGCCCACCTGATTAGGCCCATACCCCTCTGCAGATGAATGCATTTGCTAGTGGTATAAGTTGATACTTCAGCGATAGGTAGATCTTCATACAAATAATTTACCTTCTCGTTTAACCATCTATAAAATATGAGCATAACAATACCAAAAATTCCGTGTCTAGGTGAAGCCTATCTCCCAACTATAAAATATGAGCATAACAATGCCAAACAATTCCGTGTCTAGGTGAAGCCTGTCTCCTTACACCAGGGCCTTCTCAGGACATAAAAAGACACGTGAGGAACATGTGAGGAAAGGCCACGCACGCCTTCTCCTCCAGCCTTCCAGGGATCGCCTTACCTCCGTCCTCGAAGAACCGCTGTGTAGAGATGAATACACTGATTGCCCTGCACCAGCCAGTACAGGAGCCCGTCACTGAGGTCTAATGTTAGAGCGATAACCTAAACAGAAAGTAAGGTCAGAAAATGAGCCAGGCCGGAAGAAACAGCGCAGTGGTAGGGTCCTTCCTTAGCACGCTCGAAAACACGCGTTCAATCCCCCATGCTGCAAAAATAAAAAGAAAGTGAATCAAACACAGATCCAAAACATACCTCTGTGAGCAGGACAGACTCCAACTATAGGTTTCTCTTCAAGGATTTTTTACCTTCTCGAAATATCAAAATCGTGTACCTATGATTTACGGAAATGTTCACAGATTTCCTGAAATTCTTCAAAAAGGTAGAAATCCCAGTTATTCAGTTTTATATGCTTAGCTCTGATGATTATCAAAGTGGGGTTCTCAGCTCAGCAGCACCCCAAAACTTTCAAAGAATACAATTCCCAACCCACTCCAGAGCTGCTCAGTTTGAAATGGGGTTTGTATGAAGCCTCGCCTAAAACTAGCTGTAACTTTAGACGCTGGAGTCACACAGACGAATGACTTCTGTTTGCTTAAACCAGTTGTTCTGGAAGAATACTGAACAATAGAGTTTTTGTCTTGGTTATTCGACCACACCCTATCATATTATGATCCCTGGAGGTAAAAATGATCCCTGGGGGTAAAAAAAACTCCACATATAATTCCAGTGTGCCACCTGGTCACACAAGGCTGTAATCCCAGCATTTAGGAAGTGGAGGTCTTCGTCAGAAGACCAGAAGTTCAAGGCCAGCCTCAGTTACATAGAGAACTGAAGGCTAGCCTAGACTTCGTGAGACTCTACCCATGCCCAAAAGAATAAATAATGTATTTTCTGTTGACTGAATCCAAAGCATTCTGGTACAGCATATAAAGATAAATAAAGAGTGTTCCTATGTTACAATTGGATAATCAAATATATATAAAGTCTCATTTTCAGGTAAAATTTAAAAACCACCCCTTATGACTCAGTCATTGCCTTCTTATTGAAACCCGTATCTTAGTTTCATATCCGTTTGTCTAGGTGGGTCCTGAGGAAAGATTGTTTGTTCTAGGAACCAGAGTGTATGGGATACAAGGAGCTTGTTGATGGGACCTTTCTGTCGTTTGTTGCTTTCTTTGGCTTTATAAATGTTATTATATATTCTCAAATAGCTGAGAATAATGGAGTCGCATGCAGCGTACCTAGATGTCCCGGGGCATTGTAAAGGATTAAAGTGGTGACGACATCCTGAACATGTTGCAGCGGCACTAAAGAATGATGAGCGCCAGGTGTGCTGGCACACATCCGGGGTCCCAGTACTCAGGAAGTGGAGGTAGGATGACCAGGACAGAAGGCCTTCCTTCTCAGAAAGGAAATAAAAAGAAGGGAGGAAGGATACAAAGTAGCGAGGACAGGTGGGAGCAGGGAAGAGGAGGGGAGGAATTGGAGAAAAAAAAAGAGAGAGAGAAATTATGAGTCAATGAAAAATTTAAAAGAATGCAATAAGAACTCCAAGAACGAAAAACTGCTTCCTGGCTCTCTCTTGTGAAAAAACTGATGTGCAAGAGCGTGGCTAGCAGCCTTCTGCCACTGTTTTTTGTTTTTGTTTTTTTTTGTTTGTTTGTTTGTTTGTTTTCCAATATTCCTGGTCTTCATTATGTTATCTGAGGCGGGTCTCTTGGGAGCTACATCTGAAATAGCCATTTATCTTTTCTCAACTGGATCCACACAGTTGGGTCAACTAGGTCAATGTATGCCCCATTACCTGACCCTCACCTTGGTCCCCAGCCTTTTTAGGTGCCTGCTCTAATCTCCTTGACACCAAATAATCTCACCCCATTAAAAAATTTAACATAGCCGGGCAGTGGTGGCGCACACCTTTAATCCCAGTACTTGGGAGGCAGAGGCAGGATCTCTGTAAGTTCGAGGCCAGTCTGGTCTACAGAGTGAGTTCAGCACAGCCAGGGCTACACAGAGAAACCTTGTCTCAAAAAAAAAAAAACACCTACTTCCTGGCAGTTTGCCCTACTACAAAGGAACCATCATAATATACTTTACTGTAAGACCTTGCATTGGCCATGTAATCACAGATGGATTCTGTCATCCAGGGAATTCTATCGATTCCTTCTCGAGGTGAAAAGTCCTTTCCAGTTTTTTAAAAATAAATCCTGCTTTTATTTCCTGATGCTTTGAAATATATTGATTTTTTTTTTCAGTTAACATGAAATCCAGTCAATTTTATTTGGTTATTCATTCTATCTTGTGTGTGTGGTACATGTATGTGTGCACGGGTGTGTATGTTGGTCAGATGCCAATGTTGGGTGCCTACTTCAGTCTCTCTCCACCTTTTTGTTTTTGTTTGGTTTGGTTTCTCTTCATAGCCCTGGCTATCCTGGAACACACACTATAGACCAAGCTGGCCTCAAACTCGCAGAGGTCCGCCTGCCTCTGCCTTCTAAGTACTAGGATTAAAGGTGTGTGCCACCGCCGCCAGGGTTTCTCCACCTTAATTTTTTGAAACAGGGTCTCTCGCTGCACTCAGAGCTCACCCTCTGCCTCTGGCCACACTGGCTGCCCAAAGAGCCCCAGGATCCTCCTGTCTGTGCCCTCCACCAGGGCTGGAGTCACAGCTGCACACCTCTGTGCTTGACTTTTCCTCAGGTGCTGGCATGAAGCTGTTTCAGCTCTTTGTTTGGTTATTTATAATTAGGGTTTTAAATCTACAAATTAACTGTTTTAACAAGAGATTGGACAAGTCTTTTTGCCCAACTACAACAAGGTATCCAACCGTAAGTAAATACCAGGTGTTGGGCCATTTTCATTCCTGTGTCTGTCCACAGGCCCATGTCTAAATAAAGCTAGAAGGTGTCCCATAGATCTCTGTACCAGTCATTACATCTAGTGAAGTCTGATCTATACTGAAACCTTTATATTGAAGTGTTGTAGAATATTAATTTAAGTTGTGTTATATTTGTTTATGCTGTGGAACATTTGTTTAATGATGCAAGGACGTGTTGCATTCTTTTATGCTGCATTTGTTTAACTCTGTGAAGCTGTGTTACTGTGCCTGTCTAAAACACCTGATGGTCTAATAAAGAGCTGAATGAATGGCCAATAGTGAGGCAGGAGAAAGGATAGGCTGGCAGGCAGGGAAAGAAATAAAGAAAAGGAGAAATCTGGGAGAAAAAGAAGAGCAAGAGAACAAGGAGAGGACATCAGGAGCCAGCCACCCAGCCACCCAGCCACCCAGCCACACAGCCACAAAGCCACACAGCCACACAGCCACACAGCCACACAGCCACACAGCCAGCCATGGAGTAAGAGTGAAAGTAAGATTTACAGAAGTAGGAGAACGGTAAAAGGCCAGAGGCAAAAGGAAGGTGGGATAATCAAATTAAGAAAAGCTGGTTACTAACAAGCCAAGCTAAGGCTGAACATTTATAATTAAGAATAAGCCTCCATGTGTGATATATGTGGGAGCTGGGTGACACTTCCCCCCCCCCCAAAAAAAGAGCAAAAACCAACAACATTGAAGTTTAATGCTCTAAGTTGAATTTGTCAAATACAAAAAAAAATTCATATTAGATGGATTTCTTTTCTTCATCATATAATAATTGTGTCTTTCTACAGATAATTAGGTGACTGTGCTTCCTTATGCCTGATGATTGGGAGCAGCTTGTGTCTGTGATAAATCCACAAGTGGCTGGAAGGAAAGGTGGAGTGCTCTAGAGATTTGCCCAGTGCAGAAGAAGGTAACTTCGTTGGTGAAGTGCCTGCTGTACAAGTGCAATGACCTGAGTTCGGATCCCCAGTCAGGGTGTGCCAGTGTGCATCTGTGATGTCCGTGTTGGGGAAACAGAAACAGGTCAATCCCTGGAGTTCGTTGGCCAGCCAGCCTACCCCTACCGAGTTGATGAACTCTAGGTCCAGTGAGGAAACTTAGTCTCAAAAAATAAAGTGAAAAAACCCATAGGATAGGTCCTGCTGCTGAAGATAACACACATCTTGCCTGTATGATCAGGAAAATCAAGCTGGAACAAAGCTGGAAGCTTTCTCCTTGAGAGCTAGCTTTCATAGTCCAGGGAGGGTTTTTTTTTTTTTTTTTCAAGCTGCTTAGGGGAAAAGGCATTAACAGCTTTACCTCATTTGAACCCTAGTAACAAAAGACAAACCTGTCAAGCAAGGTGTGATTGCCTGTGCAATAATGGCACTACTATTATAGGGCAGGGGGTAACCAATGCCTCAGGAGGGAATCACACCCAGGACTGAAAACCTAGTTAAAACCCATGTCAGGGGAGTCAATAGGCTCTAGAGGAGAAAATGGATACTGTTGTTCAGCTTAATTAAGATAGCATCAAATTGGCTTCTAAATATTTGTGTTCATATCTATAAACAAAGGCAGCTTTCGACCTTAACCACTTAAGCCCCTTTCTGGTTAGCAATGGCAAACTCAGGGCTTCCCAAGGGGCTTAGAATAGTTAGAGATGAGTGCTCAGCTCTCTACAAGACTTATATGTGATCTCCTCTGAGGCTCAGGTAACATTGCAGAATACAGGTGGAAAGAATGCAAGGGCCAGAAGCCAGAATGATATCTTCCGGGTGCCATTGAAATCATGAACTCACTGCAGTTAATGCTGTCTACACTCAGTCCACGCAAGAATAATCCCATCACCAGTCAGGCATGGATGGGGGCGGGAGCTCAGAAGCCCTACCCCTGACTGCTGAACTATTTGCAACTATAGAGTTAGGGAGAGGAGGAACATTGCCTTGGGTTGTGTCTCCACGGGCGACCCCACTTGGCTCCAGTGCATAGTTCCAGTCCAATGATCATGCAGGTGGTCCTGGTTAAACTAAACTGTCACAGAACAAAACCAAAACTCATAAAGCTAAGAAAGAGACTGGTAGGGACGAGTGGGGGCTGATCGGGATGGGAGGGGGGCGAGGTGAGAGTAAAGGAGTGATCGGAAGGCGTTATATACATGTGTTAACATTTAAAAGCTGCCAAATGTGGACCCACTCAGGATAAGGCAAACTACAAAAAAATCTCCCTGTTATGTTTCAACTTAGAAATTAATGAGTTCTGACAACCAAATAAAGTTTAGAGAAATGATAGCTATACAGTAGTTTCTTTAGAACAGTGTTTCCTTTAGAATTCTGCCTCAACCAAAGTAAATAGAGGTAGTATTGTTATTACTATACAATGGAACATTCAGCATCATTAAATAATTACATCCAGCCAGGCGGTAGTGGTGCACGCCTTTAATCCCAGTACTAGGGAGGCAGAGGCAGGTGGATTTCTGAGTTCAAGGCCAGCCTGGGCTGCAGAGTGAGTTCCAGGAAGGGCATAAAGCTACACAGAGAAACCCTGTCTCAAAATAATAATAATAATAATAATAATAATAATAATAATAACATCCTAATTTTTATTTTGTCACCTTTTTTCCAGACACCCAGGGCTGAGCCTGCAGTACGAGTGAACTTTCTCCATTTAGTCTGGTGCTTTCAACTGAGTAGAGTGTAGTCCAGTACAGATAGCCACCCACTGAATCCACAACCATGTCATTCACCAACAACTTCACATGAGCCACGATGTCTGTGTGTCCCGTCAACACAGACTGCCTTTGGATCTAGAAAACATGACAGTATTGCCAGACAATTATTTTCAAGTGACATAATTACTTCTGAATGGTGTATTACAATTATTAGTGAGTTCTTTCCTTTGTTTATAGGTTCATTTACTCATTTAACCACAAATATTGATCAGCACTCTGTGGTTGTTGGGTAGTGGGCTAAGCCTTGGAAAATAACAAACAGATATGGCACCTGCCTCAATAGATCTTTCATAGTCTTTTCATGTCTAAAAGAAGTAAACTGAGTTAAAATATTCAGTATTCCTAATTATATATTCAATCAAAATACCCATGAATGCCTTATCTTTTTTTAGGGTCCCTCTAGATAGCCATGACTAGCCTAGATCTCAGACCAGACTGCCCTTGAGCTCAGTAATCCATCTGGCTCTGAAATGGTGTCTGGGCTAAGATTAAGGTGTGTACCACCATTCTCAGTGACATTCTTCGTTTTTTATTGGGAGCTGAGAATGCAGCTCAATGGAAGAGCATTGCCCAGCATGTACAAGACTCTCTTCATCCCCATGGCTTACCAAAAAGAAAAAAAAAGAGTTTTCTTAGATTGAAAGGGATATGGATGTCTTCATAGAGGATGAGCATTCTCCTTGCTCCTCTTTACTGGTATTTCCCTAATTTTTTAATATTAATTTAATTTTAATAGTTCTCATATTTTAATACTTATAATTATTAAGTACCTGTTACATGCTGGGCACTGTACTTTTTTATTCTTAAAATACTAGTTCCCATTGGTTGGAGAGAGAAATGGCTCCATGTCACATAAGTCACTGAAGAGGGCAGCCATTGCTTTAGAGCATGCGGGATGCCAGGCTCTGACTTACCACATACGTCTTCCCCGCCCAGTAGAGAAAGTGACCGAGCCATTCAAAGGCCAAAGCACCAGCTCCTGCGATGCTGGGTATGTGATACTTCTCCGAGATCTCCATCCCACTCAGTGGCTGCACATAAACGTTGCCTTTTGTGTCGCTGTAGTACAGGCTGTTGTTATACCAATCCATATCTCAAAACAAAGACAAACAGACAGCACTTATCTTCATGTGTGAGAACAGAAGCGAGATGAGTCAATCACACTGACGCCTGTAAAGGACAGTGTTGACATAGCTATTTGGGAGAACTTAAGGGTCTGTCAAGCATATTTCAGTAAGGGCTGAAATGCAGACCTTTAATCCCAGGACTTGGGAAGCAGAGGAACTTTGCACATTCGAGGCCAGCCTGGTCTATATAGTAAGATCCAGGCCAACCAGGGCTTCATAGTGAGACTTGGTCTCATATACACACCCAAATCTCAACCCCCGGAACCAGGAAGAGGAACAGATCTATACAGAGCATCTGCCTGACATTGTCCAGGTGCTTTACTACCGAATTGAACTCCTAAAACAGTAATGGTAAATAGAATTATCATTTTCTTAGAGTCCTTAAGATTGTCTATTCTGTCTGAGGCCTTAAACATCAAAGATTGGGATGGAGAGATGGCTCAGAGGTTAAGAGCAGTGGCTGCTCTTCCAGAGGTCCTGAGTTCAATTCCCAGCACCCACACGGTGGCTCACAACCATCTGTAATGAGATCTGGTGCCCTCTTCTGGCCTGCAGTCATACATGCTGTATACATAATATATAAATAAATCTTAGTAAGTAAATAATTAATTAAATATTTTTTTTAAAAAAAGGATCAAGTTTTCAACCAAATCCAGGCCACATTCTTTCCACTAGTGCCGCATTGGCCTTCTCAGTCCAGCTCCCATGGTGGGTGGAAATGCTATCGTAGGCTTAAGGACCAAGTCAAAATATAAAATAAGTAGATAATACAGATCATCTTCAGGCAAGATCACTGCCGCACCACTTTAGAAAGAACACTTCTGGCAATAGGTCCCTGTTACAAACCTCACAGTCCTCCTCGTCAACAGTTCTGCCCATACTCTGTTTAAAACACTATGCAGCCATCTTCCTGCTCCAGTCTGACGTCAAAGCCACAGTAAATCATTTAAGAAAAGCTGTCTTAGCAGAACAAGACAGGTTGCTATTGAAGGACGATATTGATCAATTAAAATTCACGAGCATCAACCAAAGCTGTCCTCAAGAGGACGCAATAAATAACCTCACATTTTGTGTAATAAATAACAGCCCTGCCTAAGAGCAGACACTTTCTTAACAACGGCACTGGCAGAACGGTCCCTTCCTGTAACCCCGGCCGCCAGAACTCAGTGCCTTCCTTCTGCTGAGTCGCGTGGCTGGGGCACCACATAGGAACCTGCATCCGGGTGAGTGAGTCTACCTGACACATTTCCTACGTCAGAAGACAGGAACTCTCCCGGGCCAAAGCTACTGAGTGGTTTGCTCCAAAGCCCATCTTCCTTCACAGCCATGATGAACGGTGGCTCAGTGGCTATATGATAAAACAGAAAGAAATTAGTAAGGAACTTCGCACAAAGCATACTTTTCTTAAAGGCCATGTCTCACGATGTGGTACTCGATGGCCTAGAACTCTCTAGGTAGACCAGGCTGGCATCAAACTCATAGAGATCTGCTTGCCTCTGCTTCCCAAGTGCTGGGATTAATGCCCATTTGCCAACATGCCCAACTAGCGCATACTTTTTTTAAAAAGTAAAATAGCAATATTTTGAAAAGTATTATTGAATAATGTGAGCGATTATATCTGTTTAGTAGATTCATCTACCCTGCTAAACGTTCTTCTGAGAACATTTACATAAACATTTGAAATCGCAATGTGCAGAGCCATGCTGCCACTGTAACGGTGTCCAACAGTGCCAAGTCAGACACTCAAGGTCACGCCAGTCTGTCACAGTGGTTCTCAGCCTTCCTAACGCTGTGATCCTTTAATACAGTTTCTCATGCTGTGCTGATTGCCAAGCATAAAATGATGTTTGTGGCTGCTTCACAACTGAAATTTTGCTGCTGTTATGAATCATAATGTAAATATCTGATCTGTGCCCCCTGTGAAAGGGTTGTTCAACCCCGAAGGGGTTGTGACCCACAGGTTGAGAACCACTGGTCCATCACCACAGCCACCCTAATTACCCACAGGTACTGTTTGCTAGGAACCCCTTCTCAAAACCCAGAAGTCGTTGCTACAATGACAATATAAACGATACTATTGCCCTTCAATTTCTTTGAGCCAAGGTGGTAAAATTCAGTGTAACTCATAGACCCCTCAACCTCTCTCTCCAAGACCTTCAGAGGTGAGGAATATTATGTCTTAGTAAACTAAGGAGAAATTGATGAAGAAGAAAATTGTATTTCTTCAAATGTGTCTTGAAGTATATAAGGTGTCAGGTAAGAAACACAAATATCCATGGTGATTTATTTGATTCCCTAATCTCAGATTAAAAATTCATCCTCAAGAGGTCAACAGAGCTTGTTCTCATCTCTTTAGAACACTGAAGCAAGAACTTGTACAGGGCACTCAGGCTAAGGCTTTCCTTTTAGAATTTCTCCCCAGGCCCCCATCATCTTACCTGGTACTAGAGTGGTGCCCTCTGAAGGGTCTGACCAGGGACCTGGGCCTTTAGGAGAACTTGCTCTCACAGAAACTGAGTATTTTGTAGCGCTCTGCAGCTCAGGCACATTAAGCATGGTCCCACTTATGTTAGAGAAAACTTGGGTGACTTTAGGAAGGTCTTGGGTGGAAACTTTCACCTCGTAAGTCCAGTTCTGCCAGGCGGAAGGGCCTAAAGGGTTAAATAATGTCATTGACCTGGATGATACCACAAGGACAGACCAAGGAATTCCCAAAAATTCATCAGTAACCTATCTCAAATGAGGAGTAACTAGCAGTCATGCTTACTCTACTAACAGGGTCAGTGTGGTGGTAAGGCCACAGCAGTTCCCATTTCCTCATGTGACACTCATTCAGCACTATTAAAGGAGACGGTATTTCCAACAAGTAAAGCTGTGAGAGTGTATTTCTAAAAACATTTTTTAGGTGGCCAGGCTGTGGTGACGCACGCCTTTAATCCCAGCCCTTGGGAAGCAGAGACAAGTGGATCTCCATGATTTTGAGGCCAGCCTGATCTACAGAGCGAGTTCCAGGACAGACTCCAAAGCTACACAGAGAAACCCTGTCTCGAAAAGCCAAAAAAAAAAAAAAAGAAAAAGAAAAAGAAGAGAGAGAGAGAGAGAGAGAGAGAGAGAGAGAGAGAGAGAGAGAGAAAGGAAGGAAGGAAGGAAGGAAGGAAGGAAGGAAGGAAGGAAGGAAGGAAGGAAGGAAGGAAGGAAGGAAGGAAGGAAGAAAGAAAGGAAGAAAGAAAGAAAGAAAGAAAGAAAGAAAGAAAGAAAGAAAGAAAGAAAGAAAGAAAGAAAGAAAGAAAAGAAAAGAAAAATTTAAGTTGGGATTTCACCATGTCTCCCAGGCCTTAATCTCTCAAGTGCTGAGATTAGAAGTATGTGCCACCGTGCCCAGCTAAGACTGTCAATCTTTCTACGTGGTAGACTCTGCATCATGTTAGAGGAGTTCTCTATAATACTACCAGGTATAACCAGGCTCTTAATAAAAAAAAAATAATTATAATCTCCAACATAATTACCAGAAGTCAAATCAACTGGGACGGGGGGAGGGGGGAACCTGCCAATTCATTCTCAATGTGTATGTGAGACAGAAGGAGAAGAAGGGATCCTCTTGTAGCCTTGCATAGCTGAGGATGACCTTGGACTTCTAATCCTCCTACCTCTACCTCTTGAGTGCTGAGATTACTGGTGTGCACCACCATGTTCAATTTAGGCACTGCTGGAGATTGAACTCAGGACTTGGTGCACGGTGGGCAGGCACTCCCTCAACTGTGCTGCGTCCCCAGGCCACAGTCTCAGTTATTCTCTGAGATATGCGGCAAATAAGCATAAACAGCTTGTCATAAAGTAAAAATTGTCCGAGTTTACTGAACATTGCTACCCGATGATGGATCAGCGGCTAGCAAAAAGTGGACCACGGGGCGAAACTGCTCATCGCCTATTTCTGTTAGAAAAGTTGTACTAAAACAGCTTCCGCTATCCACTTATGTCTGGTCTACAGCTGCTTTCACAGCAACTCAGAGTTAGGCTGCTGGGACAGGGAACATCTGTCCACAGACTGAGGTCCTTTACCTTTCTTTTATTAAAAAGCTCTGGAGCCCAAGTGCTTCCTACCACATGCATTCTGTCTATTCAGAGATGAAGAGTCAAGTTCAGAAAGCTTCAGGGAACTGCTAAAATTCGTGCAAGCCCCTCCCCACAATGGGTTATCCTCCTGGCTAGCTGCCATTCAGACTAGAAAGCCAGGGTATCTCATAATAGATGTCCAAAAATGACGGGGCTGTTCTGTTGGGATCTACCCATGGAATATAAAGACCCTCCTACTACTGCAAGGCTAGTGATAAATGCAAGACAGATGTAAAAACACTACTTGCACTAAGTAGTTGCCCCTGGCTGAAGACTAGATGCAGGCTCTCAAAACCGAATCTCTATGCTGAGCGGTTGAAGCTGCTCTCCCTTCCAGGTGGCCAGTATTCGCCCTGAGCTTGGCACACTCACTTGCTCCTATGGCGAGAGCAGGAGGCTTCCATTGAACAAGGGCCTCTCGAGAACCAAACAGCACCGAGAGCTCCTGTGGATGGTCTGGCAGAGGGTACGACTGGATGGATGAGCCAAAGATGACCAAGTTGCCAAACCCAAACTCTTCTATGTGACTCAGGTCACATCCCACGATGAACTCGTTGAAGGACAGCGAGTCCTGCTGGAAAATGGCCTTGCCGTTGGTGATGAGGAAGTCGTTGCTCTCACAAGCAAAGCTCCGCACCTCCTTAAGGGGGACCCAAGGCAGCACCCGATGGAAAGCCGAGCCGTCCAGAAATGTGGACATGAAGACCTGCATGGTGTCATTGAAGTAAATGATGCGCTTGGACTGCGGCTTCACCGCAAAGTCCTTTAATGTGCTGCTCTCCACGATGCGCACAGCTTCGGCGTGCGTGCCAGGCGGCAAAGGGAGATTGATTCTGTAAATGCCGTCTCTCAGGAGATAGAAGACATACCTGACGGGACGAAGGAAGGCTGGTGTGATTCAGCGCAAGGGTGCCTGTGGAACCTACTGGGCTAATCACTTTAGTCTGTTACACACTCAGTACCATGTATCCCAGGACTTCCCCAAGTGTAAAACAATAGCGGTCCAAGCCGGAACTGTGCCCTGCTGATTACAGCGAGAAGTTAGAAGATTAGAAATTCCATCCTGAATTATGATGCACCATCTTTTAATTCTTATAAGGTGCTTTTTGAAGAATCAGAGTTAGGGCTAAAAAGTATCTTTGAAGATTTTTGAGGCAAGGGTATTATAGACAAATCACACAGTTAGGGCTGGGGAGATGGCCAAGTGAGGAAACTACTTGCCAGATAAGCATGAGGATCTGAGTGTGGGGCCCAGAACCCATGTAAAAGCCAAGCACATCTGTGCACACCTGTAACTCCCATGGGACTGGGGATGCAAATCCTGGAGGTTCGTTGGCAAGCGAGTCTATCAGAAAATGCTGAGCTGTGGGTTCACTGAGAGACCCTGTCTCAAAAAACACAGAGTGTGATAGAGAAGCACACCCAGCTTCGACCTCTAGTCACAACTTGTACAGACAAGGGCACATGCACACAAATGTATACACACACACACACACACACACACACACACACACACACACACACACCACATGGATTTATAAACATGTTTCCTCTAGATTATACAAATTCTTAAGTCAAATTCTGCCAGTGAACTTTATCTTGCATTGAGAATGATAAACAGAAGAAACAAAACGTTGTATTTTGCTACAATTAACCCAACTACTTTGTATCTCCGGTCATCTAAACTTTTAACAATATCTGCCTATAAGTAAGTCAGACAATTACAAATGTTTCATTTTGTAAACAATGGAGAATATCCAACAAGTGATGAAAACTGCTTAGCAGGACCACCCAACTATCAGGAGAAGGAAGCCAATAGAAGAATTAAAGACGTCTAGGGGGCTGGGAGGTGGCTCAGCGGTTAAAAGCATTTTCTAGCTCTTCCAGAGGACAGGATTTCTATTCCTGGTACCTATATCAGGCAGCTCACAAAGCCTGTAAATCCAGGGGTGCTGCGGAATAATCCTTTTGTATACTGTAAAGATTTGTCACTCGAATTAGTTTAATAAAAAGCTGACAGGCCAGCAGCCAGGCAGGAAATATAGATGGGACAGCCAGACATAGAAAAAGCTGGGAAGAAGAAGGATGGAGTCAGAGGAGTCACCAGCCAGACACAGAATGAGTCGGACACACAAAATGGGATAGAGGTAAAAGTCATGTTGCAGAATGTAGATTAATAGAAATGGGTTAATTTAAGTTGTAAGAGGTAGCTAGTAATAAGTCTGAGCTATCAGCCAAGCATTTATAATTCATATTAAGTCTCCATTTTGGTCATTTGGAAACTGGCAAGTGGAAAAGAAATCCACCTACACAGAGGATTTCAGGCCTCTGACATCTAAGGGCATCTGTACTCAAATGTACACCCACATACACACATGACAATAAAATAAATATATTTTAAAGATGTATGCCCTATGTAGAGTCTAGCCTCATGGCAATGAGCAGGTGATCTTTTAACATGGAAAAAGAAAAGACATAGCTTAATATTTTATGGACAATCAAATATCAAAGTAAAATTTTAACTGCAGAGATGGTTCATCAGTTAAGATCACTTGCTGCTCTTCCAGAGGACCTAGGTTCGATTCCTAACACCCACATCATAGCTCATAGCTATCAGTGACTCCAGGTTCAGGGGACCTGATACCCTCTCTGGCCTCCTCAGAAACCAGGCATATAACTGGTGCACAGACATAAGAGCAAGCAAAACACTCACACACAGCAAATAAATACTTTGAAACGTTTAACTGGCGTATATAAAACCATTCATTTGTAGTTGATTCAGAATTTGTGAGCATGAAAATAGATGTTAGTGAGTTCAAACCATTTAAAATATCTTATCAGAACCCCATGCATTGTTACATTCTAACTGACATCATCACTATCAAGCCATTGTCCTTGCCCTTGTTCAGTCCACTCTCACTCCTCTGGATGATCTTCCCAAATCGTTATAACAGCAACCACATTCTGCCCAGCCTGAGGTAAAACCCTGAGATACCAGCTCACCTTGAGATATGAAGCTATGCAGTTTCCCTCGAGGGAGAACAGTAGTGGACAGAAGGGACGGCTCCTGACTGTCCGTTCTACCGACTTCAGCATGGTTAAAAAGCGTTTGGAGAAACAGACTGTATAGAGGGAAAGCTGTCTGGATTAATGAAGCACAGACTTCGAACTGAGGCAGAGAAGAAAGCAGAGCTCCAACCGTGCTCACTACGTGAAAGGAAAGAAGATGGAACAAGAGAAAAGGGAGTGAGAAGACGAGAACAGACAGAGGTGGGAGGGGGAGGCAAGGGGTAGGATGAAGGGAAGGGTCAGGATTCATATCAAGTAGAAACCCCTCAAGGGCATGATGCAATGGTAGAAAAATAACCACATGAAGGAGACCACTGCAACAGCAGGACAGCTGTAAACCGCTGCACACATCAAGTGCCCTACAAGGACACACACTTGCTCAAAGTTACATGCTGACAAAGTTACATGCTGATTTTCGTAGAAACTTTCCCGTCAAAGTAGAAGATGGTCAGAAGGCAGGGCCTGATGCAGAGGCCGAGCCTGATGCAGAGGGCCCTATTGTGCAGCAGCATGGGGGATCACTAGATCAGCTTGTGTCTCGACCTCCCTGTCTAACAAAGGTACCTACCTCAGTATAAAATGATTATTGGAAGGAAGACCTTGGTACCACGTAAATATAAATAAATTGGTATAATCCTAATTATCAAGATCTTTTCTGGTCACATTTCAAAATCTCAGCACAAATCTGTTTTATTTTAATGGGGAAAAGGAGTCAATGAGTACCTCACCGTGGTGTATTTGAAAGGCTGATTTGGTAAGTGAAGTTCGTTATCCACAGAATGATTCATGTTGTGTAACTGTCAACAGCAACAGAGCATTCCATAAGATCTTAGACCCTCACAAATGAGGGAAATAAGATCTAGACCACACGAGACTGTGTGCATTCAGGTGGTGTGGCTGTAACTGATAACTAAACTTTTCATTTAAAACTTGGAAAACCAAAACAGCTGGAAGAAAACAAAATGTTCTTCCAGACACTGGGTAGGGAAGAACTTTCTAAACGGACCAGGAATTAGCCCCAAGAATCAGCAGCTGAGACCACATGAAATTTAAAAGTTTCTGCACAGCAAAGGACACTATCACCAGAGCAAGCCAACAGTCCACAGAAAGGGAGAAAATCTCAGCCAGCTCCACTTCAGAAAAGGCGCTAAGATCAAGAGTTTACAAAGAATTTAAAAAACTGAATACTAAGGAGTAGAATCACCCATCCCTAAATGGGCTGATGAATTCAATAGATCGTTTTCAAAAGAAGAAGCACAAAAGAGCCAATAACTAATTTTAAAAGCATCCAACATCCCTAGCCATGAGGGGGATGCAGATTAAAACTACATGGAGATATCTCCTCACCCTAGTCTGAGTGGCTGTCATCGAGAAATCTGACAACAAACGTTGGAGCAGATGTGCAAAAGGGGAATGTTTACTCACCACTGGTGGGCACGAGAATTAATATAGCCATTATAGAAATCAGTTTAGATTTCAAATTTAAAACAGAACTACCATATAATCCAGCTATTTCCCTACTGGTCATATATCCCAGAGAACTCCATAGCCTACCACAGAGATATCTGCACCTGTGTTTATTATTGTACCATTTGCCATCCCAAGGAAATGGAACCAATCTAGCTGTCCATCAACCGAAGGGAGGATAATAAAAATATAGGACATGCACCAAACGGAATATTACTCAGTTGTAAAGGAAACCGAAATCATGGATTTGGAGGGAAATGGATGGGAATAGAAACTAATATTAATCAAAGTTACCCAAACTCAGACAGGAAAGCACCACCTGCTCTCCCTCCTATGTGGATCCTAACCTACTATGTACATGCACATATGTAAAGAGCCGTAAGTGTACATGCAGTATAACATTTGGAAAGGAGCCTAAGAAAGGGTAGTATAGGGTGAGAAAGGATGAAATGCAGTCAGAAGGACACAGGAGCAGTGGTGGCACACGCCTTTAATCCCAGCACTCGGGGAGGCAGACACAGGTGGATCTCTGTGAGTTCAAGGCCAGCCTTGAGCAAGGTCTACAGAATGAGTTCCAGGACAGTCATAGCTACATAAAGAAACTGTCTCCAAAAATAAAAAATAAATAAAAAATAAAAAAAACCTGAAAAAACGGGGGAGGGACATCAGTCATAAAAAAAAAAAGCTACAAAGTTCATTGTTTTTCTAGTTTCAACTCTGCCATAGTTTTCTTTTTTGTGGTGGATAAGCAAATAAAAATGCAATTGACAGAGAAAGTACAAAAGTCTGAGTGCAGCTCCACTAATTCAGAGTGGTCATCGCAACTGTATAAACGTTCAGCACAGACTAGAGCCCGGGTGGGACTGGGCAAGCCTTTCAGTGGTTACCTTGATCTAGCTGTGAGGTTTTTTTTTTGTTTGTTTTGTTTTGTTTTGTTTTGTTCTGTTTTGTTTTTTTGAGACCGGGTTTCTCTGGGTAACAGTCCTAGCTCTCCTAGAACTCACTCTGTAGACCAGGCTGGCCTCGAACTCACAGAGATCCGCCTGCCTCTGCCTCCCAAGTCCTGGGATTAAAGGCGTGCGCCACCACTGCCTAGCCTGTGTGATGTTTTTGTATGTAAATTCATTACAATAAAGTGATCTGTCTTAAAAATTAGGACGTTGGTTGTGCAGGTGTATCCATTAAAATCCACCACTCTAGAGGCAGATGAGGCAGACTTCCATGAGTTCGAGGCCAGCCTATTCTATACAGTGAGTACCAGCCCCAGCCAGGACTACATTGAGAACCTGTCTCAAAAATTTTTATTTAAAAAGATCTCAAAAGTCCACAGGACTTACCCTATATCATAGGGTTTGGGTTTTTGGTTCTTAGTTTTGTTTTGTATTTAGTTTTATAGATCTATAATTTGGGTCAGAGATGTGGTTCAGTCAGTAAATTGCTTGCCTAGCATGCAGAAAGGCCTGGGTTTCCCAGTACCTCATAAAACTAGGCATCATGGGACACATGTGCAATCCCACAACTTGGGAAATGGAGGCAGAAGAATCGGAAATTCAAGGTCATCCTCATCTACTTAGTGAGTTTGAGACCAGCCTGTGTTTGATAAAAATCTATAGTTTCTTCCTATTCTCATGTGGTCTTCATTTATCATGGTCTCTTGTTCCTTGTTCTCCCTCTCAGTTCTTGATCCAGCTGGGATCTCCCACTCCCCTAAGCTCTCTTTCCCTCGACCCTTGCCCTTCATTACCCCCACTCACATCCAGGTTGTTCATGTAGATCTCATCCATTTCTCTGTCATTGGGCAATTCCTGTGTCTTTCTTTGGGTACTGTTTTCTGGTAGCTTCCCTGCGAGTAGCCGTCCAGTCATCCTTGTTCCATATCTAGTATCCTCCTATGAGTGAGTACATACCATGTTTGTCTTTCTGAGTCTGGGTTACCTCACTCAGGATGATTTTTTCTAGATCTGTCCATTTGCCTGCAAACCTCATAATGTCATTGTTTTTCTCTGCTGAGTAGTATTCCATTGTGTATATGTACCACATTTTATTTATCCATTCTTCAGTTGAAGGGCATCTAGGTTGTTTACAGGTTCTGGCTATTACAAACAATGCTGATATAAACATAGCTGATCAAGTACCCTTGTGGTATGATTGAGCATTCCTTGGGTATATGCCCAAGAGTGATATAGCTGGATCTTGGGGGAGATTCATTCCCAATTTTCTAAGAAAGCACCATATTGATTTCCAAAGTGGCTGTACAAGCTTGCATTCACACCAGCAGTGGAGGAGAGTTCCCCTAGCTCCACATCCTCTCCAGCATAAGCTGTCTTCAGTGTTTTTGATCTTAGCCACTCTACAGGTGTAAAGTGGTATCTCAGAGTCATTTTGATTTGCATTTCCATGATGATAGGGATGTTGAGCAATTCCTTAAATGTCTTTCAGCCATTTGAGCTTCCTCTGTTGAGAATTCTCTGTTTAGTTCAATAGCCCATTTCTTAATTGAACTGTTGGGCATTTTGATGTCTAATTTCTTGAGTTCTTTATATATTTTGGATCAGTCCTGTGTCAGATGTGGGGTTGATGAAGACCTTTTCCCATTCTGTAGGTTGTCGCTTTGCCTTGTTGACCGTATCCTTTGCTCTACAAAAGCTACTCAGTTTCAAGAGGTCCCATTGATTGATTGTTTCTCTAGAGAGGTCCACAGAAATCCACAAAGATACCTCCACAATATACTAAGATACCTCCACAATAGACTATTGGCAATGGTCGAGAGAAAGCCCAAACTGACCTACTCTGGTGATAGGATGGCCAAACACCCTAATTGTCGTGATAGAAACCTCATCCAATGACTGAGGAAACTGGATGTAGAGATCCATGGCCAGGCCCCAGGTGGAACTCCAGGAGTCCAATTGGCGAGAAAGAGGAGGGTTTGTATGAGCGAGAATTGTAGAGACCAAGATTGGAAAAAGCACAGGGACAATTAGCCAAACGAATGGACACACATGAACTATGAACCAATAGCTGAGGAGCCCCCAACTGGATCAGGCCCTCTGGATAAGTGAGACAGTTGATTAGCTTGATCTGTTTGGGAGGCATCCAGGCACTGGGACCAGGACCTGTCCTCAGTGCATGAGTTGGCTGTTTGGAACCTGAGGCTTATGCTGGGACACTTGGCTCGGCCTGGGAGAAGGGGACTGGACCTGCCTGGACTGAATCTACCAGACTGAACTCAATCCCCAGGGGAGTCTTTTCCCTGGAGGAGATGGGAATCGGGGGTGGGCTGGAGGGAAGGCGGGGGCGGGGGGGGGGGGAGAGAACAAGGGAATCTGTGGCTGATATATAAAATTATATTAATTATAAAATTTTTAAAAAATCTATAGTTTAGGAATCAAACCTAAAATGGAAATAAATTTCTGGGGCTGGAGAAATTGCTCAGTGAGTAAATGTGCTTTCTGCACAAGGACCTTTGTTTGAATGACCAGAACCCATATATTTTTCATGCTGATATTCTTAGAAAAAGATTGCTCACTGTTATTTGAAGCCAAAATTTTTTATTTGTATTCTTTAAAATTTTAGAAATTTTGTGTGTGTGTGTGTGTGTGTGTGTGTGTGATGATGATGATGATGATGATGATGATGATGATGATGATGAATGCATGTGCTAAACAAGCTAAATACTTCACAAATAAGCATGTTCAGTTACACTCTTGATGGGTGCAGGAGCCAGGCTGGAAGAGGAAATGAAACTGAATGGCTCAGCCACAGAGGCACATGATGAAGGAGCTTCTCACGGTGACTGCTGAAGGGAGCAATGAGATTGATTCCCATCATAAAATAGTGTCAAGTCTTGGACTAGAATCATGGTCCCAAGGTCTCTAACAAAAGGTCATTTCCATGAAACTCTAGTTTGCTGTAGAAGAGGAAACAATCAAATTTGAAAGCAATTTTAATTAAATTGACCTGAAATGAGGCGCTCAGATGAACTTACCGGGTGTTGATGTGTTGCAATGATAAGCAAGCTTCACGGAGATTTTTACCAATGAAAAAGAACCCATATTTACAAGGCTAACACTTACCCATTATAGGAATCAACCACGACTTTTTGAGGTGCAATAATAGATAATGGAGTAATTTCCTCAAAATTTGAACAGTTTTGTAAGTCACAAACATATACCTATAAAATAAAAAATATACCAATAGGATTAATGTCTGTCTGCATTTATCTTGGCACCAATATTTGCTCTGCAGTTCTGTACTTGGAATTGTGACTGTCACTATGGACTTTACAAAACACACAAGAAAAGCATTTAAAGGATAATTTAACTGGTGCACAGCTATAATCCCAGAGCTGAGGAGTCTGAGGTAGGAAGATAATAAATAACAGGCCAGCCTGATCTATACAGAAATACTCAGGATGAAAAAAAAAGGAACTTTATATTTTATGTCCTAATAAGTTTATATTCTATTAATACCATTAGGATGTAAACATGTTTTTTGTTTGTATTTGCTTTGTTGTTTGTTTGTTTTTGGTTTATGGAGGTATACAATTATTTTCAAAACTTCTGTTATATTCAAGCTTCTGGGCTTCAGGTGGGGTGGTTGTTATTGTTTGTTTTTGCCCTTTTGGGGGGCCTGCCACCCAGCTCCCAAATAAATCACACATGGAGACTTATTCTTAATTATAAATGCCCAGCCTTAGTTTGGCTCGTTTCTTGCCAGCTTTCCTTAACCTGAATTATCCCATCTACCTTTTGCCGCTGGGCTTTTCCCTTTCTCTATTTCTGTATATTTTTTGTTATTTTTTACTCTGTTGCTGGATGTGTAGCTGGGTGGCTGGTGCCTGGAGTCCTCCTCCTTCTCTGTCTCTTTCTTCTTTCCTCTCAGATTTCTCCTATGTATTTTCTGTGTCTGCCAACCCCACCTATCCTTTCTCCGGCCTTGCTATTGGCCGTTCAATTCTTTATTACCATCAGGTGTCTTAGATAGGCAAAGTATTACAGCTTCACAGATTTAAACAAATACAACATAAGCAAAAGTAACACACCTTAAAATAATATTCTACTACAGGTGGTAGCCTTTGCTCATTGCAATAAACATGCACTTATAAAATGAAAACTTGAAACACAGGAAGACTGTATCTTCTCAAAGATTCCAGTACTAACATACTTTCAGAGACCTAGTAAAATAAACCCAGGTTAGTATATAATTAAAGATGCTTCCAGCAGACTTTGCTCAGGATAGACTTACACAGTGATGCCAGCTTTCTTTCTTTCTTTTTTTTTTTTTTAAAGATTTATTTATTCATTATGTATGCAGTGTTCTGCCTGCATGTATGCCTGCAGGCCAGAAGAGGGCACCAGATCTCATTGCAGATGGTTGTGAGCCACCATGTGGTTGCTGGGTATTGAACTCAGGACCTTTGGAAGAGCAGTCAGTACTCTTAACCACTGAGCCATCTCTCCAGCCCATGCCAGCTTTCTTAAAGCAGATAAATTATCATTAACAAAAATTTGCAACCATGAAAAACTAAAAATAATCTTAACTTCGTGGTAGATCAGAACTAGCTTGCACTAGGTCACAGCTAGACCTTCTTATAAACTAGGTCCATGATTCATTGCTGACCTAGTATCTGAAGTAAGTAATCAGTGAGACAAAATTGTGTTTACCACCAAACATGCATGTTAGTACTGATAAGTAGTTATATGTGCTCAGACTAACCAATTTATCCATGATGAAATACAACCTCTGGTAAAGCCAGTCTATGGAGATGGAGGAGATTACACCTGAGCCTCGGTAAAAAATTCTCAGATCAGACGTATCAGACATGTTGGCTGCCTCCTTCATCCATATGAAAGGTCCTTCTGAGAAATAAACCACTTGCTGTTGGACGTTGACTGCTATCCCTAGAAGAGTCAAGAGAGTGCATCCATGTGGTTAAATGTCCACAGGGATAGAAAAACTCAGACAGAAGTGAATTTGTCTTTAATGTTTGTTGAAATCAAATAGAAGTTCTTATACTTTAAAAGTATTCTTCTGAATCCTTCTAGTACATATAACTTATATGTGCAAATATGCTAGGTATTTTCATAATGTACATAAAATACTAGAAGAATTCTAGAATAATATATTCTACAAATATTCAAGATAGTAAATTCTAGAAACATTTGGGGTAAAGTGGGTTTGTTGTGGAGTTGTTTGTTTAGTGCTGAGAGATTCCAAAACTTCAAGTATGTTTAAGCATGTGCCCTATCACTGGGCTATACCCCCAAACACAAAAGCACTTTTGAATATCATTCTTATCATTTGAAAGTTTCATAATTTTTTTTGATCAATTCCCTATGTCCTCCCCTCCAATTCCTCCTCAACTCCAACCACTATTCCCTCCTAATTTCATGTAATCTCTTAATCTCTTTTTCTTTCTTTTCTTTTTTTTTTTTTTTTTTGAGACATGGTTTCTCTGTGTAACAAGCCCTAGCTATCCTGGAACTCACTTTGTAGCCCAGGCTGGCCTTGACCTCACAAAGATCCACCTGCCTCTGCCTCTTGAGTGCTGGGGTTAAAGGCATGTGCCACCATGCCTGACTGTATTCTCCTTTTTCAAGCCCTCTGATTCCACATAGTGGTACCAGTACATGCATGGGTATGGTGCCTTTTAGGAATATGGGTAGCCTGTCAGGGTCACTGAAGCAAACTGACTCTCCATGTCCCAGCAGCCATCAGTTGCCAACCTCAGTCAGATACAGGAGCTCATGTACCCTCCCCTATTCGTGCTGGATTTGTCTGGCTTGATCTTGCACAGGTCTTGTGCATTTGGTCACAGTCACTATGAGTTCATATGTACAACTGCTTAGTCTTATCAAGAAAATACTTTCACTACAGTCCCCCTGTAGTGTGCACAGCACATTTCAGCATTATTAAAGCTATCGAGAAAGGATAAAGCTGCCAGGTCATTGTCCAGTCTGATTTCTCCATGTTCTATGACTAAAGGATGGGTGTCTTCAGAAACAGCATCTTCCATCAAGCTCTGGAGGGTGGTAACCAAGAGCATTAGCAATATCCTGTAATGCTTGGGGGACCTATGGTATCCCCATAGCTAGCACAGGCATCCAAGAGCAATTTTTAATATTCCTCTATTCTATAGGTTTCCACCCAGAAATTCCAAATATTTCCTTTTACGGCAAGGATACATGCTTCTGTTAGACTGACCTGTAATATTCTGATGAATAGTATCTGACCAAAGGCAATGTGCTTCATCTACTAAATACTTTAAGGACCTCTTTCTCAGAGAAGTTTTTCTGGATAAAAAGAGCCATTGTTCTTCTTCTTGAACTGAAACACATAATTTATAGGCAGGCTGACCAGCCATACACATAGCAACACAAAAAAATTTTAGTACTTCAACACAAGGGAGATGGCACTTAAAAAAAAAAAAAAAAGGCTGACTAAATTTTCTGGAGTTACTTAGAGGTATTGCATCTGTGTCATAATCTCCATAAATCTGTGATTGGGGTAGGAAATAGAATGACAATCAAGTAGGACCGTGTGAACATATCATGTGACAGCGCCGTAACATCCTTATTCCAACTGAAGCAAAATCGTTATCCCCGGTTGGGATAATTCCCTTCATAGATGTAATCCAGCCTCAACCAAAGCGGGTTGTTACATAACACAAGTTATGTTGAAGGTGTTGCCTCCAAATTCTCTCCCTTTCAAGCAGGACAACAGTTCTTAAATAAAATTTGAAGGCTACGGAACTCTGATTGGTATCCTGTTCAGCTGAAAATGGATGCAAGGTCCATTGAGTGATGGACACTTTCAGGACAATTAATAGATGGTATGCAATAATCCCACAGCAACCTTAACCCTGCTCTATATTTAACTTTCTCCTTGGGCATGTTACATGCCTGATAATAATACCTCTCTTTTCCTAGAGTCTAGGAAGAGCCAAAAAAATATAGGCTGATGATAGATGACATCCAGTATTGCAGGCATGGTTGTATGCAGATTGGAATGAACAGTGGTCAAGTCGGGAGATGGAGTTCTCCTTAAAGCGGAAAACAGACCAAAAGAATTTTGAGTCCCTGAGTTAGTCAAGACTCTAACTCATTTCACACACACAAACACACAGACACACAGACACACACACACACACACACACACACAATCTAGTGCTTCTTAGAAAGCATTTGCTCCTACAAATACCAGTAGACTTCAGACGCTCAAGGTAATAATTTTAAAAACAACCAAAAAAGAGTACTTATAAAAAAAATAAGATAAATACACAGACTGAATTTTCAAAAAGTTGATATTTAAATTCTTAGTGTTCATATAGAAACATTAAGGCAGACTGGGAAAAATCTCTGATGTGTCTGATGTGACAATACACAAATGAAACCATGTTGGGATAAGAAAGTTTATATGTAACTATTAAATTTGTGAATGCAAATCACCATACCTAGTGATTGGAACTCAAACCAAGAATTTGTTTGAAGCCAGCTTCCTTAAAATGCTTAAGTTTTTCTATTTTTAAGTCTCAAAATTCTAACATCAACTGTCTATCTAACCTTCTATTTGTCAAATATGTAGAGTAAGTTAAAAATTAAAATTATTAAGTACCAAAAAGTGCATAAAGAGGAGGGATGATGAGGTCTATCAGATGACCCACTGAACACTGACCTTTAGCACAGTCAACCTTTAAGCCTGTGTAACAAAGAGGAGAAGGCTAGACCATACCTGATGGAGATGGAGTGGAAATTAAAGATTCTGCTTCTGGCCCCTCACCAACTTCGTTTACTGCTGCAATAGAAAACCTATTCCAAAAACAATTTGGAGAGATGAGTTTCCCATGGCATGTTGTGAACAGGAGATAAATATAGGCGCAACAGAGATTCTATTTAAAGGATGCTGTGGTGGCGCATAGATCCAGTTACTTGGTGTCACGGCTCAACACTGAGCCGACCATCAATCACCTCCTTGTTTGCGTTCCCCACAGCACAGCTCAGGGTCACTGAGGTCAAAAGCTGAACTCTGCTATCGGCGTGACCCTTTCTCCCCTTATGTAAAGAACTCTTAGTAAATGCCAGGGAAGCTAACCATAATAAAATAATCCTCGGTGGTTAATTTAAAATACCACTAACAGAATGTTACCTCCTTAATTTTTTTCATGTTTGATTAAATAAACAAATTACAGACATGCTATTTATGTTATTATTGCCTCACACCTATAAGGATCCTTTAATACACTGAAAATACTTCCGCTTAGGGTGGTGTGATATATAATACACATGCAAATTCAAGAAAATGTACAACTTCAACACAATGGAATGGAGTTGGTGGCACGTCTCTAAATAGACTTAACTGATTTTTAGCCAGATTTCTTCAATAATCATCATGCCTGCCTTAATGCTGGTGTCATTTCTGTCTGTCCCACGTAGCTCTTACCTGTACGTGGTGTTTGGAAGAGTGGAGTAAAACTGGAAACTGGTTCTCTGGGTCCCTGAATCTAACTTTTGATTTTTACTGATCAGCCTTAAATTATAACCCAGAACAGGTCCACCCGGGAAGTGGGGCGGAGCCCAGCTGACTTCCACAGTGTCCGGGCTTGAGCTTTCGATTTTCATGATGAAAGGCGCAGTTTCCGGAACTGGAGAGAGAAAGATGACAGGGTGAGGGTGAAAAGTGTACATTTCTGTGCTCTTAGAATAGGATAATAGGGGGGGAAATGTTTTCAACGGTTGACATAAATAAAATCTTTTCATTAATACTGAAATCAGGACAGAGGGATGGTAGTTAGAAATTTCGAGCTGCAGGTCCTCCTCTCTAAATCATACCAGCTAAGTACTGAGCCCTACCAAGACTCTGGCATCTTCCTCCTTTTTAACTAAGAAATAACAGTGAATACTGGAGACATGAATAGGACCTATGTTCTAGACCAAGAGCTGTCAAAAACTCCTGGAGACCTAAGTAAATGGTGGGGAGGCATCAGATGATGAGAGAATTCACAAAAGAGTCAATGATTAACAGAAGGTGACCAAGGCAGGTCCTGGGACTCTTTACTCCTTGAGCTATGGCCTAACTGGTTGCAGATGAAGATGTGGCTTTGGATAAATGAAATTAGAGTGATCTACTTCTCTTGCACTACTATCTGCCCTGACAATCCTGATGATACCTCCTAGATTAGACTAGAAGACTAGAGAAGAACTGAGCTTCCTCATCAGCCAAAAGTCCCAAAGATGACAAGAATAATTTCTCTTTTTATTAATTTGATCTGACTAGCCCTGGGTCTTGACCATTGTATTTCTCTGGTACCAGAAAACATGTCGGTGTGTTGGAAGTGTATGAAGCGCTGCTGGGACAAAGGAGATCTGTGTGTTTTCCGTCAGTCTGGACCATTTCAAGCGGGGCCGCAGGCCAGTGTCTGACCTTGGGTTCTAGGAGGAAATGGTCAGAGAATAATCAGTAGAGGTGGTCATACAATCTCTGAGACCTAATTATCAAAGAAAGGACACTCATGAAGGAAGGAAAGATGCCCACAACAAATTTCATCAGTTTGCAGGCTCTGCTTAGACCCAAAATCAAGTTCAACCTGAGAACGCGGCTGTAAATCTACATGACCAGAACATGTAATCTATCTGACCTGGAGCAAGTCTCCCCAAGTTGCCTCAATTAAGTCTGGGAATGATGACTCCTGACAACTCTCCCTGAGTGTGCCCCACATCTGACACCCTCCCTGAGTGTGCCCCATATCTGACAACTCTCCCTGAGTGTGCCCCACATCTGACACTCTCCCTGAGTGTGCCCCACATCTGACAACTCTCCCTGAGTGTGCCCCACATCTGACACCCTCCCTGAGTGTGCCCCACATCTGACAACTCTCCCTGAGTGTGCCCCACATCTGACACTCTCCCTGAGTGTGCCCCACATCTGTCACCCTCCCTGAGTGTGCCCACATCTGATACTCTCCCTGAGTGTGCCCACATCTGATACTCTCCCTGAGTGTGCCCACATCTGATACTCTCCCTGAGTGTGCCCCACATCTGACACCTCCCTGAGTGTGCCCCACATCTGACACTCTCCCTGAGTGTGCCCCACATCTGACACCTCCCTGAGTGTGCCCCACATCTGACACTCTCCCTAGGTGTGCCCCAACATCTGACATTCTCCATGAGTGTGCCCACGCATCTGACACCCTCCCTGAGAGTGCCGTTTTTTTAAACCCCATCTTTGATGAAATAGTCAATATCAGAAGAGTCTCCTAGCTGGTCTCAGTCTCTAGGCTTCCAATCCCTCATTCCCTCATAGATGCTGCTTCTCTTTTTAAAGACTGTGTGAAGCAATTACTCCTCCACTTCAGACGCTTCCATCACCCTAACTGCTTTTCAAAAAGTCTGAGTGCTGGAGCCTGGCATTCAAAATCCTTGGCACTCTGGACCCATCCTCGCCCTCCCTCTTTCCCTCCCTGCATCACATGCTTCCAGTAGACAAAATGCTCACATCCCTTCCTTGACTCAGGACTTAGTCTCTTACTCCGTTTCTGCAGGTACCAGCCCTGGCCCTTCCTCCTCTCGCCTCTTGTCCAAATCAAAAAGAAAGAAACTCCCTTCAGAGAAATGCCTTTGGAATTTCATTCTAGAAAAAAATATCTCCCTGCTCAGACCTCCCATAAGTATTCGTCAGTGCCTCTGATTAAAATGTTTCTAATCAAGTTTAGATGGCACGTTCCTGTGTGACCCGGCCTCTGGATACCTGCCATATCTAATCTCCTATTCATCCTGCTCCATGTCTTCCAACCACATCGGCGCCTTCTCAGAGATACCCAGCTCACTGCTGCTATCGGTCCTTTGTCTTTACTCTCCCTGCTACCTGGAAAACTCACTCCTGAATATTTGCATAGATTCTTGTCTCGCATCATTCAAAGCCTTCTTCTCAGAGAGTCCTTTCCTGACCACCCAGCCATCCAAAAATGGGTCCCACCCCCAGGCATTTCTTCGACCTGTGCTACTTTTTCTTCTTTGCATTTACTCCTATGTACAACTGCCCCAGTTTTCTCCTGCCATGTCTACTCCCCAGGCATCATTAACAAATAACCCCATCTCAAACCCTTCCTTCCTCTGCAAAAAGATGTGGGCCTGTTCCTTGGCAGTAGCCATTTCCCTGTAGTGCTCAGTCAGACAGAGGTAATAATTCTGACCCTGAAGGAAGCAGTGTGGTCTCCCTGTGGTTCCCTGCTAACAAACTTAACAAGAGGTAGCAGGTCTGCTGTGCAAATTCAAGCTTTCCCTTAAGTGGGTTGATTGTTCAATTCCAGCACGTAGTAGGAAGAGGCAGGTGGATCTCTAGGAGATCAAGGCCAGCCTCATTTACTTAGAGAGGTCCAGGAAAGTGCTACAGAGAGAGATCCTTGTCTCAAAAAACAACAAAACAAACAAACAAAAAGAGCATCTTTAAAAGTTCAAAGTATTTCTAAAATATCCAGTGTCTTGTTACTGTGGGTTCCTAGAAAACCAATAAGTAGATAGATAGATAGATAGATAGATAGATAGATACATAGATAGATACATAGATAGATACATAGATAGATACATAGATAGATACATAGATAGATACATAGATAGATAGATAGATAGATACATAGATAGATACATAGATAGATACATAGATAGATAGATACATAGATACATAGATAGATACATAGATACATAGATAGATACATAGATAGATAATTTTCTTTCTTTTTTTTTTTAAAGTATATATATTTATTTATTTTTGCGTGTATGGGTGTTTTACCTGCATGCATGCTGCACCACCTGCATGCCTGGTGCCATCAAGGGCCAGAAGAAGGTGTCAGATCCCCTAGGACTGGAGTTACAAACCGCTTTGAGCTGCAATGTGGGTGCGGGGAACTGAACCCAGGTCCTCTGCAAGAGTAGCCAGCGCTCTCAATTTTTGGGCCACCTTTCCAGCACCTGTGTGCTGTGGGATGTTCTGTATGTCCTGTGGGAGCCCATTCTCAGGTTCTTTGTGGCGTTACCCAGCAGGTCCGTATAGAGGATGATTAGGACCATGGGCCTGAGTGCAGGTGTTTGAGATGGTCTGCACTTGGCTGTGCTGGGGGATGGTCTGTATGCTCTGATTGGTTAATAAATAAAACCTGATCGGCCGTGGCTAGGCAGGAAAGATAGGTGGGACTAACAGAGAGGAGATATAAAGGGACAGAAAGGTAGAAGGAGACGCTGCAGCCGCCGCAATGACCAGAGAGGCTGCAGCCGCCGCCATGACCAGAGACACTGCAGCCGCCGCCATGACCAGCAGCATGTGAAGACGCCAGTAAGCCACCAGCCATATGGCAAGGTATAGATGTATGGAAATGGATCAATTTAAGATAAAAGCACAGTTAGCAAGATAAGGACAGTTAGCAGGAAGCCTGCCACGGCCATATGGTTTGAAAGCAATATAAGTGTCTGTGTTTACTTGGTTGGGTCTGAGCGGCTGTGGGACTGGCGGGTGACAGAGATTTGTCCTGACTGTGGGCAAGGCGAAAAAATCAAGCTATACCTGTTAAGATTTTACCCTTTTTTTTGAAACACGGTCTTTCTATATAGCCCTGGCTGGCCTTAAACTCATCACAGCAACCCCTTTGCCCCAGCTACTTGAATGCTGGGATTACGGGAGTTCATCCCCAAACCTGGCTCGAATATCTTGGATTTAGGTTACTATTTCATCTTAGGTCAGTGGTCCCTGTCCTCAGCTGCTATTAGAACTACTTGTAGAACTTATAATACGTGACCCGGAACGAGACAAAACACCAAGCCGACTGGACCAGTGTCTCGGGGCAAGGGTGAGTCTAGGACGCTGGTATTTAAAAGCAACAAATGGACAAACACACAGGTGTTTTCCGTATGTATCTGGGAAACAGAACTTCCGATAATCTGGCCAAAGAGACCTTCAAGTTGTCCAACTAGTTTGCAATTAAATCATTTCTATCATAGTTTTGCTGTAGCTAAAGTACAGGTAGTCCTTTAAAAATTAATCTCCGAAAGATAAAAAGAGGGTGTAGCTTGAGTTGCCCTCCCTCCGTGTGTTCTGAACCTTCACAAAACACAGCTGAGGCCGGTCCTGGGCATCTGGGAGTGTCTAAGGTGGTCAGTCCACGGAGATGGTGAGGCTCTGTGGCTTCAGTATCCTTTTTCCTCTGACTCCTTGTGAGGACAGTGGCATCTTTTGAGGGACTCCCTGAGTCACAAGAACCCGCGGTGGCATTGGATTTAGGAGTCAGGTGTTGAGTGACAGCAGCCCAATCTCATGCTGGCCCTGGCTGAGGACTGTGGTCTGTGACCGGGGAGGAGGTCAGAACACAGAATCTTTGTTTTTTTGTTTTGTTTTGTTTTTTTGAGACAGGGTTTCTCTGTGTAGCTTTGCGCCTTTCCTGGAACTCACTTGGTAGCCCAGGCTGGCCTCGAACTCACAGAGATCCGCCTGGCTCTGCCTCCCGAGTGCTGGGATTAAAGGCGTGAGCCACCACTGCCCTGCTCACATCTGGTTTTACTTTCTGTCTTCTGAGAGGCTTTAGTCACACTGTCAAGTTAAATAATTCCAATTAGAGCATCTAATTCTTGGTGCCCAGTCTCCTGGGTAGTGGTTGCTTTTCCTGAGGATCTGTGGAAGCTGTGATTTAGACTGTGCCAGGGGCAACTCAGGATGTCAAGGAGCCAACGCTTCTGCCTCCCAGTCACACTAACGCTGCCACTTTAGAACATGCCTTCCATGAAGAGACGCGAGCATAGATAGATAATTTTCTTACACCAAGAAGGAAGCATCAGGGCATAATCACAATCAAATCAAAGCAAAACCAAACTCCGACACTAAAACATCGAGGGTTTAGTGTCTGGGTCTCACAATCCGCTGGGTTCCTCAGAACCTGCATCACGTCTCCACCTCTGCCTGCTGCGATAGACACAGAGATGCCCTCAATGGTCTTCGCATGGCACTGGCATCCTCAAAATATTAGCGCTCTGCTGCAACTGTGCTGAACTTTCACTGATGTCCTGTGCTCTCTTCAGGGACTCTGGTCATGCCACATGAAGCCAAGCCTCAACTTTCCCTATGACCCCTTCAAACCTAGGGCTTCTACTGCAACTAAGGTTTTACCTTCACTAAAGGTGTCTCCTGACCTTACAAAGTGCCAAGCCTCTGTTGTCCTCCATGACCTTCATCATGTCATCACCTGGGATACTCTTACACATTTCCAAGTTTGGCTGCCAGGATGAGGTACAACCTTGGCTATCTCTCTGTACAACTGCTTCTTTGTGCTGACCCTGGAGAAACACTCCCCAGAAGATTTCACCTCAGCGATGATGATCTTTTCTTAATCACCACTGACATTTCCGCTCCAGGGGACCAGAATCAATGGTCCCAGAAGCAAAGGTTTCACTTTACTCTCCTGTTAATCAAAACCAATTCTTGGGCTCCAGCCGACCCGGGCCACAAATTCTTCATTGAGAATATCACATCAACAGCTCAGACAGAGTCTTTACTTCCCTCTGAAATTTCACAAGCCAGACTTCCTTTGTCTGTATCACTCTCAACGTTCCTATCTTCCAAGCTCCCACAGAATTCCAAGCTCCCACGGAACAGCACACGGAGCTCTGAACACTCAATAGCTTTTCTAGGCCAAAGTTCCAGCTCCTTCCACAGTCCTTCTGAAAACAACAACATGGCCAGATCTATCACAGCAATAGTCCACTCTCTAGCACCAATTTCTGTCTTAGTTAGGGTTTCGATTGCTGTGATTTAAAAGAACACTGTGAACAAAAGCATTCGGGGGAAGAAAGGCGTTACTCTGGCCTACAGCTGCAGTCCATCAGGAAGGAGTCAGGGCAGAAACCTGAGGCACGAACTAAAGCCTGGACCACGAAAGAATGCTGCTTACTGGCTTGCTCCCCTTGGCTTGCTCAATCTGCTTTCTTACACAACCCAGAACAACCTGCCCAGGGATGGCATCTCCCACAGTAGGCTGGGCCCTCCCACATCAATCATTAATCAAGAAAATGCTCCCACAAGCCAATCTAATCTAACCAATTCTTCAGTTGAGGTTCCCTCTTCCTAGTGACTCTAATGTATGTCAAGTTAACAATAACTAACCAGCACCCCTCATTTATGTGTTCACTAGTGACCATGTTTCCCCTCTACCAAATGTAGGTTCAACAAGAGCAGGGGTCATTGCTTTGATCGCTGAGGAATTGTGAACATTACCTGGCACACGGAGAAGGGCCCAAAGGCTAAATGGAATACCAAAGGAATCCATTTCTTTCACTGCTTTAAAATAAAAACAAATGAAACCAAAACTTCGAAAAAACATCCTTACTTCACAAGTGACATGTGTTTGCCTACCTCCATAAGGATGAGTCCTATAACTTGGACTTGGGGAGGAATAAAGATGCAGCTGGGCTGTGAAGATCCAAACCACTCGAAAAACATACTCAGTGAATGGATGCAGGGGCTCCACCACATAGGAGAGCTTGGACACAGTCTAGATCCAGGAGAGAGCAAAAGTCAGCATTCGTCCAATCACCATGACCCACTGAGACACAGGGTTCAGATTAATATGGGTGTGCCTTTGGAGACGGGGCTGCCCAGATCCTACTGCATGTGCAGTAGACCAGGAGCTGAGCTTCCAGACACCAGGCTGCATTAGTCACACCATTCTCTCCTTTACAGAAAGCTAAGGATTCAGTTACTTGGCACTTACTTCAAGGATTTGCTTGAATTTTCCCATGTCACTATACTTGGTACACTAGGCTATTTTTTTTTCTGAACTTGCTCATGCTTTCCTGAAAGGGACCATCCTGAAAGGCTAATATAACCTGCTCTTTAAATTAGAGAAAGCCCCATCAAGAATCTCCCTCATGCCCTTCACACTAGTTGAAATCACTTTAGAGGATGGTGCAGATAAAGAACATAAATGGTTCTATAATGCTGTGCTGACAGAATTATGTATGTAACATGTATACTTTTTCTTCATAAAGGGTTTCCAGCGTAGCAGAGATTAAGGTTCACTTAATCCAGCCACTGTGCTCTATCATTGCTAGAATGCATTAATGTCAACAAGTCCTTTTTTCTATCCACAGGAGATATTCCCCAAACACCCAGTGGAAGCTTGAAACTCCAGCTGGTACCAAACCCTACATATAAGCACCATAGTACCAATCCTGTGACAGTCAATTCAATAGCGTTAATAGAGGCTGTCTAATAGATCATTGGCGTATACTGTGTGGATACACTAAACTGAAGGATGATTGACTTTCCAATGAGCTAGAGCAAGATGACCTGATACTTCATCATGTTCCTCAGAATCACGTGATTTAAAACTTCCATTTCATTTTAGTGGTGGTGGTGGCTTAGATGGGTTCAATTTGGTTTGGTTTGGTTAGGTTTGGTTTGGTTTGGTTGGGTTTGGTTTGGTTTTCAGACAGGGTTTATTTTGTAGTCCATGCTAGCATGGAGCTTTCTATATAGCCCACACTGGCCTCAAACTCATAATCCTCCTGCCTCAGCACACCTAGTAATGAGACTACAGCCCTGTGCTGCCACAACTGGCTTCAATCTTTTATTTTTTTAAATACTTTTCCATCTGAAAATCATAAATAATATTTGAGCACAGGTGACTGAAACTTGGGAAACCAAAACCACAGGTAAGAGGAGCAGGATATCTTGGAGTTTTGAATAATTTGGGGACAAAATGTCTTTGTTTAGATAAGAAAGTAGCTTAGCATACCTCTGTGTAAGTCCAGCTTCCTGGAAGCTGGTCGTATTTCCACTGGATGATGTATTTTACTCCAGAGATGTTGGCCGGGTTCCACCGTAACGTCACGCTGTGACTCCCAATGGAAGAGGCAAAGGGCGCTGTGGGGAGCTCCGTTCTTTCTGAAGAGGAAACCACATTTCAGTCACTATTCACTCTCCGGATGGGTGTGGCTGCTTTGTCTAGGCCTCTCCTGCTACATAACACACCTGAGCACTGAATTATATTCAGCGTAGTCTATTTTTATCACAGGGGGACAGCAGGGTATTCTGAGAATGAAATGCAGAGTATTGTTTTCTGTTTCTTTTGTTTACAAGACACTCAAGTGCAGAGCATGTTAGGACAGCAAGCAACATTCTCCTCCCAGTTTCCCACAGCCACTGGGAGTAAGAAGCCAGCCTCTGAGAGGAGAATGACCGCTTATAGAGGCGCCAGGAAGCGCCGTCTGCCAAAACCCCCCAGCGGGAGGAGATTCTGGGGAATCTGCTGGAGACAGCCACTAACATCCAGGCTGAGCTGTCAAAGTGCTGGCCCTTCAGACATCACTGGGGAATCAGTGCATTAGGATAAAGCCACTTACTCAAACACACCCAGCCTAGTCTCCAATTCGGCCAAGGGTGCTGCCACACACAGACGTTTCCCACCCATTCCAAATCCAACCCTGGGAGGCATAGCTTCTAAACACTCACAAATCCCGACCGCCTTTTCTGAGCTGCCGTGTACACAGGAAGTTCTTTACTGAACAACGATTCGCTGAACAATGTTCTTCACATAAAATAAATTATTCTGATACCCTCAGCTCATCAAAACAGCAGCCCTCCTCGACACGGAATCTGTTCAGGATGTAGCGCCCCCCTCATTGGGTTAACAGGGATTGGGCCAGGCATGTAGTGAATCGGTAGAGTGCTTGCCTAGCAAGCCTGAGACGCTGGGATTTGATCCCAAGAACCACATAAAACGGAACGTAATGGTGCATCCCAGTATTCCCAGGAGAATAGAAATAGAAACAGGAGGATCAAGAGTTCGAGGTCTTCCCTGATTACATATCAAATTTAAGATTTTGAGCTGGTGAGAGCCTGTCTTAAATATGTGTGTGTGTGTGTGTGTGTGTGTGTGTGTGTGTGTGTCGGGCAGTGGTGGCACAGGCCTGTAATCCCAGCACTCAGGAGGCAGAGGCAGGTGAATCTCTGTGAGTTCGAGGCCAGCCTGGTCTACAGAACTAGTCCAGGACAGGCTCCAAAGCTACAAAGAAACCCTGTCTCGAAAAACCAATATATATATATATATATATATATATATATATATATATATATATATATATATACATTTACTGACCTTGAAGACAAAAGGTCAATCATGTTTCACATTTCCTGTGTTTTATCTAGAGTCTAGTGGCTCTTCATCAGCATGGCCTTAGTATTTGAAACTACATAGATAGACAGATACACAGATACATAGATAGATAGACAGATAGACACAAATGTTAGCAGAAGTAGTTTTTGGTTTTTGAGACCGGATGCCATTCTGCAGTCCAGGCTGACCTTGAACTCACTTCGAGAGCCACACTAGTCTCATACACAAATATTTTCACTGCTATTGAGATACAGGGGTGTGGGTGCTGTGAGAGGGGCTCCCTTATCTTTTCATAAGTCGTCGTCCATGCCCCCCTTCCCCCCTCCCTGTGGCAGAGATTACTTGATGACGTCAGTGGTGTTTTCTTACCCAGCACTTCCTCCTCATAGGCACCCTCTGCCGCGCTGCAGCCAACCTCACAGGACTCCCTCTGGGGATGACAAGTGGCATGAGTCAGTGCAGCCTCGGAGCTGTGTTTGCTGATAAGCTTCAGAATGCCAATCTGGAACCTAAATGCCTTATCTATTTTTATAAGTGGGGCGTGGTAGCACCTGCCTGTCATCCTAGCCCTTTCCAGGTAGAAACAGGAATTCAAGGCCATCCTTAAAAGTCAGGGGCAGCCTGAGCTACGTAAGAACCTGTCTCTCCAGCCTGGCCTACAGAGCCAGTTTTCAGCTCAGTCAGGGCTATACACAGAAAAACCCTGTCTAGAAAAACAAAACAAAACAAACAAACAAACAAAAAACTGGAGAGCGAGAAAGAGCACAAATATTTAAAGCACACAGCAGTTCTGGTGGGTTTTAGTGATTTCCAAAATCCTGTCATCATCAACACAATGTGATTTAGAACATTTTCCTCATGCCATGAAGAAACCCTGCAGGGTGCCCTTACACATTTCAATTTCTTCCATTTCATTTTCCTTAAAGTGACTTGATTTACTGAATTTATTCCATGGTCTTGTCATTCTACAGTCTGAAAAAAAATGCGGAGAACTGAATAGTTCACCTTATTTTTACCATCTTGGTTAAAATTTTGATGAGCTGGAAACCTAAAGATCCAGTCCAAGATAAATGCATTTGATTATTTGTTGTGTTTTCCCCGACTTTCCTTGGAATTAAAAACTGACCACAAATTATACAAGAGCCAAACATTCTAATGAATATCTTCGTACCAATGCTGACTTTTGAGATCTACAACAGCCTAATCACAATAGACGCCTTATCTCAAGAAAGCAAGAAACAGAGTACATATTTGAGGATGGAAACCCAAACGGCCCGCAGCTCTTAACAGGTGCATCGCCCTTAGCTCCAGCGGGGGGGGGGGGGGGGGGGGGGGGGGGGGCGGACCCTGGGGAGAGAGCACACATCGTAAAACTCCAGCAAGGCTGAGCTCTTCCCCCTGATGTCCTTGAGTTTATGATTGCAATCCCAGGCACAGCCCGCTGTCAGTCTCAGGATGATGGTAAGAACCATGGCACAATGCATCTGCCCAGGAAAGAAGAGCGGTACCGTGCAAATATTAACTTGGAGATGTTTGAGCTGTTCCCTGAGAGGAAGTAGAGCCTGATAAGCCTGGGTTTGCTTAGTTAAGGATTAATTCCAGTACCATGGTTTGGGCTTGGGATTGTTTAACTTAAAGGTTCAGGAACATGTCACATCCTCTTGGGAAATTTGAATCAAGCTCATTTAGCCTCTCAACCCCCCTGAGGAGAAGATACAAACCAAGAGGCAACAAAAGCATGGCATAAATGAAGGCGTTTCTTCTAAGAAACAAAGACTTTTTTTTAGAAATATATATATTACTTGGAAATATAGGCCATTCTGGAAAAAGAAGAAAGAAAATAGTGGCCCTGTTTTTCCTGGTTCGTTCCCGCCCCCTCCCCCGTGGGGAAATACAGAATAAATTTTCTATCAGTCTGAGAGCTTAAAATGATCTCAAATGGAGACAAGGCTGTCTGTCAGCTATGCCGCCCCACTCACGAAGGCAAGGCAACATCAGTCTTTCAATGAGAGCATCCTGCATTTCCCAGGCCTAAGGAGCCCGGAGAGAACATAGAGGTGGTGATATGAAAGCAGTTCACAGAAAGTGAACCAGAAGCTTCTAGATGGAACATTTATACCGTTTATTCCAGGACACCTGACTGCCAACACTTCCCTGCCCAGGGAGTTTAATCTATCTGTTGTCTTTGAATCTACCCTCACTCCCACTTTCTCACAGTACTGAGACCACCTTTATTATCTCTTGGCTTCCCGGACTGGCTCATGGGCTGCCTGTATCTTTCCTAATTTTCCTAACACAAGAAAGAAACACCCTCCAACCTCCATATGCATCACAACGTTCTTTCATAAACAATCTTTCATTCATTGAAGAATATTGGGCCGGGCGGTGGTGTCATGTGCCTTTAATCCCAGCACTAGAGAGGCAGGAGGATCTCTGTGAGTTTGAGGCCAGCCTGGTCTACAGAGCAAGTTTCAGGACAGGCTCCAAAGCTACATAGAGAACCCTGTCTTGAGGAAAAAAAAAAAAAAAGAAAAGAAAAGAAAAGGAGATTATTGAATTTCTTTTTTTGTCCCAAGTCTTGTTCTCAGCTATGAGAACATGGCAGCAAACACGGTAGGTAAGTTCCTTACTTTTGTGGAACTTACATTGTCTTAGACGGGGATGTAGAATAAATGAGTGACAAGTTTAAAACAAACACCTCACATAATGAGGAGGGTGTGACTGAGTGCGGTGGTACCGGTCTGTGGCAAGAGGGTCAAAGTCGTGGGGTGTGGCTAGGAGACTTCCTTTGGTGTGCTCAGCTGGAACAGTACAGAGGTGACACTCAGTCAGGACTTGAGCACTTAGCAGGAGCAGGGCTTGTGAGGGAGGATGGACACCTGGATGCAGGAAGAGCCGCCTACAGTTGTTAAGAGTTGAAACCACTGTATCTGGTACAGAGAACATGGGGAAAGGAGTCAGGGAAGACAGCAGTGAGTCTGTCAGGCTCCTACAGCATGCCATCATCTTCAACAGTACAAAGAGGCTCCCGGAAACAGCAGTGTGTGCTTTTACCCTCCATCAAAAGGCTACGATGCTATGCTAGATCAGTCCGTGTCTTAAATGATCAGGAATGTTGCGGCTCACTCATCATCATCATTTCCTAAGTTCTGTTTTACCAAGCTATCGTTTAAGCTCTTCCTCCAAACACTACAGAGTACAGAGCTCCCAGGCACCCATGGGTGGAAACATCCATGGTCAAGGTGCTTGCTTCCTGAAAGGTATGGGTAACTGAGTTCAAATGCTCACGGAGAGAATCACATTATGTAAGCACAGACCACCAGGCTGCATGATGATTGACAAGCGAGACTCTCTCCTTGTTTTTCCTGACTGGCTGTTTCCTTTTAAGGGCTGTGATTTAATAGTAATCTTTGCTTTAATCATATAATGGGGTTGAGGTTTAGTTTTTCCATATCATCAGGGGAGATTCTCAATTGTTCACCTTTAGGGCAAATTTCTCACTGTTTCACGTCAACCAAACCCTACCTCCACCCACTGGCAGGGAAAAAAACCCTGAAATGCATCATAGCCACAGACTATCAAGTAACTTAATGCTCTAATGAACAGTTTTGCTTCCTGTTAAAGAGGGAAATCTTCAAGCTTTGTTCAAGGATGACCACGCACATCCTGACCCAGGCCACATAACATAGTTTCAGTTCTGGTTTCAAGGCATCTAAATAGAGCATAAACAAGCTCATGATTGTTTGTTTGTTTGTTTACTGGGTGAGGAGGCTCATGCCCCTGCTCAAGGATGAAGATCAGAGAACAGCTTCAGGAGTCAGTCTCTCCTTTTACTACGGGGTTGCCTGGTATCAAACTCGGATCGTCAGAATTAGCAGCAGGTTCCTTTACCTACTGAGCCATCTTGCCATCCCATAGCCAGGCTTTAAAACTGAAAGATAGCCAGGCGGTGGTGGCGCACGCCTTTAATCCCAGCACTCGGGAGGCAGAGCCTCACAAGTAAGCAGGGGGGAATGTGATTCAGAATGTTGGCAAAAGATTTTGGCGGATAAAGGGGTTCTCTTTGGGGGTTGGTTTAGTTCTGTTCCAGTTTTATCTTTGGAACTCTGTAGTTCAGGCTGGCCTCAAACTTGTGATCCCCCTGCCTCTGCCTCCTACATGTTTGGGATGTTCACCACCACGCCTGTCATGTAATGTGATGTAAATGGTAGAGCACCCTGTGTTTGGAGAAAGAAAACGCAATCACAGCAAGATGGCTGACTTGAGGAGCTTGTGGCCAAGCTGACAAGTTGAGTTCTGTCCCCTGATCCCACTTGGTGAAGGAAAAAATGACTCCTGCCAGTTGTCCTCTGATTTCCTCACATGAGCATGAGCACCTCCACCTTCCCAACACAAATGTAAAGTAAATAAGTAAAGGTAATAACAAGGAAAATGCTCTCAGCGGGGATATCCCAGAATGCACCCTCCTCCTCTTTCCTCCCTGTCAGCTCAGCCTCTCAGGACAGGAAATTACAATCTTCCAGACTAAAGTCTCAGTCTGACCTTGTACTCCGGTTATACATTTCTGTAGATTTCGCATATTCAGACAACTGAGAAGCAAGAATATTTGTAATTACATCTTAACTGAATGTATAGATATTCGTTTTACCTTTTTTTCATAAGAAATATACCTTAAAATCTATTTAAACTGAACGTTGTAGCACAGGCCTGTAACAGCACTTGGCAGTAGAAACAGGAGGACCAGGAATTCAAAGTTATCCTTAGATACAGAGAGTGTTTGAGTCCAGTCTAGTATACATGAGATATTGTCTCAAAAAGAAGGAAGACAGGAAGAGGAGAAGTGAGATATTCCTACAACACATATATTGTATTAACTATTAAAAGTGAAATATAGATGATATAAAGTATGAAGGATGTAAGGATGTGCATAGTCCATATGCATATACTACTATATTTTCAATGAAAGATTTGACTATGCAAGAGTTTGTGAATTTTAGGTGTTCCTGAAACCTATCCCCCTTGGATACTGAAGGATGACTGTTTATGTATGTATGTACATACACGTTAATAAAGACTTATATATACACATAGATACATCAAACAGCAAATATCTGTGCCCAAATGAGATTAGACCCTCATTTATGACTGAGAATTTCTTCATCTTCCTTTAATAGCCTTTTAAAGTCTAAGAATACACACTTGGGCTTGATTATATCTTTTTTGCAAGTGATTATGAACTCACCTCACAAATGGTGGCATACGTATCATTCTGCACAGAAAAGAAAAGAAAAGTTACTTAACATCCGAAAGTTGCAGATAACTTTAGTGATTCAGCTGTGCATTTCCTCCAACTGAGTTTTTTTCCACTACTGATAATCAATAATAAGACAAACAGGTAGCAAACAGCTCATATGAGCATGGTGCCATATGCCTGTAATCCCAGCACTTGGAAGCTGATGCAGGAGGGCCTCATATTCAAGAGCATATAGAAACCCTGCCTCTAAATAAAGAGTTAAATCCATACATATCCATTTTATGAATAGCTTAAAAATTATGAGAATTGCATCGGTAGGAAAATAGTAAAGTGGGTTGTCTACTGGAAAATCTCAGTGAACTGGAAGGCAGCCTGTAATGGACAAGGCTAGGGGATTTCACCAAAGCTCAAGGGAGACGAACTGAAATGGAAACCACTAGAAGCTCTAACTAGCAAAGGCCAGCAACTTCCTCTGCCCACATGGGTCACTTCCTGTACGGTTGCCTGGCAACAAATGGTCTTCCCACTCATGCGCTCAGCAAGAATTAGTACCTGCTTTGTGCCCGACCCTGGTCAGTGGAGCAGACATGGTCTAGAAAAGCTGGAGTGCTTCATGCCCTGTAGGAATCTACATAGTGGCACTAATGATATTAAATCCATAACTAGACAAATAATTAAGCTGTCGTTCGTAATGGTGTGTAAGAATAAAGCCATCCAGATGACAAACACTCCTCCTTTGGCAAAATTCCATTCTATAATGCACACAGCCACAAGTGGGAATGGGCATAAACAACTTTTGTAACTGAGGTCTACAAGGCAAGAAAAATTATGAAGGTGAATATATGAAGAATTAGCTGTTTTTTTGTTTTTGTTTTTTTTTTTTTTTATAGAAACGCATGACATTTGTATCCCAAGCTGGGTTCAAACACTAAGTCACCTCTGCTTCTGTCTCTGGAGTGACTGGATCATAGTTGTGGGTTGCTAAACCCAACTTTAGCATCCTCCAATTAACGGCATTGTTACAATTTAGCTCATTAACAGAAAAAGATATCAAGAAGGGAGGTAGTTATGGTTCAGTTGATGGATTGCTAGCCCAGGTTCAACCCCCAGTTCCACATAAACTGATGTGAGGGTTCATGACTGTAATCCCAGCACTCCAGGCAGAGCAGGAAGATCAGAAACTCAAGGTCATCCTCAGCTACATATGAGTTTGAGGCCAGCCTGGGCTACATTAGGCCCCCTCTCAAAGATGTGTAACAATATTTAATACTTACACACTTCAGAGCACAGCTTTCCTGATCTACAGAGTTCCAAAACTGACATCCTTGCATGCACTGCAAGAGATAATCAGACATGGCTGTGAATGGAGAAATGTGAGGGGTTTTCTTACTTGAAAATGCACAGTGACAAAAGGTAGCACCTTGTGTTTTAGAAATACAAATCTATTGACCAAGATAAGCCCCCTGAGATATCAGAGTGGGACTTCTAATCAGAGCTGCGCCTCTACAGACAGACCAGGGCACAGTGTGGCTCACTGCAAGCTGGCAGGACTGCAACGTGGCAAGATGACACCCCAAGAGCACCCAACACCCTGTCTGCTGGAAAGATGGCAGCCAGTGAAGTCCAGGACAGCAAGACGCCAAGCGTATCATGGGTCTCCGGCTGTCCTCATACAACCAGCCAGACTCACAACCAGGGACTACAGCCAGATAGAATGTCAAACCTAGCAGGTGGACTATTCTTGAATCTGCTAACTTCTGGCTACTTTTACCCCAAAGCTGCCCTCAAATGTCCTCCCACAGCTGTCCGGGTCTCCTGCTGGACCCATGGCCCACGCATGGCTCCTGCTTCATCTGTGCCTGTCACTCTCTTGACCGTTCCTCCCAGGCCATGTGCTGATAATGCCCATAACTGTGCCCGGCTTGTTAACAAGCTCCATGCAGACATGCACTCCCACCTCCGACATGGGCACCTGAGTCACTGCAGGTTCAGCGTGTGACACACCGAATCCCTCCCTCATACCAGCACATTCTCCCGTCTGTACGCTTGAGTGGCCTAAGCCAAGAGCCCAGGAACATTTTCATTCTCTAACTCCTCACCCTCATCCCATAAACAAGGCATCCCCAAGTCCTACTGACCCACCTGGTCATTAGCCAAGTTCGCTCTGACTCACAATCTCACCTGTCTGATATGCCCTTCACAACTTGCCAAATGCTCATTTGCCTCTTTGGAGAGTTCTTTTTAAAAACCGAATGTGGGCCCAGCATGGTAACATAGGACTTTAATCCCAGCGTATCAAACTCAGGTCATCAGGCTTTACCTGTGGATCTATCTCTCCTGGCTGAACATAGCTTCTTTCTTTTTCCTTTTAGGTTTTTGAGACAGGGTTTCTCTGTGTAGCCCTGACTGTCCTGGAAATCACTTTGTGGGCCAGACTGGCCTCGAACTCAGAGATCCACCTGCCTCTCCCTCCTGAGTGCTGGGACTAAAGGGATGCACCACCACCTCCCAGCTTGAACAGCTTCTTAAACTATGGGTCATAATCCCCCTGACTGGGGGAGAGGGGGTTCATGAAAAAAATGGCAACAGTAAAAGATTTCTAAATGCTCAAAAATTAACTCAGAATCATAGGTGTATGAACCCGAGGTATTTCTAGAAGCACTTACCTATGTTGCACTTCATGATTTCACCATAGCCTCAGTTCTAAGGCCATGACATGTGCACTTTACAATGTGTGTGAGGATACACAGCATCAGTGAATGCTCCCTGACACAACTCAGCCCAAATTTGGAGATATTACAGTATGAATCTCAGTGGGTTTTTTTAGTTATATATGCAAAGTTTTCTGTTCTCATAGAAACATAATAATTTAATTTTTAAAAAGTAACTTTTATTATTTTCTTTCATCATTCCTGTCTGAATGAAAAGAGCTAGTCAGTCAGTGGTGGCACATGCCTTTAATCCCATGACTCAGGAGGCAGAGGCAGGCAGATCTCCATGAGATTGAGACCAGACTGGTCTACAGAGTGAGTTCTAGGATAGCCAGGGCTACACAGAGAAACCCTGTCTCAAAAAAAAAATCTCCCCAGGAAGGGGAAATAAAAGAGATCTCCTAGGTGGACCGGGGGTAGGTGGGAATGGGAAGATGAAGAATTGGGTTGGGGGGTGGATAGAGGGGCAAAATACTGAAGAAGATGATTAGAAAGTGGGGAGTATTTTTCAGGGTCAAGTAGAAACGTGGTACAAGGGAAACTCCCAGGAATCTATAAGTATGGCCCCAGCTAAGACACCTAGCAACAGTGGACACACAGCCTGAACTAGCCATCTCCTACGATCAGACTGGTGGCCACCCCAGTTGTCATCAGAAAGCCTTCATCCAGCAACTGATAGAAACAGTAGCAGAGACCCAACAAATATTAGACTGAGCTCAGGGAATCCTGCTGAAGAGAGGAAGGATTATAGGAGCCAGAGGGGTCAAGGACATCACAAGAAAACTCACAGAGAAAACTAACCTGGGCCCATAGGAACTCACAGAGTATGAACAAACAGCCAGGGAGGCTGCTTGGGACTGACGTAGGCCCTCTACGTATGTGTGACAGTTGTGCAGCTTGGTCTAGTTGTAGGACTCCTAACAATGGGAGTCCCTAACGCTTTGGCTGGCTCTTGAGAACCTATTCTTCATACTGGATTGCCTTAATACAAGGGGAGGTGTTCAGTCTTACTACAAGTTGATATGCCATGATTTGTTGATACACATGGGAGGCCTGCCCCTCTCTGAACAGAAACAGAGGAGTGGATTGGGCTGGTGGGGGCAGAAGGGAGGTCGGGGGAAAGAATGGGAGGAGAAGAGGGAGGGGAAACTGTGGTCATGAAATAGAATAGAAAGAAAGAGGGAAGGAAAGGAAGGAAGGAAGGGAGGGAGGGAGGGAGGGAGGGAGGAAGGAAGGAAGGAAGGAAGGAAGGAAGGAAGGAAGGAAGGAAGGAAGGAAGGAAGGAAGGAAGGAAGGAAGGAAGGAAGGAAAAGAGAAAAGAAAAGGGATCTCATAGTTCATATACTTGAATACTTGGTCCCCAGTTGATGGAACTGTTTGGGAAGGACTAGGAAGTGTGACCTTGCTGGAGAAGGTTAGCTCTCTCTGCCTTGTGATTGTGTCTCAAGATGTGAGCCCTCAGCTATTGATCCAATGCCATGCCTGCCTGCTGCCATGCTCCCCAGCATGATGGTCATGGATTCTAGCCCTCTAAATTTGTAAGTTTCAAATAAACTCTTTCTTCTATAAGTTGAGCTGGTTGTGGTATTTTATCACAGCAATAGAAAAATCACTAAAAGAATATTCTAACATAGAAGTACAAATTGGTGTATCTCTGGATTACATTGTGTTAAAATTCTTGATTTTAAAAGCTGATGTTTGAGCATTTATGCAGTAGTGGTACTGCTGTTGTGGAGATAACCAACTGTTTTCTAATTGGATTTCAGGCTCACTCCAGAGGAGTCTATAAACATAAACCTGGTAAAAAAAAAAAAATCCCTGGTGAGAGAGATCACAGACCTTATATGGGAACTGAATACTGTTGCTTAGCTAAATTGACATGATTTCAAACTGCTTTATAAATATCTGTGTTTATATCCACAGGCAAAAGTGGCTCTCAGCCTTAACCGCAGAAGACTCTTTTTCCAGTGCACAGTGAATACAGAGATTCCTGGCTGACCGATAGGCTAAGAATACATGACAGATGAATGCTCATCCCTGAACAAGACATTTATACCATCTCCTCTACGGCTCAAGAAACATTGTAGAACACTGGTGGAAGGAATGTAAGGGCCAGAAGATAGGAAAGAGGTCTTCAAAACACCCTATGACTGAGTAAGACACATAGCCATTGGAATAATGAACTCAAAGAGGTTAAAAGCTCCCAATCCTAAATGTACACAAGAATGGGTCCACTAACAGACCTGGATAGAGGAAGGCTCTCTCACTGCTGAATTATTTGCTAATGAGATTCCTAGAGAAGGAAGTCGTCGCCTTCAGTTTTTTCCCCATCCGAGACTCCACCAGTCTCTAATGGGTAGTTCCAACCCAATAGTCATGTATATATGGTCTTATTTACACTAAATGGGTCACAAAACCAAACCAAAAGCCATGAGTCTAGAAAAAGAATTTGTTAGGACTAAGTGGGGATTTGTGGAGATGAGAGGGAATGAAAAGGGAGAAGAGGCAATAATCAGATGCATTATACACATGTACGTAATTGTCAAAAAACAAAATTTTTCTAAATTTGGTCTTTGAATTCTGACTTGGGATTAGGAAAGAATTTCTAACCATTTCTGAAATGGCCCTAAATATATTTCCACCATTTTATGTTACATACTTATGCAAAGAAGTATTTAAACACAAACAATTATAAAATTAAAATACCTGTCAGCTCTGGAAAATGTTAAAGGTGTCGTACCAAATATTCAGCAAAAGGGCCAGAGAAATGGTTCAAGGGTTGAGAGCATTTGCTGCTCCTGCTGAAGACACGGGTTCAGTTCCCAGCACCCTCTTACAGGAGTTACTTTTTTTCCTTCCACCATGCTAGTCTTGGGAATTGAACCCAGGTGGTCAGGCCAGTGGCCAGCACCTTTTCCCACTCAGCCATCTCCAATTCAGACTTACGTCATTCTCCCACAGACACCTGAGGTTCTGTGAAAGCCCCTCAGAGGAAAAAGGGCCTCAAGTGGGGATAGAAATCTCTTCCTCTTTCAGTCTGAAGGCCTTTCAGGGAGATGAAGTGAACTTTGACCCTGTGTGTTCCCTTAAATGTCCCACCATAGCAACATTATTGTGTTTTCTCTCCGTGGTTTTATATATGTCTCAAAAGTTTACAGTTCCTTCAAACACAAGCCTCAGTTGCAAACCTCTTCTGCTGTAGTTGTTAGAAAGAAAATGGCCCCCATAGGGAGCGGCACTATTAGGAGGTGTGGTTTTGTCAGGGTTAGGTGTGGCCCTGAAGGAGGAAGTGTGTCACCGTGGGAGTGGACTTTGAGGTCTCCTTTGCTCAAGCTGTGCTCAATGTGACACACAGTTGCTTCTGCTGCCTGTGGATCAAGATGTAGAGCTCTTGCCCCTTTCTCCAGCACCCTGTCTGCCTGCATGCCTCCCGCCATGATGATAATAGACTAAACCCCTGAAACCATAAGGTAGCCCTAATTAAATGTTTCCCTTTATAACAGTTGCTGTGGTCATGGTGTCTCTTCACAGCGATGGAAACCATAATGAAGACATCTGCCTAGCCCCGTGCCTGCCACATATGTATGTTAAGGCAGTAAACATTTGTTGAATAATTGAATATACATGCAGAAAAGTAATAAAAACCACAAAACATAATTGGTGAAAGAAACAACAAAATTATATAGCCCAACCTTCTCAGACAACACACTATAAAATACTAAGTCGTAATCCCAAGCCACCCAGCTGTGTAGGCAAAACCATGGGTTTATATTTCGTCCTTTTGCTTTTCCTACTTTAAAATATTTCATTTTTAATAAATTCTATTATTCAGACTTCTCATTATTTTCAAAGGTCCTTCTTTCACCAAAGATGCGTATATGAGATTTTATTTAGGAATTACTCTTATTGTAATAAAACAGACCAATAATCCTTTTTTTTTAAATCCACACAAACTGTAGAGTTCTTGACAATAGAAATAATTACTCACCGCCTCACTCAGATTGTATGGGGTGCCAGTATCAAGCTGTCTTCCCTGAAATGAAGAAGGAACAATAAACATCATCAATCACATCAGTACCCCCCAGCAGTGGACCATTACACCTTTTTTTTTTTTTTTTTTTTTTTTGTAAGCTTCCTGGAACTGAGTTCTTCCTCATTGTTTGTTGATTGTAGAGTGACTTGCCAAGTGTTTTCAAGTCATTTAATCTGTCATGAGGCTGGACAAAAGGCTGATGCAAATTATGTATGCCAGGGCCTGGGAATTCTGCAGCCTCTACAAGGGTGGGGTGACAGTGTGGACATGTAAGGATGACCGAACAGAATCTACGGGCAAATTAAATGGATCTGTGCATGAGGCAACTAATCCACACAAAGGTCTCCTGAATTAGAAAAGAACTATTTTCAATTTCCTCCCCCTTTTCTTTCCAATTACTCAGTAACTAAGGGGAAACATACAAATTTGGAATAGCATATTTAATGAAATATAAATTCTCTCTTTAGCTCTTACATATTTGAAATTTTTAAGATGGCATTTATGGAGCTAGTGATGGGTTCTCAACCTGTGGGCCGCGACCCCTTTCAGGGGTTGAATAAGATTTTCCTGTATATCAGCTATTTACTTACATTACGATTCATAACAATAGCAAAATCCGGTTATGAAGTAGCATCAAAAATAATTTTATAGTTGGGGATCATCACATGAGGAACTGTTTTAAAGGGTTGCAGCATTAGGAAGGTTGAGAACCACTGGAGTAGAGAGATGGCTCCGCAGTTAAGAGCATTGGCTCTTCCAGAAGACATGGGGTTCAAATCTGAGTATCCATGCGGCAACTCACAGCCATCTGTGAGTCCAGTTCCTGGGGATCTGACACCCACTTCTGGCCTCTGCAGGCACAAGGCGTGAACATGTTGCAAAGCTCTGTAGGCAGAACACTCATACCCATAAAAAATAAGATAAAAAGTTAAAAAAAAAAAAATTGGAACGAAAGCATTTGTTGTGGCTCGAGAGACAACTTGGCGATTAAGAGTGCCACCTATGCAGAGGACCTGAGTTTAGTTCCCAGCACCCACATCAGGCTTCTCACTACCACCTGAAACTCCATCCTCGGGGGATCTAATACCTTCTGGCCTCCACATGCAGACACCCACACCGAGACTTTCACACACATGCAAATACTTTTAAATGACAAATATATTTTTAACGTTTTTTTGTTTCCTTTTGTATTGTCATGCTGGCTGTGGAAACAGGGTCTCATGTCGCGCAGGATGGCCCTCCGACTTGCTGTGTAATCTAGGATGACACAAGAGTACAGTGTCTCGGAACGTGATTGAGTTAGCTGTCTTTGTTTCTGTCTTGTTCTGTTTGAGTTTTGTTCCAGTACTGAGAATCAGATCCAGAGGCTCCTGTATGCTAGGTAAGCACTTCGAGTTTTCTGTGGTTGGTCGGATGGACTTAGGGGTTAGGTTTTTTTGTTTGTTTGCTTGTTTATTTTGTTGTTGATGGTGTTTTAAGAAAAATAAGAGAAATCGGAGGAGGAGTCTATAACTTTCTCATTTCTCTGGTCGTTGTTTGAACAGAATCCTTCATCTACAGGAAGACGATAAAGAATGGCAGCCCATGATGCTCAGGTCAGTAGTACCACATGAACATGAGTTACTTTCATACATGCTCTGCTCTGCTGACTGATTAAAACCATAGGCAGAGGCGACCTACATGTGCATTTCGAGCACTGCTTGGTCCTGATCAGAACCTCCATGATTTGGTTTGCCTTGGTTTTGTCTGGTCTGGTGAAACAGTAATTCTCCACGTACCCCAGGCTGGCCTAGACCCTTCAATCCAGCTGCCGCACCTCCTGAGTCCAGAGATACAGGTTTGCAACATCCTGTCTACCCAGACCCTCCCCTTAAGAGTCTGCTGAAGGGGAGAACTCACAAGGCTGCAATCCAAAACAAATAGCTACAGGCAACTAAGGAAGGCTGAGAGTGGAAAGAAACAGTGTTCCCCAGGGAAGAGCACAGCATCTGTTATCCAGTACCAAATGGTCAGCCTTGAAAACATATGAATACAAGTAACATGGTATGAGTTGAGAACAGCTGTATCTCTGTATTTATGAATATACATATTTGTATGTGTACATATACATATATATATATATATCAATGATAAGAGGAAAAAAGGACATATATTTGAAAGAGAACAAAAGGTGGGGTACATGGGAAGCTTTGGAGAAGAGAAGGGAAAGGGAAAATGATGTAATTCTATTATAACCTCAAAAAATATTTAAAAAGAATAAAGAGTTTTCTAAGCTGGGTGTGGTTACACATACCCTTGATCCCAGCACTCAGGAGGCAGTGGCATGTAGATCTCTATGAGTGTGAGGCCAGCCTGGTCTACATAGTACGTTCCAGGCCAACCAAGACTATAGTGAGACCCTATCTCAAAACTCAAAACAAAAATAAAAGGTTTATTGATATGAAACACTGAGTTACAGATGTAACTCACACAGCAAGGGATGTAGTGTCCATCCTTAGCTTCCAGTTCTATAAACAAAATATGTCACTGGAAATGACAAAAAAAAAGTCCCAAGAAGGATGGAAGTGTGGTTTAAGCATCCAGTGTGGCCTCTGAACGGGCAGTACTATCACAGGAGACAGCCCATTACTAAGCTAATGGTATACCTGCTCCTTCCCGTGCATTTCAGATTTTATTTAATCCCCAGGACCCACAGGACAGAAGAAGAGAAATGGCTCCTGTGGCCGTCTTCCCCACACATGTGCCATGGCATGTATGGATACACACACACTGAAACACTCACATACACATGAATAAATATATAAGTAAATGCAATATTTTTTTTTAATTCTAAGTGCCTCCATGAACAAAGCAAACTCAGATGAGCAACTTGACTTTGCACTGAAGATGCTAGAAACAGAATGAACGAACCCTTCAGAGGTAGAAGGTGGGAGAAGCAAGGAGTAGGGCAGAGGTGAATCAGAGAGAGCACAGAAAAACAGTGCAGAAAATAGATGAAGCCGAAAGCTGGTTTGGAAAGAACAACAATACTGACAGCCTTTAGGTGTGTTGCTAAGAAGCAGAAAGAGAAGACACGGTACTGAGATCAGAGATGAATGTAGAACCACCATGGCCGCTTATACAGAAACACCAATGATTCCGAGAGAGCATCGTGAACAATCCTACATGAACAAGCTGGATAACTGAGATAAAATGGACACATTCCTAGAAAGGCAAACCATCAAGACTGAAGCACGGGAAGAAAGAAATCTGAATGGATCTATATAGAACAAGGGAGAATATTGGGTCACTAATAAAAAATGTTCAAAGAACTTGAGAAAAACTGACCCCTGGTCCTGATGTTGTCTCTGACAGTTTCTGAAAATCTCTAAAGTTGCTTCCCAGACCCTCCTCACCGGTTTCCAGACACAGAAGAGAGGCATCTCCTAACTTTGATAAAGGCATCATGGTTAACCTTGTTTGCCAACTTGATTGTATCTGGAGCTTCTAGGTGGATCTTTGTGGGCATTTCCAGGAAAAACAGCCTGTGGGGGGCGATCTTCCCACCGGGTTCACGGTGCCTTCAGGTGGAGGCCCAGATACAAAGAGGTTCCAGAGCCTCCAGGCCATCCTAGGTTGGAATGACTAAAGCATCCAGCTCCTAGACTCAGTAGTTACCCAGTTCTCAACCTCTCTATCATGCAGATGGCTACTTTGGACTATTCAGTTTATAATGTATAAGCCAGTGCATAATATATGCGTATGTGTATAGATATATACATATACACATACATATACAGTCTACTGGTTTTTTTCCCTTAGAGAACCTTGACTGATAAAGGGGTCAGCATTACTCTGTTTTATGTTAAATATCAAGGAACTGTCTTAACAATTCTACAAAATATGTACTATTACTGATCCTGTTTTATAGCCGAGACCCAAAGAAGTTTAGTAAACTGCTTGGGTTCCAGTTTTAAGAAGCAGGGAAGTGGTGGTCTTTATGAACACACAAAAGTGCTCTCTGCACTTTGACCCTCCAGCACTCCCTGCAAAGCTCCAGTGAGTCATCTGCCTCCAACACACAAATCTGGTCCCACATCACAGACACTCTTAACCCAACACCTACTCGTTGGCACAAGCCTTGTCTATCCCAGCACCGGAGCTGGAACTAATCGAATTCTTAACTTCCTCCCTCACAAACGGAACCAAGGTCAATGGTCTGCATTTTAACTCATTTTAACATAGATTTGCTCCTTAAGAGAAATGCTTGACTTAGTATTGCTCATTTCACATATAAGAAGAAGAAGAATACTTCATCCAAAAGCCAGTTGTACTGCTTCATACCTGTAACCCCAGCATTCAGGTATCTAAAACAGGGGGATTGCCTGAAATCCCAGGCCAGAGAAGGAGACTCTGACTCAAAAATAAATAAATAAAATTAAACCAACCCCTCCCCTCCACAAAAAAAGGAAGGAAGAAATAACCAAAAAAGATTCAACTCATAACATTCTGAGAAGATTCAAATAATGTACTTGTATAATACAATTTTTATGTTTTTATATATTAATTAAGAAATAAGGATGGGGTGAGACTCAGTGGTTCAGCACTAGCCTGCCATATGCAAGGTTCTAGGTTCAATCACAGCACGGCCACATAAAAACACAGAAATTTAAAATTTTAATACTTCTAAAGGGCTGGAAAGATGAGGCAGTGGTTTAGAGCATTTATTACTCTTGCAGAGGACCTGGGTTCAATTCCCAGCATTCACTTGGTGACTCACAACCATCTGTAACTCCAGTTCATGGGGTCTGATACCCTCCTCTGCTATCCCAGAGCACCAAGCACACATGTAATACACACATAGATAGATAGATAGATAGATAGATAGATAGATAGATAGATAGATAGATAGATAGATAGATAGATTATTTAAGCCAGGTGTGGTGGTTCATGTCTCTAATCCCAGCACTGGGGATGCAGAGGCAGGTGGATCTCTGTGAGTTTGAAGCCAGCCTGGTCTACAAAGTGAGTTCCAGAACATCCAGAGCTACACAGAGAAGCCCTGTCTTGAAAACAAAAACAAAAACAAACAAAAAAAAAAACAAAACAGAAAAAGTTACAATTCAGTGAAAGCTCTTAGGAATCTCTCCTTGACATGTGCAAATTTGCTATATGCAGCCTTTCACAGACTCATGATTAGTTATGCAATAATCTCAAGTAAGTTTCTTGATGTGCAGGCAGAGCTAACAAATATCATTTATGATATTTATTAATACATTTTTTCTAGAAAGTTACAAATTATATCCTAATCTATAATGAATGCTAACCCCAGCTTACCCACATCTTTATTAACCATGAACTTTTTTTTCATAAATATTCATATCTTTACCAAGCTGATAGCAGAAATAAATGATCGGTTTTCCTTCCCATTTCTGCGCTTGGTCTGAGGTCGACTATTATCACATGCGTTTTAGCAGTTTATAAATTTTTTTCTTTAATTTTATTACATTTATTGGAGGGAGTTGTGATAGGAATTCCCACCACACCCCCACGGTCGGCCATACCTGGCGGGACACTTAGCCATCTCCACCTAGTCATTTCCGGGTCATACGTCCTGTGTGCCCCACGCCCCATAGTTACGTGGTCATGCAGTTGGGCAGACGTGATCACGTGATCTCTGCGCATGGGCCTGTGTGCGCAGATGCGTCCTGGCCTTTATAAGACCATGTTCCCGCGTCTGTCTGTCTGTCTGTCTGTCTGTCTGTCTCTCTCTCTCTCTCTCTCTCTCTCTCTCTGCCTTTCTTTCTTTCTGCCAGGTCTGGCTTCTCCTGTCCTATCCCCTCTTCTCTCTAATAAAGCCTGTTCTAACTCCGGTAACCATGGCTCGTGACTCTTCCGCAGAGAACAACTTACAAGTGGAGGTCAGAGAACAACTTACAAGTGGAGGTTCTCTCCTACCAGTGGACTGGACCTAAGGCTTGAACCCAGGTCACTAGGCCTGGCTGAGAGCATCTTTATCCATTGAGCCATCTTACCAGCCCTAACGTTCTTTTTTGTGGTTATTCATATTCTTATTCTAAGTGCTTTTATTTATGTCCAAGTTAATTAATTTAATGTATTGCTTGTAATATCTTTTTTTCCCACATTGAAACTCTCTTCGTATCATTTATGTTTATTTTCCTAATAAACAGAATAATTGAAGTTTTAAATAGTTAAATTGTTAGGGAGTCTGGGTTTTTTTTTTTTTTTTTTTTTTTTTTTTTCAAGACTGGGTTTCTCTGTGTAGCCCTGGCTGTCCTGTAACTTGCTCTGTAGACCAGGCTGACTTCCAGCTCAGAGATCCACCTGCCTCTGCCTCCTGAGTGCTGGGATTAAAAGTGTGCACCCCCACCACCTGACCTAGGCTCTTCTTTTTTAAGATTTATTTATTTTTTTATGTGCATATGAATGTTTTGCCTGCATGTGAGTATGTGTACCATGTGCATGCCTGTTGGATCCCCTAGATCTAGGACCACAGATGGTTGTGAACCTGGGTCTTCTGCAAGAACAGGTGCTCTTAACCTCAAGCCACCTCTCTAGCCCCTATTTTAGGCTTTTCAAGGCATTTCCACTCCTGGATTTTGGCATATTCCCCGGTAAATTTGGCTACTATTTTAATGAGACAGAGTCATTGGTTGTTTGGTTTTGGTTTAGGGTTGTTTTTTCTTTTTTTTTTAATGTGCTTTGGTTTTTGTTTTTTGACTGCTTGTATTTCAATCATACCCTTTGTTTATAATAGCACCTAGAAATTATTTGAACCTGATGGGAATGGAGGGACTTTTTTTCACGTGCATGGTACCTTATGTCTCAATAGATAGATGGATGGATGGATGGATAGATAGATAGATAGATAGATAGATAGATAGATTGTCTTTTAAAATTGCTTAAAGACCTTGTCTCAAAAACAATAAGAATGGACTTCCATCTTAATGGAATCTTAACTTACTCCCTGTGTGCATAGTTTTAGATCTGGATTATTTTCCATTTTACGGCCAGTCTGTTTCTACCAGAAAATAGGCTATGTAAATTTCTAGATGTTTGCACAGAATTGGGGGATTAGGGTTTTACTCCAATATCTCATTAGGATTTGTCTTTATCATTTTAAATTATGAGGTGGGGGGAACTGGAGTGTGCGCTTGAGTACAGGCGCCTCAGAGGCTAGAGGCGTCGGATCTCTGGAGCTGGAGTTACAGGTGGTTGTGAGCCACCCAATCTGGGGACTAGGAAACAAGCTTGGGACCTCTGCAAGAACAGTACACACTCTTGACCATTCAGGGGTCCCTCCAGCACCCCCCTGATCCAGTTATCTGTTGTTGTTGTTGTTGTTGTTGTTGTTGTCGTTGTTGTTGTAATTGCTGCTGCTGCTGCTGCTGTTAATGTCATATGTTGACATATAAAAAGGTACTGATATTTGCATATGATTTTTTTAAACAGGACAGCCTCCTGAGCCCCGTCTTTCTAACCATCTTTCAGGTGGTTCCTTGGAACCTTACAAGTACATTTTAAACTGCATTGTCATTATTCTCTAATTTGTCAAAACGATGAAACTATGACGATACAATACTTGAGTAACTTTTAACGTCTAGTGATCAAAACTTTGTCGCTTCAGCAAACTGCAGCTTCTGTGAGGCCACTGGTCACATAATTGACTTCCTTGAGTTTCTAGCTGCAGCCACTGCAGAACTGCAGACCCTCAGATCCCCAGGGATTCTACTGAATAGAACTGACACTGATAAGTAAGTACTTCTGGATGTAGTCCTCAGTTGTTAAATCGTTGCTAAAGCTGAGAAAATTGTGATGAAACTAAGTCTTTAATTTGCTGTTGTGCCCCCAGGATCTACAGCAAAGTGCACTCCCACAAATTATTCATTATGAATCTTTTGGGTTTTGTTTGTTTGTTTGTGTTATATAAACACAATACTAATAATATGAGAGCATTCAGTATTTTTTTTTCTGCACCACACGGCATCTAGACTTCAAACACAAGGCCATTAGTATACTGAGCTCACACATAGACTCCCTCAGTCAATGTGAAACTGCTCCAGAACTCAAGCTTGGCTTTCCCCAGCAATTCTAACATTCCCTTCTGTGGTTTACTTGCTGTCATCCCTGTCCGTCTCACTCCATGGCCCAAGATATCCCAGAGCTCACTCTGTAGCCCAGGCTGGCTTCAAACCTGTACCGATTCTGTATCTGCTGGGGTTATAGGCATGAATCACCATGCTTGACTTAATCCTAACGTTCTTTTGTTCAAGAATGTCTTTCATGCTTCAATGAAAAAGAAAATGCCTCGATATCAACCACCCATCAAAATCTGGAAATCAAAGCTGTTCATCTTAGCAAACGTCCACATTCAAAAGGACAGTAGGGAATAACAAGGTGGGCATCTCCCGTCGCAGTGGCCGCTTTCAGTTGCCCATCCACCTGCGGCAGCCCCTCCCAAACCAGTGTGGGAGGCCCAGCTCAGAACACTTTTACTGCACTTACAGGTCAAACCAGCAGACTGTGTCTCTTGCAATTGCCACCTCAGGGGCTGCGCCCTCCTCTGTAGGTGGTGAACGGAAGGAAGGCAGCTCAACAAAGGACCCGACTGGACTGTCTGTGTGAGCTGCCAAACCCCGAGGGCATGGAGCCCACACACAGAGAACAGAAAGGAGAGCTGGACACCAAATGAAGACTGTAGTTTGGAAAACAATGAATATCAGGTTCAAAAGGAAGGATGCAGACAACTTTTAAAGATGTTAAAGAGCTTATTTCCAAAGAATCTCAGGATATAAAGGGAAACTCATAATATAATGCGAAGCGAAATGATTGTGTGTAAAATTACACACACACACACACACACACACACACACACACACACACACACGTTTAAGCCAGTCATAGTGGCTTTCTCCCATAATTCTAACCTAGACAAACTGAGACATGAGGATTGCCATGAGTGTGAGGTCAACATCAACTCAATATATGCATATGTGTGTGTGTGTGTGTGTGTGTGTGTGTGTACACATACATATACCAAGATCAATTTGAGAAATTACAGAAAGAAAAATAATCTTGGTTAACAGTGGAATCCTCATTCTTTTCTCTTCATCTTATAAACAGTGTGATATGTACAGATATAAACATAAGCTGCAACATCTTCATATACTTATCAGAAAAAAAAATAAAAGAAATCTCTTTTAGGGCAGGAAACTCCAGTCTCCTCCATCTCCTGTAGCCCAGGCTGGCTCACTCCTGGTCCTCCTCCCTTGCTCTCCCTCACAATCCCTGACTTCCACGCTATTTCTAAGTTTGTGTTATAACCACCGAAGCAAAAGCAAACATTTCTGCATCAAAGGCAGGAAGATCTTGGCAAAGATTGCTGTAAACCATTTTTGAAATGCTTCTCTCTACAGTTTGCCTAAGCAATGATTTACTGCTTTGCGTGAATTCAAACGTAAGTGTGTAACACACCCTTTTCTAATCTACCAGAGAACTCTCCCTCCAAGGTGTTAATGTAAGAATGAGTACAGTGTTTGACACTCGGTTACTTTATAATAAAGCTACAAAATGCCATACCTAGCTGGTCATTAAGCAATCACGCTATTTTTTTTATTTAATTTTTTTGTCTCTTGATTTTTTTGTTTGTTTTTTGTTTTTTGAGACAGAGTTTCTCCGTATAGTCTTGGCTGTCCTGGAATTCACTTTGTAGATCAGGCTGACCTCAAACTCACAGAAATCCACCCACCTCTGCCTCCCGAGTGCTGGGATTAAAGGGGTGCACCACCAGCACCTGGCTATATTATTTAATCTTTAGAGAGGAAGAATGCGTCTCTTTCCAGAAACAGCATTTGGTTTTTCAAGTTAACTTATAAATACAAAAGTTAACTTAAAAGAGAGCTAGTGGCTGTTATAAGCACAACGAGGCCACTATTGAAATGATATCATATAATACATGGAAAGGGACAACAATATGAAGAAAAAAATGTTTTATGTCAAAATTGATAAGTCAAACCTGACAAGTGCATACGTATAAATAAAAAGACACAAATAACCTGGTCGCTTGACACAAAATGTTGTACTCAGCTTCTGCCCCTGCTCCCTAGTCAGCAATTTATCCACAGTACCACCCCTGTTAACTGGGAACTGGAAAGTTTACAGTGTGTCAAAGGCCTAGTTTATATTTTAAACAAATATTAATGATTTTATAATAGATTGATAAGTTGAATGTTTTACAGTTTGTAAAATCTGCTTCTATTTAAAGAGTCTTTTACCCAATCCTTGAATTCCTCAAAAAAAAAATCTAGAGAGTGATAACAAATAAATAAAATAGCCTGCGTATATTTTGAAATTATATATTCTCCTACCTTCAGGGGAAAAAAAATAAACCAAGAAGCAGAATTTTTTTGCTACCTTCTCGTAAAAAAGGGGGTGTCCTGAGGAGAAAATGAACCTCAGTTACAAACGAGATCGTGTTCTAGCTCCTGCAAACACAAACAGCAGGTGGGTGAAACTTACCAGGTTAGTTACGCAGGACGTGAGGCAGCTGCTCAGAACCGTACCCTGCACCACAGACATCCATACGCAGCCAAGGATCACGGCATTGACAGGTGCTGGGGTGAGCCAATGGAGGCTCTTCATCCCTCATCCAGGCTGGCTTCCTACACGGCTGCTGTCCTCAGGTCTCCATCTTGCTAGAGGAATTCTTTGGGCTTCATCACTTCTGTCGCAAGAGTGCCTAGAGGGCTATCTGTTTCCTTTTGCAAGGTTAGAGTATCTTTCCCTCTTAAAAGAATATTGAGAGCAGTTAGTTTAGACCTTTGGATCTTAGATAGCTCAGAACATCACAGTGTGGCTACTTTATACTTTAGCTTAATGCCCATAATGAAAGGCATTCGCTGGCTAAAGGTTAGGTCTTCGGAGAGCTCTCCACATGCAAAGCAAACAGTGGAATTGCAGATTGCATTCAGGCGAGTCCGGCCACACAAACTTGACCCAGAATGCTTAGGCTGGTCAGCCACTGTACTTCTTTGAGGTTGGCTGAGCTATACAGGAAATTGGGCTTTGACTGTGCATGCTTGGCAAACTGTAGCTTATAACAAATACCTTAAAAACTGGAAGCTTCAATAGTAAGCAATGAGATAGAGGAGAAAATAGGAAAGCTTTGAAACCAAACATGTATTTTTTTTTTTAATTAAAGAGCAAGTAAAGCTGAAAACTAATAGACAAGTTCTCTGAGGGCGAGTTCAAGACAAGGAAGTTTGCTAAAGAACCCTCACAAGTTTACTACATATTAACTAAAATACTGCCTTATCAGGTCTATTGAGACAGAAAGCAACCACCATAGACCTAAGATACTTACAAGTGTAGCACCTTGGGAAGAAAATACCGAACAGAGTCTCAGTGAGCCTATCACCCAGACAAAGTTCATGTGAAGCTACAAAAAAGAATTTGAAATCTGCAAGCTGCAGGATTCAGTCATTCTGGGTAGATTACCACGGGTTCCTCTAGACCAGATTCATTCTCTCTCTCTCTCTCTCTCTCTCTCTCTCTCTCTCTCTCTCTCTCTCTCTCTCTCTCTCTCTCTCTCCAGAATCTTTGGTAGCCTAAGTTAGCCTTCAACTCACTATGTAGTTGAGGATAACTTTGAACTTCTGACCCTTCTGCCTCTACCTCTGGAGTGCTAGGGTTACAGGTGTTGTGTACCACCATATCTAGTTCTTGGTGTGCTGAGGATCAAACCCTGGGCCTCGAACATGCTAGGCAAGCACTCTACAAATGTATCTCCCCAGTCCTAACCTTGAATTATTTTGTTGTTGTTGTTGTTGTTTATCTGTTGGTTTCTTTGAGACAAGTTCTTACTATGTAGCCCTGACTGATATGGAATTCACCATGTAGACCAAGCTGGCCTTGAACTCACAGAGATCTACCTGCCTCTGCCTCTCAAATATTGGGATTAGAGGCATGCACCACCATGCCCAGTCCAAAATTAAATTTTTAATTCTTCTGTCTCCATATTCCAAGTGTGTGGTCATTTTTCTATTGTTGTTGTTATTGTTATTATTATTATTATATTTACTACGCTCGTATATGTGTGTCTGTAAGTCATATGTGCTGCAATGAGTATGTGGAGGTCAGAGGACATCTTGTGGGACTTGATTCTCTCCTTCAGCCATGACGGTCTGAGGATTGAACCCAGGTCATCAGTCTCGACAGCAAGTACTTTTAGCCACTGAGCCATGGTACTAGTAATGTTATCCTTACTAACAATCTGAAATATCGAATAAACTGGCTTGTCGTCTTCAATCAAGAAGAGCAAGTATCATTTAACCTTTTGCGGGGGACCCAGGTTTTCAAGCTACATGGACACAAGGCTTTGTCTGCAGCTGAGCATCCTTTGGTAAAGGTTAACACTGAGTCCAACAAAACATGAATGGATAGTGACCTGGCCCCCATACTTAACCACAACTTTTGTTTTCTTAAAAAAAAAAAAAAAGTTCCTGCTGCTCACCTGTTCATTGTTAGTCTGCTGCATTTTCAGAAAGGAAGATTAAAGAATACACAGCTAGTCTGTGTCTTAACCCTAGGAATCTGAACATCTTCTGCAGGAAATCATTTTTCTCCTCTCAACAAATTTGTAGCTGAGGCTCTTGCAGAGGCCCCAGGTTCTGTTCGCCGCTCCCATATGTCAGCTCAAAGCCATCTGTAACTCTAGTTCCATGGGATCTGATGCCCTTTTCTGGCTACCATGGGCACTGTATGCACATAGTGCACATACGTACATGTGGGCAAAATATTCATACACATAAAATTAAAATACATAAATCTTCACTTTTCTTCGCTTGAACCACCAGTGTCTTTTCTTCTGTTAGCGTAAGCAACACTCGTAACTTGTAACTTTTACTTGGTTAACAAAACAGACTTCCAATGTGGCCTGAAAACTTAGGAAGTTCATTTAGACTATTGGTAGGGTATGAAGAGGAGGTGTTGTACCTTAAAGACTGTGTGTTTGATCTAGGTTGTGTAACCAAATGAACACATGAATTCACGTGAGTGTAAGAGTATGTTTACAGACATTTGCTGCAGTTATTCACACCAAGAAAATTCAGCCAGGCATGGTGGTACCGCCTATAATTTTGGCTGAGGCAAGGGAGTATTGCCACCAATTTTGGGCCAGCATGTGCTACACAGTGAGTATCAGACTAAGCAGAGGTATGCAGCAGGGGTAGGTGTGCAGGTGGGGGTAGAAGAATGAAAAAAGCCAGACATGGTGACAGTGGCCTATAATCCCAGGGCTCAACATCTGGAGGCAAGAGGATCAGGAATTCGAAGCCAGCTTTGACTGCCGAGTGAGTTTGAGGCCAACCTGGGCTACATGAGACTCTGTCTCAAAAATATACACGAGGGAAAATAAATGATCAGAAACAATCTAAATGTAATCCATTTGTCTGAACATCATGCTATTTCTCCATGTGAGTTGACTTAAATTTCCTCCCAGCCTGATGGTCTCTGAGCAGTCAGATCACTCACAGCGGTGCTGAGAGCCAGGTGGAAGTGGACAGCTGTCAAAACATGAGTGTGCTGTCCTTAGAAATCACAGGGTCACCGGCGGTGGCAGGGGGTGGCACACACTTTTAATCCCAGCACTTGGGAGACAGAGACAGGAGGATCTCCATGAGTTCGAGGCCAGCCTGGTCTACAGAGTAAATTCCAGGACAGCCAGGGCTACACAGAGAAACCCTGTCTCAAAAAACCAGAAAGAAAAGGAAGGAAGGAAGAAAGGAAGGAAGGAAGGAAGGATCATAAGGTTACATCTACTGCCTTCCACTGGTTACAGAGAATTACAGACCTGCCCAGATTCTGGAAGAGAGAAATTATGCTCCTGTCTTATTGATATGTTAGAGACAAGACTCTAGAAAAGTTATCCCTTCAAGGACAAATCACCTCCTGCTAGGTCCTAAGAGCATCTCCTTGGTGGGAGATGTTTAATATACGGGCCTTTGTGGAGGACATTCAAAATACAAGCTTTAGTACCAGAGGAGCAAAGTTTCATTCTCAGCACCATGTAACTTATGCTCTAAGAGATACATCACCCTCTTCTGACCTCCAACAGGCACATACACCCGCATGTGAATACACACACACACACACACACACACACACACACACACACACACACATAAGTAAAAATATAAAAATATTTTTAAATAACACTAACATGGTTGTTTGACGGAATAGCAATACCCCAGAGGAAGTCATGCTAGTGAAGAGAATTCACATTAGTCATACACGGTACACAAGCCTATAATCCCAGTCTATGGGAAGGGGCAGCAGGAAGATCAGGAGTTCAAGGTCACCCACAAATACATAGCAAGTTTCGAGTCAGCCTGGGCTCTGAGAGACATGAAACATCTTTCGTGGAGATATTCAGACACTGAAAACGCAATGGTAAATGCTGAACACTGATGAAAACTTAGGAAGGATTTTGACAATTTGCCAAAACATAGAAAAGAGGCACTCTGAGTTGATTGTAGAGTGGAAAGATCAGAAATCATTGCAATTTTTCCATTTAGGATTATTTCTGCGTATTATATTTACATAGAACTATCTTTTTTCTTTTTTTATTCTAATTTTTTTTTATTTTACATACCAACCAGAGTTCCCCTCCCTTCCCTCCTCCCACTCCCCCCAACCTGTCCATCCCACCCCATCCTCCATCCACTCCTCAAAGGGGGTAAGGCCTCCCATGGGGAGTCAACAAAGTCTGGCACATCAAGTTGAGGCAGGACCAAGCCCCTCCCCACTGCATCAAGGCTGAGCAAGGTACCCCACTACAGGGAGTGGACTCCAAAAAGCCATGGAACTATTTTTTTTAAGTAGGTCTCTCACTCTGTGGTCCAGGCTGACCTAGAACTAACTATATAACTCAGGCTGGCCTCAAACTCAAAACAATCCTCCTGCCTCAGCTTCCAGAGTGATGTGATTACAGCCTACACCACCATGCCCGACCTAACAGTTGCTTTATGACCCGTTGATACAAAGCAAAACAAAGATTGTATCATAATCCAAACAGAAGTGGAGGGTCTTGGTTTACAGGAAGTTTAGACTCTCTCTGTGAAGGAGAGAAATATTTATTCTTCGCTCCCTAGCCATTCATAATTGTTGAATTTTATACCATGAACATTTATTATAGACTCAAAAACTAAACTAAAAAATAATGATTTGCAATACAGGTGTGTTAGTGCATGCCTCCAATCCCAGCACTTGGGAGGTAGAGACAGGACAATCAGAGGGTCAAGGTCATTCTAAGATCCATAGTGACTTTGAGGCTACCCTGAGCTATGTAAAACCTTGTCTCAAAACAGCAAATTCCTTCCAAGTGTACACTAAGTTTTATCTAGAAATAAGAAAAATAATAATATTTCAGATTTCTGTTCTTAAAAATAATTGCATCTAGCCGGGCGGTGGTGGCGCACGCCTTTAACCCCAGCACTCAGAAGGCAGAGGCAGGCAAATCTCTGTGAATTCCAGGCCAGCCTGGTCTACAGGGTGAGTTCCAGGACACCTAGAGCTGTTATACAGAGAGACCCTATCTCAAAGAAAACAAAGAAACAAAAAAATTATTGCACCTGTATGTTAAGAGTTCACAGTCTGGCCATGTAAACATTTATTTGTCTACTTATTTTTCTAGCATGATTTGGACATATATTCCTGTAAAACCCATAATACATGATGCCTTGTAAGTACGTCAACCTACCCTAGTGTTGGCTGTTGCAGAGAATATTCTTTAATTTTAGGCAGGGGTCGCACCTGCGCCTGCCTCCTGAGTGCTGGGATTAAAGGAATATGCCAACCAGCTTGGCCATGAATATTCTTAATTCATCTATTCATCTTTTTGGGAGGCCCACCCACGTGACATTTATATAAATGTGTTAACACATTTGTCAAAATTGAGGAAGAAGTACCCCTGTTATAGTTCTTGTTTCTGGAAAAAAAAAAAAAAATGCTGTAGTAGTGATATTCAATCCTTGACAAATCCGGAGCTGGTTCTCGACCTCCGAATGAGGGTGACAGAATATTGGATCAGGTGGTATCGTGCACTTTATTCCTCTTGTCCCCAGCTGCTGGTCTTTCACCTTTTCTACTGCCTGAATAAAGACTTGAAGCTGTTTTCTTTAGCCATTTATATTTAGTGAAGGGATCTCAATACTTTCATGAGAGCCCTTGGACCACGTGGATATACACTGAGCCAGCAAATGACTCTAAAATACAGCACTGTACCTTAGAGTCTTAATGCCTTTGTAAGAAGTCCAGTTTGTTCCTAGAAGGGCTAGGAAACTGACCAGATTTAGAAAATACTTCATGTCTTTCTTCAGTCCCTTTATCTGAGTTTGCGCCCATTGCCATGGATATTTGAGACAAGGCGTCAGTCCTCATAGGAACGAGGAAATTTCACAACGCAAAATGGTTGGAAAACCCTTCCACTGTAGAACAATGTGTTGTTTACTTTCCCATACAAAGGCTCTTCTTGTAGATTAGGTCACAGGCAACAGGACAGACAGGAGAAAGCAAAGCAAGGGGAGCTGGACTCGGGTCACACCAAGGTTAAGAAAGCTGGCTAGCCTACGGGGGGTGGGGGGTCTGCAATAGAGCTTTCGCAAAGATATGACTTCTTCATTTTCATATATTAAAGTTTAATTCCCTTCTTTTGAAATCCACATATAACTCAGGTTCTAAGGGCTTCTGAGACTTCCGGGTTGACGCAGAGCTTTCGGTTGGTTGTTTTGAGGCAGGGTCTCAGGTAACCCAAGCCACAAGTTCAGGGCCAGGTTTACATAGCAAGTTCCAAGCCAGCCAAGGCTACCACAGACTGACTTTTATTGTAAATAGTGTGAGTGAAAACTTAACTTTGGATGTATGTAGGGATATAGCTTGGGGTAGAATGTCTGATATACATGGGGCCCTGGGTTCTATACATAAAGGATCATATAAACTGAATGTGATGGTGTGCACATACACACACACACACACAATACTTTATAGTTCTGTGTGTGTGTAGATGGATAGATAGATAGATAGATAGATAGATAGATAGATAGATAGATAGATAGATATTTGGACTTATTGCTTAGAGTTTAGATTCAGAAAAGAGTTTCTCTCTGTCTCTCTCTCTCTCTCTCTCTCTCTCTCTCTCTCTCTCTCTCTCTCTCTCTTTCTCTGACAGGATCTCACATAGCCTATGGTGATTCTCTTTGTAGCTAAAGATGGCCTTGAACCTCTGACCCTCCTGTCCCTACATCCTGGTTCTAGGAGTAGGGTGTGAATCATCTTACCCAGCTCATGTAGTACTGCAGATTGAACCGAGGGCTTTGTGTGTGTCAGGCAAGCACACTACCTGCTGAGCCGTATCTGCAAACCCAAAGGATACTTTTTTTTCTATTGCACATATTTTATACTTTTGAGAGAGAATAATTTTTGAGACTCAATCCTCTCCTGAACAGAACAGCTTCCCAGGCAGAACTGGTAAGAAATGAGAGTGGAGGAGGTTGGTTGAGTAGAGTTTGTAATCCTAGGATCACAGAGGACCATGGAGTTTGATGTGGGAAATTGTTCATCTCTGGAATCAAAGTGGAAAGAAATGTGGCTCATCCAACAAGCATGTTTTAATGAACCTACGACTGTCAATCTTTATGTCAGGGATTAAACCGAAGCTTCTGTGCTTTACTGCATATTCTTCAGATATTCCACAACGTAATAAAATCTTATTTTCATAAGTCTCTTAAAATACCAAATAAATAAGACAGATGTGGAGGTATTTGAGTATAATCCCAGTCTTTGGGAAGCAAAGGCAAAAGGATCAAGAGTTAAAGGTCATCCTCGGCTACAGATCAAATTAATGACCAGCTTCCAGCCTGGGCTCCATGAGACCTTATCACACATACATATGCATACACATACGGCCGGGTGTGGTAGTCCCAGCCTTTCATCTCAGCACTCAAGACAAAGGCAGGTGAATCTCTGTGACTCCCAGGCCAGCCTGGTCTACATAGCAAGTTCCAGGTCAGCCAGGGATATGCACAGAACCCTTATTTTCTGGTGAGTATTAGCCCACATATTAAACACTAACTTAACCACAGTGCCCTGACCTCACTATGATTTTATGCTCCAGTGTTATGTATAGTGTGATATAACACATAGCACACCAGCTACCCTAGTCATTGATATATCTTTTTAGTTGGTTTTGTATCTGTACTCACAGAAACATTCACTCAAAGCCTTGTTCCATGATTTGCTTGTCTGGTTGGTTCTTTTTTATTTGAACTTCTTTCTTTCTTTCTTTCTTTCTTTCTTTCTTTCTTTCTTTCTTTCTTTCTTTCTTTCTTTCTTCCTCCCTTCCTTCCTTTCTGTTTTCTGGTTGTGTCCCCCCCTCCCCTTTGGTTCTTTGAGGGATTTCTCTCTTTAGCTCAGATATATATTTTAAGTAAATATATTAAAAAAAATTATAGTTTTAGACAATAGAGACATGGTTAGTTATAATTGTTAAGAATCTCTTTATACCAGGCTATGGTGACACACACCTTTAATCCCAGCATTTGAGAGGCAGAGGCATGTGGCTCTCTGATTTCAAAGGCTTTAGAACAAGTTCCAGGACAGCCAGACCTGCACAGAGAAACCCTGTCTCTGGGGGAAAAAAACAAAAACAAAAACAAAAAAAAAAAACTTTACATTATATTGTTTGGTTCATTTTGAGATAAGGTCTCATGACCCATGTAGTGGAGGTAAATCTTGAACTCATTGTACAGCTGAGGATGACCTTGAATTCCCAATCCTCCTGCCTATACCTCCCAAGTGCCAGAGTTACAGGCATGCACCACCACACCTGAGGTACGTTCATTCTACCTCTTACTCAGGGGATTCAATAGACGTTTTCCAGGCTGAGTACAATAGCAAATTCCCAAGGTAGATCTAAAGGGAGATTCAAGTCCAGCAGGTTCTCTCGGCCTCTCTCTTCCTTCCTCATTCTTCTGTGAGGGAGTTCAGCCACCTCCTGAGGTCTCAGAATGCCTTGTGGGTGGGTTCTGCATGATTTCCCTCTGACCAGGTCTAGATCTGTGGTGGGAGCAGAAGCTCTTCTTTTGTCCCCCCTGAAACCAACTCAACCACTTAGGGCTGTGGCTGGTTCTCTCCGGCAAGAGCACCTACCTGGAAATGAGCAAACTCCTCTAGCATCCCCTCAGCACCCCTCAGATTCAAGTACAGTAGGAAGCAGAGATACAGGAACACCAAGTCCAGGGATCAGAGTCCAGGCAATGCTGGACTCCCTATTATTCCTCCCATAGAGTCTCTACTGTGGACACTTTAGGTGGGGGGAACAGTGAAAGAAAAAGAGTGGGGAAAGGCAATATCAAGGGAACACGATAAATACGAAGTAGAATGTTGTCCTCCTCCTCAAAGGTCCCTTGCTATGAATTAGTTTGCTCACTTGGAGCCAGTGTTCCGTGCGCAAGCCCCATGTGCCACCCTGCGGTAACCAGGACCTACGAGTGATGAGCACCTGCTCCATGAAGCTCAGGAAAGCAAAAGGCAATTTGATGAAACAGAGTAGACAACCAGCAAAGAGATGTAAAGCTTCTGCTAATCGCACGCGCTGTGGAGGATTAGAAAAATGGCCGTGTTTTAAATACAGGGCATAATCTAGTGCTATGAATCAAAAATTATAATAATCATGCCCAGGAGGGCCGGGGTGGTCAGAAGAGAACAAGTAAAGATGACTACAGAACAAACAGCATAAGAAAAAAGAAACAGCACAGCAAGATGGCTCAGAGAGCCGAGCGGTGGTGGCGCACGCCTTTAATCCCAGTGCTTAGAAGGCAGAGCCAGGAGATCTCTGTGAGTTCGAGGGCAGCCTGGTCTACAGAGCAAGAGCCTGAGTTCTATACCTAAAACCTGGTGGACAGAGAAGAATCACCCAGAAGTTGTTCTCCTTGGCCTCCACACACATGCCATGTGAACACACGTGGGTAAATTAATAAATATATTTTAATTAATTTTTGAGATTTTTACTTATTTTTGTCTTATGTGTATGAGTGTTTGCCAGAATCCACTCATGGTTTGTGCACCACCACGCACTCAGGGCTTGGAGTAACAGACAGTTGTGAGCCATCGTGTGGGTGCTGGGATATGAACCCAGGTCCCCTGGAAGAGCAGCTTGTGCTCTTAACCACTGAGACACCCTTCTAGACCCAATAAATGGAATTTTTAAATTAAAAAAGAGGGAGGGGGAGGAACAAGACAAAGAAACTTCTTGAGGCCATCCCAGCTTGTGTATAGTCTGACCTTAGAAACACTGACGATCTGGGCACACAAAGCCCAGACAACTTCTGGAGAGTCTGAGGATTTGAACTCTCCCAGGAACAGCCTATCAGCACAGTATCTCTGAGCAGCTTGAGAAGAGCATCTCTCCATCCTACACCTGGACTCAGAGCTTGGTCAGTGCCTGGCAGTGGGAGAAATAAGTGTGAACATCCACCATTACCCTATGAGACCACGCCTCCTTTATCACTCCAATTCAACTCAGTGAACACGATTCCCAAAACCACTACAGGTGAGTAAATGGGGGCTAGGGCAGCAAAGTGACTGAGCCAGAAGTCAAACTGAGACGTACCCATAAATCTCCAGTTCTACGCAAACCAAGGTTGTGTCTGAAAGTGCAGGCTTCTCTTCTCTCTCCAATTGTCTCCAAGTAAATTCGTTCTACAGTTTTTGGAACTGACAGTCAGTCATGGAAACTTTGACATGTAAGTTACATTCTTATATTCTGCCTCCTTCTCAGCATCCTTCCTGCTCACAGTTGGCTGCAGGGAGAACATGACGCCCCGGATCTATTCACTTTCAGAAAGTTGTATGGAGATATAATTCACATGCCATACACTTCTCCTGTTGAACGTATGCTGTCTCGTGGCTTTTAGTATATTCACAGAGTTGTTCAACGAGCATTACTACCAAACTACGGAATATTTCTATCATCCAAACAGAAATGGATTCCCATTCACATCATATTTCATTCCCTCTCCCGCCAGTCCTCAGTAAACAATATCTACTGTAGCCATGTCCTAAAAATAAACTATATAATGTGTGCTCTTTGTGTGCCTGGCTTCTTTGTCTGAGTGTCGTGTCTTTTTAAATTTTTATTTTAATTTATTCTGTGTGCTTTGGTATTTTGACCACATGTACATTTGTGTACCCAAGGAGGCCGGAAGAGGGTGTCAGATTCCCCAGAACTGGAGGTGTGGATGTTTGTGAGCCACCATGAGGATGCTGGAAATCAAACCCAGGTCTTCTGGAAGAGCAGCCAGTGGGTGCTCATAGCCAATGAGCCATCTCCAGCCACGAATATAAAGCCTCTAAAGTTCTTTCATAGAGTGCCCATAACTGTGCCTCATTTTATTGTTGAAGTATTTTTTCTTTTTTTTTTTTCTTTCTTTCTTTTTCTCCAGATTGACAGGACTCAGATTGCTGGGAGCCCTCCTGGTTTGCACACGTGGAGTCCTGGGAAAATGTTAATTCTGGACATAATGAGACATGGGGTCATCCTATAATGGAACTTAGCTCAGAAGGAAATAGAAAACCCACTTTTTTCTGCCATGAGTTCTGTGGTTTCTGTTCAAACAAATGCTCCTAGAAACTGACTCCCATGGTAACTATCATTTTATAATGCCCTCATTTCACAGAAAGCAATCGTTACCTTGATTCTTACATAATCAGCAGTGTGTGGGTTTGAGTGTGTGATCACCAGGGGTCTTAGCTAAGCAGCAGCAGGCCTTGCTGACGCTGAAGGCCGCGGCTCCACAGGGTGGCAGTGTAGCATCCCACAGACTCAAGAACAGGTGAAGCACAACTAATAAAAACTGTCTTGTGGGCAGGGGAGGGGTAGAAAGAAAGGAGTGGGGGGAGAGGAGGGAGGGGAAACTGTGGTTGGTATGCTAAATAAATGAGAGAGAGAGAGAGAGAGAGAGAGAGAGAGAGAGAGAGAGAGAGAGAGAGAGAGAGAGAGAGAGAGAGAAGCCATCTGCCCAGTATGTGCTCTTAGAGGAGATGACCACACTAGCCAACTCTCTGTGAGGGCCATGACTCTTCCTACTGCAGTAACAGCCACCCAGAACTACTGCCAGGTCTCCAACCTGCTCAAGACAGGAAACGGAAGTTTGACCAAACAGTCCAATGACTGTAGTTGGTTCAGGCCCTTCACAAAACATGTTAAAAACAAATTTTCTGACAGAATTATAGAATCTTAGGAGCCTTAAAAATCACAAAATTAGGAGTTGGGGATTTAGCTCAGTGGTAGAGCGCTTGCCTAGCAAGCGCAAGGCCCTAGGTTCAGTCCTCAGCTCAAAAAAAAATCACAAAATTAAAAGTTTTCGGCTTCTCCTTTCATTGAAGACAGGCACGGATGTGCATGCCTGTACACCCCCAGAGAGGATATTTAAGTTGTGCATACCTATACACCCCAAAACAGGAAATTGAGGTGCTGAATACCTATACATCCCAGCACGTGATCCTGACTTCAGCCAGTTGGTAGAGTGTTTGTCCAGCATGCAGGAAATCCTGGGTTCCATTCCCAGCACTATACAAACTGGGTGTGATGCCACGTGCCTATAACTGCAGCACTGGGGAGGTAGAGGCAGGAGGCTGGGAAATTGAACAGCACTCCGGGCTGCATACTAAGTTTGAGGCCAATTTGGGCTACATAAGACCCTATCTTAAAAAAAAAAAAAAAAAAAAAAAAAAAAAAAAAACCTTTTTGTTTCAATTATATTTATTTGGGACTAGAGAAATGGCTCAGTGGTTAAGAGTGACTAGTACTCTGTCTGAGGACCAGGGTTCAGTTCCCAACATTGACACCATGGCCTACAACCCTTTGTAACTCTAATTCCGGGGGAGATGAGATGTCTTTTTTGGGCCCCCACAGGCTCCTACGGAAAAAAGGAACTTCTTTACATTTATTTGTATGTGTGTGCATGTGTGTACGAGAGAGAGGGGGGCCGACTTTATTCTCTCAAAAAAAGAGAGAAAAGGTCTAGAAACAATGTATGATTTTTTTTTTTCCTGCCAACAGTTGGAGCTGAAATTCACTTTGTTTTTTTTTGCTTGTTTGTTTTGGGGTCTGGTTTTTGGAGGCAGTGTCTCTCTACATAGCTGTCTGTCCTGGAACTCACTGTGTAGATCAGGCTGCCCTAAAACTCAGGGATCTGCCAGCCTCTGCCACCCAAGTGCTGGGATTATCGGCTTGTGGCCCCTCACCTAGCTTTGGAGTTAGAAGTTAAAACGATTTTAGTTTGTCTGCATTGCTAAAAGAGAGGCGAGAGGAACTCAGAAGCTTCTTTCCTTTCCTGATGGAAGAGACAAGTGCGACCTTTGAGGGCCAAGGCTCTGCCATAGTTTCTGCACAGAACATCAGGTCAGCCTTCCGCACACACCCAGTTTGAACCAAGTAGCAAAGGCTAGTGCGGTTTTCCTGTTCCCTGTGGACCACAATGGCTGTGGAATGGAAGACAGCTGGCCTCTCCTCCGAGGGCTCCCTGTGATCCACCTGTTTTCCTCTCAGGTCTGCAGCTCATCTTAGCAGTTTGTGTTTGCCCACACAGGCTCAGACATTTCTCACAAATCCGAGCTCAGAGACAATGACGTGCTAATTTAGGAAACCAGGAGAGAATACACACTTTCTGTTTGTTGGGTTTCTTCTTCTGATTTGGTTTGGTTTGATTTTGTTTTTTGTGAGGTAAGTCTCACTTTTTCCCAGACCAACCTAGAACTCACTCTGTGTCCAATGCGGGCCTTGAACTTGTGATCTTTTCATGCCAGCCTCTCGGGGGCTGGGATTACAGATGTGTACCACCCCATTTGGCTTACAGATTCAAGTTCTTTTCTTTCATTGTTGTGAAGAAATACGCTTGGAGTTTTTTATTTGCCAGGACAGCTTGCGTCTTCTCTGAAGGCACTTCATTACATCCCCTTCTCCTAGCTGTAACTAAATAACTGATAAAAGGCAATGTAAGCCAGAAGGGGCTTCTGCTGGCTTACATTTGTATGGGGGGAGGGAATGCAGCTGCATCTCAGCATGGCGGGAAAGACATGGCTAAACAATCCGGAAGCCCACTGGTCACACTGCATCCCAAGTCAGAGAGCAGTGTGACCAAGAAGCAAGACTAGGCTATGAGACCTCGAGACCTCCTCCCAACCACTTCCTCCGGCATTCCCGACCTTCCCAAAAAACGGTTTTTCAAAATTCCCAAGTTTCTTCTGAGACCTGAGGTAACATCTTCAGCTGTGAACCCCATTCAAAGGGACATACATATATACCAACAGTTCTCAAGCGGTGGGTCACAACCCCTTTGGGGGCTGAGTGATGGGGGGAGGTCACCACAGCAAGAGGAACTGTACTATTGGCTGAAGTATTGGGAAGGTTGAGAACCACTGACGTATACGGTCCTGGCATTGGAGGCACCAACAGAAGCAGAAGACCGGCTGGTCACTTTGCACTCAGGAAGCAGAACCAGGTTAAAATCTTCAGGCTGGCCTCAGCCTCACAGCAACTCTCCTGCCGTAGCCTCCAGAGTACTGGGATCACGTGTGTGAACCACCACACCAAACTTGTTTTGATAATCTAAGTGTCTACTTGTAAAACTTCCTGTGTTCTGATGTGCATGGTGTGCAGACCAAAGGGGGCCATGTGGGGAAAGGAAGGGGGCAGAGGAAACAAGAGCAGACACGGGGGTAAGAAAGATGATATGGCCAGGCGGTGGTGGCGCACGCCTTTAATCCCAGCACTCGGGAGGCAGAGGCAGGCGGATCTCTATGAGTTCGAGGCCAGCCTGGACTACCAAGTGAGTCCCAGGAAAGGCGCAAAGCTACACAGAGAAACCCTGTCTCGAAACACCGCCCCCCCCCCAAAAAAAAAGAAAGAAGATGATGTGTGTTTTATCTCACATGCAGCTCTAGACCTGAAGGTAGGAGTATGTGTATGTACATTCAGTGTGAGAACAGGAGGAGGACCGTTAAGAAAGGGCACCAGGAGGGCCAAGGAGGGATGGGAGAGGGCAATGGGTAAAGAAGGATGTGCAAAATCTAATGGTGTATACACATCAAAATATCATAGGTATGCCACATTAAAATTACTTTTTTGTTTTGTTACAGGGTTTCTCTGGGTAGTCCTGGCTGTCCCAGAACTAGCTCGTAGACCAGGCAGTCCTCAAACTCACAGAGATCCGCCTGCCTCTGCCTCCCGAGTGCTGGGATTACAGGCGTGCGCCACCACTCCTGGCTAAAGTTCCTTTTTAAATGACAAGTATTTCTTGACCTGGCAGAGGCAGCCTTTGTTTCCACCCCATCAGAGCTACTAGAAGCCAACATGGGTTGACTATTTTTCCTACAAAGAAAAAATATAAGAAAGTCATCTGCCCTAGCATTGCTGGGCAAAAATATACAGCTACTACAAAGAATGTTTTCGATGGGTAGATACGAATTTGGTGGTGGGAGGGCTGGAGAGATCGTTCAGCCATTAAGGGCACTGGCTGTTCTTCCATCCGGGTTCATGTGAATCCCACCTGGGTTCAAATCCAGCAACCACAGGCAGCTCAACACTGTCTGTAACTCCAAGAGCTGACATGTTCACACAGAAGTACCTGCAGGCAAAACACCAATGCATAGAAAATCAAAGTAAATAAACTGAAGACAGAAAGAAAGAATTTTGGGAAAGGTGAGCTGTGCCAGGAATGCTCTGTAAACCAAGAAAAACTGGCCCAACCAGCTTCTCCTGTGCAAAAGAATGAAATCAAGGCGTCTAATCACACAGTTCCTCAAAGTGCATGCTCATCACAGATTTTAAACCAAATTGTATCTGTATTTAAATTTTCATTTGTATGATGGTCAGCACATTCATGATATAGTAATTACACACAGCTAGCAATGTTGCTAAAGCAAAAACCAAAGCTATGCTTTGGAATCACTGGAAGAGCTCACTCCAAATGGTTATCTGAGGTAAAGGAATTAGAAAGACATGTCTGGGTGTGGTGGGTCACACTGTGATCCCAGCTTGAGCTACCCTGTCTCAAAAAGGGGAGGTGGGTAGAAATTAGTCTACTTCATTCTTTGTGTGTGTCATTGTGTGTCTTTGTATAGATGGTTTTTGTTTTGTTTTGTAAGATTTGTTTTTATTTATATTTGTGTGTATTTGTCTTGTGGATGTATGTCGTGTGTGTGTGTGTGTGTGTGTGTGTGTGTGTGTGTGCGCGCGCGCGCGCGTGCGCGCGCGTGCATTGGATTCCCTGCAGCTAGACGGAGTGGCCTAAAGTGGGTGGTCTTATTCTCAATCAGTGGGGTTAACACTTGCAAATTAAGAAGCCCATTATGTTAAGCCCCCATACTTTACAAAATGTCTCTTTTTCTTTTTCTTTTTCTTTTTTTTTTTTTTTTTTTTTGTTTGTTTGTTTGTTTTTTCAAGACAGAGTTCTGGAACTCACAGAGATATTCCCTCCCATCCACCCACCCTCACCCCACCCTTACCCCACCCACCCCACCCCACCCCCACACCCTACCCACCTACCCCGTCTCTGTCTCCTGGGTGCTGAGATCAAAGTGTGCACCACCACTGCCTGGCCCAAAAATAGGTTTCTATTATTTAAGAATAAGTTTCTGTTTCTTAAATCTGATGTAACCTGCAAAACATGTGACTCCATTTACATGCTGTACATCCTTATCTTCTTTCCTTGTGTTTTTCTAACAATCTCTAACAGCCAATTCTCTCACCCCCGTACACACACTTAAAGCTGTTAATCTTCTACCTCTCCCCATAAAAAGGACCCCACAAGGCCTACAGGGGGCTGTTCTCTAAAATCCTGATTCAGAGGGAGACAGTTGGCTGGTTAGTACCAGGTACAGCTCTAAAATGAAACTTGTTTTAGTTGGGTAATTGTGGAACTGGTCTTTCTCCATGCGAATTTCAGGTTAAACAGGAGTTGATTGTCTCCTTCCATGAAGGTTCCCAGGATCAAACTCAGATCCTCAGGTTTGGTGACAGGCACCTTTACCAGCGGAGGCCTCTTCCTCCTGTCTGTGTGCAATGTGGTGTGTCTGTTCACATAATGTAATCAAGCATATGAGCTTGAGATCAGCCTGAGCTACATAGTGAGAGACCCTGTGTTCAAATCAAAACAAAAGCATTAATATAGGCCAGGTGTGACGGCACGTGCCTTTCATCCCAGCACTCTGGGGGCGGAGGCAGGCAGATCTCTACAAGGTTGAGGCCAGATTGTACACATAGAGAGTTCCAAGCCAGCAAGGGCTACATAGTAAGCCCCTGTCTCAAGGGGAAAAAGAGAAAAGAAAGACCTAGAAAAACAAAACAAACCGGGTGGTGGTGGTGGTGGTGGTGGTGGTGGTGGTGGTGGTGGTGCACACCTTTAATCCCAGCACTCGTGAGGCAGAGGCAGGAGGATCTCTGTGAGTTCGAGGCCAGCCTGGGCTACAGAGTGAGTTCCAGGAAAGGCGCAAAGCTACACAGAGAAACCCTGTCTCAAAAAACCAAAATAGAGTCACTGCAGCCGCCGCCATGACCAGCAGCATGTGAAGACGCCGGTAAGCCACCAGCCACGTGGCAAGGTATAGATTTATGGGAATGGTTAATTTAAGATAAAAGAACAGTTAGCAAGAAGCCTGCCACGGCCATACAGTTTGTAAGCAAAAAAAAAAAAAAAAAAACCAAAATAATAATAATAATAATAATAATAATAATGAAGTTAATTATTTCAAATGTCATTTTATTTTAAATTAAAAAAAAAAAAAAACATTTGATGACAACCTAAGGCTGGCACCGTGGCTTATGCCTATAATCCCAGCATTTGAGAGGTGGAGGAAGGGGAATCAGGAATCAAGACCATCCTTACCCACATAGCAAGTTAAATGCAAGGTTAGGTTACATGAGACCCTGTTTCAAATAAGTCTGCCTGGGGATGCAGCTCTGTTGGTAGGAGCCTTCCCTAACATGCACAGGGTCCTGCGTCCCAACTTCAGCAATGCATAAACTGGATGTGGTGGTGCGTGCCTATAACTGATTTTAAAAAACAGTTATTGAACATATGCTGGAATATAACTCAGTAGTAGAACACTTGCCTAGCATGTTCAAAGTTCTGAGGTTCAAGCCCCAGTAATGAGAACAAAAAAAAAAAAAAAAAAAAAAAAAAAAAAAAAAAATTGGGGAAAATTATAAAGGCCACTCCACGTAGTTAAAAGGAAGATTTATTTAGTGGATGACTTACAAATGAAAGAATGGATAGGTCGCGGGGGGTCTGGGGAAGGCGTATAGCAATCCAGCGGTGTTCTCTGGAGCTCTGCACAATCAATCTCCACCATCCAGGGTCCAGGCGCAGAGAGAGCGCCCAGAGCGAGCGCTTGCCCATCCAGCTCCTAGGTTTCCAGCACCTCCCCTCGCCCCGCCTCGTAGGCGTGACAGTTGCCAGAGTCTCAATGGGGGTTGGAGCTTCCAGATCCAAGCTGGAATGGCTACCCACTACAGCAAACCTTGATTTCATTATCCTCTTTGGTACTGAGGATGTATTTCAGTTGATAAAGTGACCTGTTAGCAGCAGGCAGGAAGCCCTGCACTCCATGACCAGTACCACAGAAACTGAGCATCATCCAGTGTAACTGCAATCTCCGCCAATGAGAGCGAGAGGCAGAGGAATCGAGAATTCATAGTCATTCGTGGCTGTAGAGTGAGTTTGTAGCCAGTGTAGAAAACGTGAGACTCGGTCTCAATCAGTCAATAAACAAACAAATACACCAACAAGGGACAGTGTATTAAGAATATAATGAGTCGCCAGGCAGTGGTGGCGCACGCCTTTCATCCCAGCACTCGGGAGGCAGAGGTGTGCAGATCTCTGCATTCGAGGCCAGCCTGGGCTACAGAGTGAGTTCCATGACAGCCAAGGGTACACAGAGAAACCCTGTCTCAGAAAGGAGGAGGAGGAGAAGAAGAAATAATGAGTTAAATATGCTGAGTGGAAATCACCTTTGTCCTGGTAGGACATCAGTCGTGTGCTGTGGAGACCCTCCATAGTTGCTATGGGTTTTAAGAGCTCTGGTTTTATTGTTTCTTCCACTGGCCTTTGTTCCCATGTTCCCAGCATGCTCCGAGTTCCCTTTTTACTTGTTTAGAATAACACACGCTAGTCACATAATAATCGAAAGCAGCTAGGAAACCCTGACAATCGGCTTGTTCGATCTGTAAACTGGGTTTTACACATAAGCCACGAACCCCAATCAGCAACCCTGATGAGAGGCAGCAGCAACTGCTTTCCTGCTTTTGGGGGGAGTGATAACATGATCTTTACCATTCGCCTGATGTGCCTTCTGCTGAGTCCAGGATGTACCCTGATCCAGGCAGGGAAGAGAATGGGGGAACCAGCTGTCAATAATGACATAAACTCCCTTCAGGTTATTTCCGCTCTGCACACCAATGGATTTGACGTTCCTAATACATAGTTCTTATCTTATCTTATACATAGTTCTTATCTTCCACACCTAGGGCTAAGCAATTTGACTAATAAAATAATGGCTTCGCCAGGCGGTGGTGGCACACACCTTTAATCCCAGCACTGGGGAGGCAGAGGCAGGTGGATCTCTGTGAGTTCGAGGCCAGCCTGGTCTCCAAAGTGAGTTCCAGGGAAGGTGCAAAGCTACACAGAAAAACTCTGTCTCAAAAAAACAAAAAAAAATAAAAATAAAAAATAAAACAATGGCTTCGAGTAACAGCTTACATCTGTCATCACAATACTCAGGAAGTAGAGTGAGGAGGGTCAGAAGTTCAAAGTCACCCTCTACTACCTGGTAAGTTTGAGGCCTGCCTGGGAAACTTGAGACCCTGTCAGAGAATGAAGCTATTCCTAGTGATGAAGTAGAAAAATGTAGAAAAGACCAATTATTCGATTCTGATTTATTGATTTGTCTAGTGATTTAGTGAGAGCACCACTTGTCCTGCCTATTTGCCAAGCATGAAAGACTTCACTCGCTCCCTGAAGCAGAATGACCTGGAGAAACAGCTGAAACAATGTGGCACTGCCCTTAACAACCTGCCGACTGCCCTGTAAACTTCGGTAACATCTTGCTTGCTTACCTGCCCACCTTGTGGTTTTAGAGTATAAAAAAACAAGAATAGGGGCTGGAGAGATGGCTCAGAGGTTAAGAGCACTGCTTGCCCTTCCAAAGGTCCTGAGTTCAATTCCCAGCAACTACATGGTGGCTCACAACCATCTGTAATGAGATCTGGTGCCCTCTTCTGGTCTGCAGGGATATGTGCACTGTATACATAATAAATAAATTAATTAAAAGAAAAAAAAACGAGAATAGAAACCAGACCAGGGGTTGAAGCCTCTCAGGGGCTGTCCTGGCTTCGAACCATCAGTGACATCGCCTCTCTTCTACTCGCAATGGTGTCAGAGTGTTTCTTCCTGAAAGCTTCTGGCCACAGGGAATCTCTCTGCCTGAAACATGGTACCCGAGGGGGTTACTTGCTGAACTACAGAGGATGACTTGCCCTCCCTATTCTAGGCAGCTCTGAGCGGAAGCAGCCGCGTGCGCGGAGGGCTTTTTGGAGGGTGAGCGGAAAGCCGTGCCTGGGTCCAGAACCTTTCTCACACGCCGCTGCGGCTCATCTGTTATTTACACGGTCTGCCCAGCTTTCCGTTCCTTGTAAGCAGCCTCCGCTTACTTCCTCTTCCCCCTTGAATCGCCTGTGGTGCCAAGGCCGAGTTAACCACACTCATTCAAAGGCTACTATCAGTATCCAATATGAGGCCCCTCTTGAGTTACTTGTTCACTTTCCAGGTCCTTTCCACCCTCTCCTTCCCACGGAGGCAGCAGCGGCAACACGGTTGATAATGTTTACTTGGATGTTTATATATCATGCATGTTTGGCGTTTTGGTTTTGTTTTTCATTTTCAAATAGGGCCTCTTCATTCGATGCAGGCTGGCCTCACACGTGGTATACAGCCAGAGATGACCTTGAACTACTGATTATGGGGTTCTAAAGAGCCCAGGGATAAATGGTTATGGTGCCTATTCGCATCCCAAAGCACATGCTGGCCTCTAGGCTCACAAAGTCCTTGTGGCTCCTCTTGACTTTTCTCTTCTCACCGCGCCCCCTATCCTAAACTTCTCCGGCTCAAGAGCGTCCCTTCCCCTAGCTTCTCATTCCTATGGAACCCTACATTTCGGCCATGCGCCCTCTTTGTCCACTTGACCCCCTCTCTCCTTCCTCTGTAACATAAATCTTAAACGTTCTTATTAATAAAAACAAACAAACAAACAAAAAACCACAAAGCCAGGTATTGGCGTGAACGCTGAAAGATCAGAGAAGCAGAATAAGCCACATCCAACCTCACTTTGCCAACTTCTCAGCTGATCTTGTTTCCTCAGACTGGAAGCCTCTGAGTCCTCATCCCAATGGATCTCAGCTGAACTGCTGCTAAAAGCCTAAAAGCTTAACCAGGCTCTAGTTCCTGGTTTTCACGCCTTATATACCTCTCTGCTTTCTGCCATCATTCCCTGGGATTAAAGGTGTGTGTCACCATGACTGTTTCCCGTGTGGCCTTGAACTCACAGAGATCCGGCTGGATCTCTGCCTCTGGAATGCTAGGATTAAAGGCGTGTGCTACCACTGCCTAACCTCTATGTTTAATATAGTGGCTGTTCTGTTCTCTGACCCCCAGGTAAGTTTATTGGGGTGCACAATGTATCAACCACATCCCCCTCTCTCTCTTGGTCTCCTTTGCTTCCTCTGCTCTTCCTCGCTCTCTCCTCTCATGGCCAAGTCCAGTCTGCTGGCCAGGTTCAGTCCATTATCATCAGGATGGAGAACATGACAGCCTGCAGGCAGATGTGGTGCTGGAGCTGAGAGCGCTACATCTTGCAAGCAACAGGAAGTTGACTGAGTGTCACACTGAGCAAAGCTTGAGCAAAACAGACCTCAAAGTCCCCCCCCCCCTCACAGTGACACACTTCTTCCAACAAGGCCACACCTCCTAATAGTGTCACTCCCTCTCCGGGCCATTTTCTTTCAAACCACCGCCAATGTTTTTAATTTAATGTAATTCCAGAGTTCTCACACAGTGAAATAATACATTGAACAATACAATCACAGTCAAGATACTGACATTGTAGCACTCAAGGCAGAACACCTCGATACAAAGTTCCCTTAGGCTGCTCTTCAGCCACTCTGTAAATGATGGCAAAAAGAAACTACAGAACTAAACCACTCCATGGGTACAAAGATTTATTGGGGATCAAAATGCCAAGACCATCTTGTGGGGAGGGGGAGGAGAGAGAAAAGCAAAAATGGCAGAAAAGCAAGCCGATTGTATATGACAGTCTGCAGGGCGGGATCTGAGCTGATACAGACTGACTGGAAACTAGACACCCTAGTGGAGGGAGGTGACCATTGGAGGAAGGTTAAGGGAGGTTCCTGTAGGATTAAGGGGATCCCTAGGAAACGGGGACCTACTTTGGGAGATCTGTTAAACAGAAACTTACTTTGAAACAACCCTTCTGTTTACCTGGCCAAAGTTTAGGACTGTCACCAGCACTGTCGTGTGTGTTGGGGAAAATTATTTTGAGGTGTGTTACTTTTGTTTATGTTGCATACACCTCTCTTTCTCTCTCTCCTTCCTGTCTTTTCTGTCTCTTTATCACCTATTATAATAAATTGTTTCCAAGTGGATGCAGTGCCTGGATGTGAATGACTTTCCATGACACAGCGTGTGTGTGTGTGTGTGTGTGTGTGTGTGTGTGTGTGTGTGTGCTCGAACAGCCCATTGATGATGATGATTTGGATCTAACATACCAGTCTCTTGATGATAAGGGACAATGAGACCTCTGGTTTGGGGCTTGAGAAGAGGGGAGTCTGGAATGCAGGTCCCAAGCAGGGGCTGAAGCCTGCAGGTGATTGTAGGAGACCTGAGGAAATTCCATGAGAAACATCTGGTTTACTGACCTTCCAGTAATTTTGCCTGAAAACCCCTAAGAGAAAGGAAGCAATCACATTATTATGAGAAGGGTAGAGACTAGGGGGCAGAGTGGGTGTAGGAACTAGAGGCCCAAGGAAGCACAGAAGAGTTCTGGAGGTGGCCATTGGAGACTGGAATTCACAAGCCAGTTCTCTTTTCACATGGCTGGACTGGTTCACATTGGTTTTCGGTGAGTCTAAAAGGGCTCACTGGTTCTTCAGGACCACCTGGGGCTAGTGAGGAAACCCCATTTTGGAGCAGTTTCAGGGCCAGAGTTGATTCCTAGATGGTGTCTGTCAGCTGAGTGTAAATGTGAGGGACAGATATAGACTAGGGACAGAAGGGAAAGGTAAGGACTTAGGGAGTTGCTACTTCCAGGTCTGTCTTTTTGCCTGGGAAGTCTGGAGGACAAAGAGAACACACAACATGCAGTAAGGGGAGGAAGGGGTCCATTTGAACTGTGACAGATGGATCCAAGTTTCAACCCCCTAAAGCTTGCATGAATCCTTTAAAATCGGCAAAAGAGGTAAGTTTTAGAATAGTAGCATGACCCCTATCTGTAATCAGCACTGAAATCCTCGCATAGAAAAAGCAGTGTTGGGTAACTCGTCCGAGATAATTACTCAGACACAGCTTATAGCAAGTCTTTATTCCATCTGACTGGGACTACACCCAGGTATTTGGAACCCAAGTACAGTAACGGGAACTATGAGGGTCCTGCCCCTCAACAGTCCTCTTCCAGGGTCTGGGAAGAATCTACAACCAGCTGGTAATTTAATTTTCGATGATATTAAATGGATCTACCTACACGAAACTCTTTAGTACATACACTTTATTCTTCTGAGTCAGTTCTCTCTCTACACAGCTACTATTGTGCTCTTATGCCTAGCTCCTTTCTTGCCTGATTCTCTCTACATCTTTCTTCTGTTCCCTCTAAGACTATCTTAATTCCTTCATCTTAGTTCTGCCCCATCTAGGTTCTCATCCATCTAGTTCTTTCCCACATTAGCTCCTCTCCCATCTCCTTCTTTCTCATCTTGCTCTTCCTCACCTTCCATCTCGTTCCTCTAGTACTCTCTTCTAGCCCTTCAATCTAGTTCTTCCCCATCTTAGTACATTCCTCTCCATATCTTACCCATTTAGTTCTTCCATTCTCTTTTTTCTTCTCCATCTCACCCTTCTCTAAAAATAAAACTGCCTCTTTATCCCTTTGACCCTTATCCCACCAAGCTATCTCTGCTCCCACCATTTCTGGCAAGTGTGCTCGGTCACTAGGCAACTTGGCTAGGCAACTTCTGTCACAGCTAGATGTACCTGTAAGTTGGAACTCTTTAGTTCTGAGTTAATAGGGTTTTTTTGAGATTTATTTTATTTATTATGTACACAAGCCAGAAGAGGGCACCAGATCTCACTACAGATGGTTGTGAGCCACCATGAGGTTGCTGGGAATTGAACTCAGGACCTCTGGAAGAACAGCCAGTGCTCTTAACCACTGAGCCATCTCTCCAGCCCCTTTGAGTTAATAGTTAAAGGTAGATCTAAAACTAGAAATAAGACTTAGAGATAAGTACTTAGAACAAGGGGCTTTTAAAGGCCAAAATCACATCCTAGTATCTCAGCAACTGCTGGGGAGGTTTTTCACAAGCAAGCAGTTTGACAGAAGCTAAGTGGTTAGCTGGGTGGTGTTGACCCTGGGTTCCCAGAATAAATTTAGTAATTTTCTACAGGATACCCCATCAAGAAAATCAAATTCTAATTAAACCTAAAATGTCCTCAGCAAGAATACAAGATGGAGGAACCTCTGTACTGTCTTGTCCTGTCATAGAAGTTAGCAAGTGTCTGCAGTCAGCTTGAGCAGATTTATGCCTTTGACCCATAGCAAAATAAGGCCTGAAGAGTCATCAATATGGTAAAATCATGGACAGGAGGTAAAGTTTCTGGACAGGAGGAGAACAAAGGGGAAGAATTTCTTGAAGACCCAAAAGATGGTTCTGGGATAAAATCACGGTGGTCTTTCCTCCTGGACAGAAGGCTGAGCAGATACAGACTGGATAGAAGTGTTTGCAGCACAATGAGAAGTACTTTTTCGTCTGTACTTAGAAAATAACCAAAGATCTGGGTGTGGTGGTGCAAGCTTTAACCCCAGCACTCAGGAGTCAGAGGCAGGAGGATCTCTGAGATTGAGTCCAGCCTGATCTACAGAGTGAGTTCCAGAACAGCAAGAGCTACACAGAGAAACCCTGTCTCAAAAAACCAGAGAGAGGAGGAAAGAGATGGGGGCGGGGGAGAGAAAGGGAGAGAAGGGAAGGGAAGGGAAAGGAAGGGAAGAAAAAAACCAAAGCTGACGACTAAAAATTTGAGCCTGGGACTCTGATAATTTTACTATTTTCTAAGAGGCTTTAGTAGGCAGTGCTCTGTTACCAAGACCAGATTAACAGCTTATTAGAACTCAGTTGAGGGAACCTGAAAGTTTTATCATCTCTAAGTCTTATTTTTATATTCCTTAATTCACTCTCTCAGACCCTTGCAACTTGCACAAAACTTAAACCTTTTCTTTTTGGAAACATTCAATCATTTATTATTCGATTATTGAGCAGTCATTGAAAAGCAAGGGTTTTTTTGTTTGTTTGTTTTTGTTTTTAAGATAAAGGAACAATAAAAGGAAATTTTTAGTCAGTAACAGTAACATGATAGTATGAGTTTGTTTTTACGGTGAAGCCTGTTTTCAGAGTTTCTTTTCTGGCAGAAGGCTTGTGAGCAGGGTTAACTATGTCTATGAGTTTGCCTTTCTCAGCGGGAGGCCAGTTCTTCTAGGAAAAGCAAGGCCTGATTTTTCATAAGTAAATTTAGGCAGACAAGTAATGGAGCCTCAGTTTTGAAGCCTTTTTTCACTTTAGAAACCTATGTAACCTAAACTTCACTTTAAGGTTTTTAAATTTGTTTTTTGTTTGTTTGAATGTATGAGTGCTCTGTCTGCAAGTACGCCTGCAGGCCAGAAGAGGGCATCAGATCCCATTATAGATGGTTGTGAGCCACTATGTGGTTGCTTGAAATTGAACTCAGGTCCTCTGGACTAGCAGCCAGTGCTCTTAACCACTAAGCTATCTCTCCAGCCCTTGTAAAAAGCTTTGTTGTTGTTGTTTTTGGTTTTTTGAGACAGGGTTCTTTGTGTAGACTTGGCTGTCCTGGGACTTGCTTTGTAGACCAGGCTGGCCTGGAACTTATAGAGATCTGCCTGCCTTTGCCTCCCAAGTGCTGGGATTAAGGATATGAACCACCATGCCCAGCTAAGGTGCTTAAATTTGTATCATCGGAAAGTAACATGTCTATCTTTTGTGCCCAAGGTTATTGTAAAGCCAAAATATTTTTAAGGTGAAAGCAGACTTATTAGTTATGAATGGACTGAACTGGCAGCTGTAGCCTAGGGGGGTGTGGTTGGCTGAGATCAACTTTCTGCTGCTAAACTGATAAAGCTAGGGCTCATCATCAACTTCATCATAGAATTCTGAGAAGGATAAGTTTGAGCAGGAAGTGTAGACCAAGCAGCCTCTGTATCAATTAAAATGACAGATGTACTTGCTACCTGGACAGACAGCCTGAGATCCTCCATGGTTATCTCAATAGCTTTGTTGGGGGCAGAGGTTGTCAGTCAGTCTTTGGCTGCCACACAGGGCAGCATCAGTCTTCAGCCTCCAGACCCAGAAGATAGGAGAGAGGTTCTTGTGCAGGAGAAGCTGAGGGACTGGTCTACCTTGGAGAGACAGACTGGGGCAGTCAGCCCAACAATGTCCAAGTTCCGGCAGGCCCCTGGCAGTGGGGGCGGCATGAAACAGTTCTTTCCCCAGTGGTCAATGTTACCTCACTCCAAGCAGGTTCAGGGGCGTCTGTTGCTACCTGTCTTCTTTGGAGACAGCCTCAGGGCTGCCAGAAACTGGTATTTTGTCTATCAAAGGAAGACTTTTTCATTAAACACCTTGAATGCCATATGCAGCCAAACTCTCTGAGGGGTTTGAAGGCCATCATGTAATTTATTAATTATACCTGATGTTAAACAGACTTTACCTAATTTTAGTTGCTTGCTTCAAGCTTAACCTTAACATATACATAAGGGTAAAGCTTGTCCCTATAAATTGTGAGGGGCCTGGCCCCAAAACAGCTTGACCACACAGCTGCCATGACAGGCCTATTAGAGGCCCAGACACAACTTCAGTCACGGGCTTACTGGCAGGTAACACCCAGACCCAGGAAGAGCCTTGAGCTGACCCCACCCAGGGAGGGTCTACATCTAAGTGGAAGTACCTGACATCCCAAACATTCCAACCATGAGAAAAGGTTAGATAAGGTGGCCAGATGTCCCTGAGTCTAGTACACACCTATTTCTGTTTTACAAATACCCCTAGACAAATGTCAGCCAATCAGGGTCCTGAACCCTGGAAATCCCCTCACCCCAACCTCTGCTATGATAAAAACTCTGCCCCACCTGAGCTCTGGGCTCTCTGCTCTCACTGCTGCATCAGACAGACAGAGAGACCAAGCTCAGAGCTTGAAAATAAAGACTCTTTGCTTTTACATATGGGATTCGGTCTCTGTGGTGGTCTTTTGGGGGCATAACATAAATGATGTCTGTGCTCATCAAACTACAAGCATAGTTCTGAGCACATTAAAGAATTTGATTATTTGTAAGGTGACGAACCAGTAGCTTGCATGTCTTAATTATCTTTAACAGTTTACAATACACACACACACACACACACACACACACACACACACATATATATATATATATATATATATATATATATATATATATATATAGAGAGAGAGAGAGAGAGAGAGAGAGAAGTAGGTAGACTTCTAGCTATTAACCCCTTTGTTAAAGTTTTAAGCTAACTTTTTTCTGCTTGGGACTTGTGGTAGTTTGAAGCAGAATGGCCCCCATAGGTTCATCATATATTTGAGGGCTCAGTCACCAAGGAGTGACACTGTTTGAAAGCAGGAAAAGGATTAGGAAGCATGGCCTTGTTGGAGGAAGTGTGTCACTGCGAGTACCCATGACACAAACATGCCAAGCCCAGAGTCTGTCTGTCTGTCTGTCTGTCTCTCTCTCTCTCTCCTGATGGCAAAAGTATCATAATCTGTGAGAATTTAGATCCTCCAGTGTGCCGCCTTCTTCTTCTTCTTCTCCTCCTCCTCCTTTTTCCATTGAGACTGATTATCTAGTTTGTAATGAGGCTGAGCCATTTGCAGTAAGACCATGAGCCTTCATGGAATCTCTGAGTATGGGGAGGAAAAGAGATTAAAGAAGGTAGGTGAGGAGTCAGGAGATAATTCTGAATGAGAGGAGCCCATGGTTAGAGACAGAGTAAGCTCTAGGAGTGAGCCAAGAGACAGAGGGTGTGGGAAGAAGACATGAAGCATTTCTAGGAGGAGAGTAAGAAGGAGGTGGGAGAGACTTTGGAAAGGGGCAAGAGGAACAGAGGCACAAGACAAGGAAGGGAAGAGTACTGTGGTGACAGAGTCTTAGTCCAGGGTGTATTAGTCAGGATTCTCTACAGGAGCAGAACTTACAGAACACACACACACACACACACACACACACACACACACACATTATATATGATTTGATAGATAGATAGATAGATAGATAGATAGATAGATAGATAGATAGATAGATAGATAGATAATCTTACAGGCTGTCTTCCAGTTAGTCCAACAATGTCTGCCTATGAATAGAAGGTCCAAGAATTCGATAGTTGTTCAGTCCATGAGGCTGGATGTCTCAGCTGGTCTTCAGTCCATGCCAGAATCCCAAAGAAGTAGGCTCTCATGCCAGTGAAAGAATGGACTTGCTAGCGAGATTGAGAGTGAACAGGCAGAGAGAACCTCCTTCTTCCATGTCCTCCATATAGGCTATCCACAGAAAGTGTGAACCAGATTAAAGATGAATTTTCACACCTCTAAGATCTGGAATAGAAGTGAATCTTCCCACATCAAATAACTTAATTAAGAAAAAAAAAAAAAACTCAACCAGGCAGTGGTGGCACACACCTTTAATCCCAGCACTCAGGAGGCAGAGCCAGGCAGATCTCTATGAGTTTGAGGCCAGCCTGGTCTACAGATCGAGATCCAGAACCGGCACCAAAACTACACAGAGAAACCCTGTCTCGAAAAACAAAAAACAAAAAACAAAAACAAAAACAAAAAAAAAGGAAAGAAAAAGAAAAAAAGAAAAGAAGTCTAGAAAAGAGAACACAAATACCTGAACAAATGCTTTTTTTTTTTTTAATAAAAAAAAAGTTTATTGGTGATGATTCAGAAAAGGGTGAAGGGTGGGAAGGCTGGAGCTGGCGCCCCAAGTGGGCTGACCCTCATCTTCCCGCTGCTTCTGGGCAATCGGCTGCTGGGCACTGAGCTGCCTGACGCATGCGCATCAAGACGAGACTCTCATAGTCCCTTTCTGACAGCACTGAGCCCTTTGATAAGCCTTGGAGCCTGGGGTCCACTGTGCCATGGGGCTGTCCCTCCAACCAGGAGATCCTCAGAGGGTTGTCCACCAGGCCCACTTCATTTCTGACAGCCCGCTCCGCGGCCCTGACAGTGGCAAACTCCGCTATGGCATGGCCTGCCTTCTTTCTGGAAAGCACCCGGTTGAGAACCTCCCCATACTTCTGCAAAAGCCTCAGGAGGGTGTGTCTGGAGTGGCCACCTAGGGACTCATCCTCCTTCCTGCACGTCCACTTTAGCTTTAGTTTGGGGGATCCTTTGCCGTCAATACTTTCTCCTCTTCCTCTCAGCCTCTGCTGTCGGTCCCGACGGATCTGCTCCTGGACCAGCCTCTGCGGCTGCTCCAGCTGAAGGGAACCCTCTTTTCGGAGGCGTGCAATCTCCTGTTCTAGTGTTGTGCTGCTCAGGTTCTTCTCCTCTTCCTCACTCCCCTGGGCCCGGGCCTGCTGCTCCCGGGCCTCCAAGTCAAACCTCACTTTCTTCCTCTTCTCATCCAGTCTCTAGGTCCTCTCTGCGGCCTGCTTCTTGGCTTCTCTTGTGTTGTCCTATGCAGCCCTGGCTGCAGCATCCGTCAGTGCCTCCAAGGCCTGGGAAAGCTGGTGGAAGCGTTCAGCAGCTCTGGGGTTGTCTGGATTTTTGTCTGGGTGGCAGGACAGTGCTTTAAGCCTCTAGGCTTTCTTCACCTCTTTATCTTCTGCCTCCTCCTCAACGCCAAGCAGCTCATACAGATCCACCTCTAAGAGCTCCAAGTCACCGCCATGGTTCTAGCCCTGACCCAATTTGTAGTAGTCAGGGCTCTCTAGGGTCACAGAATTTACAGAATGAATCTCTCTATATATATATAAAAATAATATATTGGAATGACTTACAGGCTGCAGTCCAACAATGGCGTTATGAAAGGAAAGTTCAAGAATCTAGTCATTGTTCAGTCCCGAGAGGCTGGGTGTCTCAGCTGGTCTGCTGGGATCTCAAAGAAGCAAAGTGCTGACTGAAGTTCCATTATATAGTATTCCAAGAGAAGGTGTGGCCCAGATTAAAGGTGTGCCTTCAGCCTCAAGGTCTGGAGTAAAGGTGTGTGTTATCCACCCTCAAGTTCCTGATCAAAGGTATATTGCCTTCCTGCCTTAAGATCTGCATCACAAGTGTGCCCTCCATTTCTAGATTATAGTTCATTCCAGATATGGTCAAGTTGACAATCAGGAACAGCCATCACAGAACTGATACTTTTTTTTTTTTTTTTTTTTTTTTTTGAGACAGTCTCTCTAGTAGCCCAGACTTTCCTGGAACTTGCTATGTAGACCTGGCTGGTCTTGAATGCTGAGGTCTTTCTGTCTCCATCACCAGAGTGTTGAGACCCTGAGAGCTGGCCCTGAGGTACGCTGGAGAATTCAGCCTTGTGGTGAGGGAGGACACAAGAGAACGGGCAGGGTTGACCAACCCTACAGCTGCCCAGGCCCAGAACCAGAGCTATGACTAGGCCCATCCCAACATCCACCCCATCTATATTTTGGAGCATGTGAAGGGGCCAGTCCTTTAGACCCAAAGCTGCAGGATCTCCACAACACAGGGCAACAAGAGGATATCCAAGAGGAGTTCCAGTGAGGACCCCACATCCATAGTGTAGCAATGCCCATTACTACCCATTCACCATGTCTGAGTGAGGGGCTGTGGATTAAAAAGAGAGACAAGACAGCGGGTCATTCGTCTTAGTAGAATGCCCTTTATTGAAGGAGGGAGGAGGCCTTAAATACAGACTTACGGCACAGGGGGAGAACTTGGGAGGCCAAAAGTTCACTACAGCTGTTTCACATTCTAGCATTACACCAATATGCAGGCTATGCAAACCAGGAACCTTCGGTAAGCTGTTTAGGAGGAAGGAAACCGGCAGGGAATTCGCATGGGGGGGTCATCTGATCAAGGTCAGCAAGCAAGGCAACAGCTCCCCAAGAACGGGGGCCAGGGCCCAACACCACAGTAAAACAGAAACCAGATCAATGACTCTCTGCAATGAACACTTGCAAGTAAAGGTATATGGACAAAGGGATTTACTTTGTGACTCACTGGGTCACCTTGCAGCTTCTGTGATGAGATTCCTAGTTTTCCCCTTCTCTCTCTCTCTCTCTCTCTCTCTCTCTCTCTCTCTCTCTCTCTCTCTTTCTTTCTTTTTCTTTTTTCTTTCTTTTTTTTTTTTTGATTGTTGTGTTTTCTCTCTTAGATCTTGTTTTGTTGTAGAGGAATTTCAGGGGCAGGGGTGGAAGGTGGAAGAGAAGGAACTGGGAAATGAATGGAATCAGGATGCATGATGTGCAAAACACATAAAATAAATAAAAAGAACATTAAAAGAAAGATGGGGTCCAATCTATCATGGTAATCTCTCGCTCAAGGATGGGAATCCTGGGGAGTCTCTCCAGCTGCAGGGCAGATCAAGGTGGCATCTCTCCAGCAGTCCTAAAAATGTGAACAGCAGCGCATTGCACTTGATTTCTGCTGATAGACTGTCCAGTGGGTGTCCTAGAGTTCTAGTCCTGGGTCTGGTTATCTTGATCAAGTGGTGTCACTGGGTTCTGGTCATCATGTGCAGTCTTGGGTATAGTGTCCTCTTGACTACTTTTACAATAGTGATGGCTTTTTTTGGTTGTTTACTTGACAACATCTATAAATAACTAAAACCCCAAAACCCCAATATGGAGGGCATACATGTGAGGCTTTTTTTTTTTTTTTTTGGTTTTTCGAGACAGGGTTTCTCTGTGTAGCTTTGGAGCCTTTCCTGGAACTCACTTGGTAGCCCAGACTGGTCTTGAACTCACAGAGATCCGCCTGGCTCTGCCTCCCAAGTGCTGGGATTAAAAGTGTGCGCCACCACCGCCTGGCTCATGTGAGGCATTTTTAAAATTATTATTCTCTCATATATGATATCCAGACTGCAGTTTCTCCTGCGTCTTCTCCTCCTATCCCCTCCCCCTCACCTCCTTTCATCTTCTAATTACTCCTCCCAGTGTCCCTTAAGAAGAGAGCTGCCTCCCGGGAATAGCAAACAAGTATGGCATATTTGTTTGTGGTGGAAGTAGGAACTTCATTAGGTGTCAGTGTCAGAAGGCCGAGCCACTGTTGTGTGACAGCTTCCTCCAAGACTGATTCCATCCTGCAGGGAAGCTCCTTAAGCATGAAGGTCAACAACTCAAAATAACTTCAGGAAGTCCCTGAAACTCATCAGATTCACAAAGCCATCCCTGTCAGATTAAGCAACAAAAGCTGCAAAGAACACTCTCAGACCATCCAAGGGTCTTGGGAATCTTGGCAAACAAGTACTGTTATTTGGGGGCTAGGCTTGGAAGAGGAATATATGAGAATCCTAAGGTGGTCTCACTAATGAGGAAGGTGATTGCTTAGGAGAGGGACACTGGTATCTTAACATGTTGCTTCTCATCACGGTGGCTGGCAGCATCGTCTCTCTCAAATGCTTTCTTTTTTAAAAAAGATTTGTTTATTTATTTATTATGTATACAGTGTTCTGCATGCATGTATGCCTGCAGGCCAGAAGAGGGCACCAGATCTCATTATAGATGGTTGTGAGCCACCATAAGGTTGCTGGGAATTGAACTCAGGACCTCTAGAAGAGCAGTCAGTGCTCTTAACCACTGAGCCATCTCTCCAACCTCAACAAATGCATTCTTAGCAAAATACAACAGAAACACTCATGTCAATTACAATCCTCTTTACTACAACTGGTCATGTGGCCTTAGCTGGTATTTCCTCTGTCGTCCATTCTATATTTCCTCCACCCTCAGCAAGTACCTCAGCAGGTCTTGGCTTTTTTCCTGGAGAAGTGACCCATACCTTCATTTCTGAAGGGTCTGTGCCTTTTGTCATCCTGCTTAGATTCAGTTGTTGTAGTTTACCATTGACGTTAATCACAGGACAAGGTAGAACCAAAAGACACCCTAAAGGATCCCGGTCACTCCAGACATAATCTTTCTTATCTCCATTGTGGAAAAGGAATCCAATTTCCCCCTGGTAATTTGGATCAATCACCCCTCCTAATAATGTTAGTCCTTTCTTAGCCTGTTGGCTTAAGGGCATCAGAAGCCCAAAGTGGCCAAGGGGAAGTCTGAGCTTCCAGTTCAGTGAAATGTTTGTTGTGGCTACTTGCAGAAAATCTCACTATGGAACCAAAACTTCTAGGCCAGCAGAACTTAAGGTCATAGGAACAGGAAGAAGAAACTATCACTGGGGGTGATAATGAGTGGAACTATTTCTTTTTCTACCCCTTGATTCCTGGACCTGCGGATCCTGGCTATGTGTCTTAGTTAGGGTTTCTATTGCTGTGAAGAGACACCATGACCATGGCAACTCTTACAAAGAAAACATTTAATTGTGGTGGTAGCTTACAGTTCAGAAGTTTAGTCCATTATCATCATGGCAGGACACAATGATGAGCAGGCAGACATGGGGCTGGAGAGGTAGCTCCTACTTGTTGATTATGCAGGCAACAGGAAGTTGACTCCATGTCACACTGAGGGAAGCTTGAGCAAAAGAGACCTCAAAGCCCGCTCCCACAGTGACACACTTCCTCCAACAAGGTCATACCTACTTCCACAAGGCCACACCTCCTAGTAGTGCCACTTCCTTTGGGGGCCATTTTCTTTCAAACTGCCACACTATGGGAGAAAACATACCATATAGTGGACATTGATTCAAATCACATACTACCTTCTGGGGAACCCTACTTCAGCCCTCCAGACTGCTGCCATCTAATTGGCACTATAACAGTGCCTTCAAAAGACTATTCCACAATTCTATCAGGCCCAGTGCTTCAGGATGGTGGGAAACATGGTAATATGACGGGATTCCATGACTGTGGGCTTTGGCAGTTTGAATGTAATTGACCCTCATAAGTTCATGGGGAGTGGCACTATTAGGAGGTATGACTTTGTTGGAGTAGTTATGGCTTGTTGGAAGAAGTGTGTCACTGTGGAGGCAGGTTTTGAGGATCCATATATATGTATGCTCAAGGCACGCCCAGTGTCTCAGTTCACTTCTGTTTGTCTACAGATCAAGATGTATTACCCTCAGCTCCTTCTCCAGCACCATGGCTTCCTGTACACTACCATGTCCCACCATGATGATAATGGACTGAACCTCTGAAACTGTCAACTATCCAATTAAATGTCTTCCTCTGTAAGAGGTGCTATTCTTCAAAGCAGTAGAAACCCTAAGTAAAACATGACCCACCCAACCATCACATCTTCTCTGGGTATGAAGTGAGTTCCTTGGTCAGAAGCAATACCATGTAGAATGCTATGATAGTGGATAACACAGTCTGTAAATCCACATATGGTGGTTTGGGCAGAAGCTTTATGTGCAGGGAAGGCAAATCCATAGCCAGAATAAGCATGTACTCCACTGAGGACAAAACACTGCCCTTTCCATGGAGGAAGTGGTCAACCTGCCACCAGGTCGCTGGCTGGTCACCCCAGGGAATGGCGCCATTGCTAGGGCTCAGTCTTGGCCCTGCAGTTGGCAGATCTGGCATTCTGCAGCAGCTGTAGCCACGTCAGCCTTGGTGAGTGGTCCATGTTGTTGATGCCATGCATCGTCTCCATCTCTGCCACCAAGGCCACTTTGTTCATGGGCCCTTTGGACAATGACAGGGATGGCTGGGTGAAGAGGTTGACTGTCTACAGAATGGGTCATTCTACCCACTTGATTACTGAACTCCTCCTGTGCTGAAGTCACCTTTGGGTGAGCATTTACCAGGACACAGATATGTCCACATCCTTCACCCATGTGGAGCATCCTTACTCTCTTAATGTCTTTCTCGCCAATTTTCCAATCACCCTCTTTCCACGCCCCTGACCATCCAGCCAATCCACTGGCTACAGCCCATGAATCAATGAATAATAACACATCTGGCTATTTCTCCTTCCAAACAGTTCGACCACGTGTATTGCCTGAAGTTCTGCCCACTGTGAGGATTTCCCTTCGTTGCTGTCTTCCAGAGTTGGCCCAGAAAGGGGTTGTAATGCTGCACGCAGCTCCGTCCACTTCTGAGTGCTGCCTGCATAATGCGCTGATCCACCAGTAAACTGTGCCCTGGTCTTCTCTTCTTCAGTCACCTGAATAGGACACACCCCATGAGGCTATAGGTGCATGCTTGGCAGCAGAGAGCATTGGAACGGGAGTAGAAACCATAGGCATTTGGGCAAATTCTTCACGTAACTTGTGCCTTCATGACCTGCTTGGGCTTGATCACATATTTGTTTGGTTGGAGCCTCCTGCTCTCTCCTACACAATCCAGGATGCCCTGTTCCCATCTCTCTCTCTCTCTCTCTCTCTCTCTCTCTCTCTCTCTCTCTCTCTCTCTCTCAGCCACCACGGGTCTCTGAACAAAGGAAAGGCACCAAAAGCCCAGCTCACATTCTCAGTGGCTACTGCAGATTCCTCCCCTGAAGTTGCCAGTCAGTCACCTGAGTCCTTGCCTAAGCACTCAGCTTTTGACCACACTTGGGCACAAACTGAGCTTAACTATCCTGTCCTGGCTTGGGCATGCAACATCTCTGGCCTCATTCTCTGAGACCAGTGAACGAACCTGCTGTGGATATCGTTCTATATAAATAAAACACTGATGGCCAGTGACCAGACAGGAAGTGTAGGCGGGACAAGGAGAGAGGAGAATTGGGGAAACAGGAAGAAGGAGGAGAGACACTGCAGCCACCGCCAGGACAAGCAGCATGTAAAGACGCCGGTAAGCCACCAGCCACGTGGCAAGGTATAGATTTATAAAAATGGGTTAATTTAAGATATAAGAACAGTTAGCAAGAAGCCTGCCACGGCCATACAGTTTATCAGTAATGTAAGTGTCTGAGTGATTATTTTATACGTGGATTATGGGACTGCGGGGCTTGGTGGAGCCTGGAGAGAAGCCCTCCAGCAACACGAACCCACCCGGAAGTTGCTCGCAATAAACCCACTGTTACACTTTTCCACTTCAGCTTGATCTGGCTGACTGCATCAGTGGAGAAACTTATTCGGGGGCAGAAAACCTGTTCATATACACCACGTCCATTTGATAATGGTTTGCTGCTGTGTGTGTTCTACTTTATGACTCGGTGGGTCAGAGAACACCTAGCTCATGATTGGCAGGTCAGGTTTGCATGGTAACTTGGTGGTTCATTGTCAAACACTCAGTTTCTACTATGACCCAATAGCAGGCCATGGGCTGTCTCTCAAAGGGAGAATAGTTGTGTGCAGATGATGGTAGCGCCTTGCTTTAAATTCCAAAGGTCTCTTCTGTGACTCGCCGACAGGGGCCTGGCAATGTTCCCAACAGCATGCCTGTCTGCCACTGGCACCTCAGGAACCATTGCATCTGCTGGATCTTATGGTCCAAGTGGTAGAGCAGCCTGGACTTGTTGAGGAGCCTTCTCCTGTTCCAGGCCCCACACAAAGCTAGCAGCTTTCCGAGTCACTTAGTATATGGGATAGAGTAACACACCCTAGTGAGGAATGTGCTCTCTCCAGAATTCAAACAGGCCCACGAAATGTCTTTCCTGGTGGTGGGAAGAGCCAGGCGCAATAACTTATCCTTCACCTCAGAAGGAATGTCTCCTGCATAGCCCCCACCACTGGACTCCTGAGAATTTCATGGAGGTAGAAGGCCCTTGAATTTTGGTTAGATTATTTCATCCTAGAGCAAACTAATTGTGGCGGTTTGAATGAAAATGGCCCCAATTGGTCCATAGGGAGTGGCACTATTAGGAGGTGTAGCCATGCTGGAGTAGGTGTGGCCTTGTTGGTGGAAATGTGTCACTGGGGTGGGTTCTAAGGTCTCAGATGCTCAAGCCAGTCCAAGTGTCTCACTCTCCTCTTGCTGCCTTCGGATCCAGATGTAGAACTTTCAGCTACCTCTCCAGCACCATGTCTGCCTACATGCTGCCATGCTTCCCACCATGATGATAATGGACTAAACCTCTGAACTGGAAGTCAGCGCCAGTGACATGTTTCCTTATGAAAGGTGCCATGGTTACGGTGTCTCTTCACAGCAATAGACACCTTAACTAAGACACTATTATTTCTTTTCCTTCTCTTCATCATCTTTTTTTTACTTTTCTATGACTGTGATAAGACACCATTGCTGTGGGATGTTCTGTATGGTAAATGTGTTGCTCTGATTGGTCAATAAATAAAACACTGATTGGCCAGTGGCTAGGCAGGAAGTATAGGTGGGACTAACAGAGAGGAGAAAAGAAAGAACAGGAAGGCAGAAGGAGTCACTGCCAGCCGCCGCCAGGACAAGCAGCATATGAAGATGCTGGTAAGCCACGAGCCACATGGCAAGGTATAGATTTATGGAAATGGATTAATTTAAGCTATAAGAACAGTTAGTAAGAAGCCTGCCACAGTCATACAGTTTGTAAGCAATATAAGTCTCTGTGTTTACTTGGTTGGGTCTGAGTGGCTGTGAGACTGGCAGGTGACAGAGATTTGTCCTGACTGTACGCAAGGCAGGAAAACTCTAGCTACACACCATAACCAAGGCAACTAGTATAAGAGAGGGTTTATTTAGGACCTACAGTTTCAGAGGGTTATAGTCTGTGGTGGTTTGGATGAGAATGGTCCCCATAGCTTCATTTATTTAAATACTTAGTTGGTGGAACTCTCCGGGAAGGATTAGGAGGTTGACCTTGTTGAAGAAGGTGACAGCAGGGTTTTTTTCCAAAAGTACATTCCACTCCCAAGTCACCTGAGGCAGACAGAACTGCTACACGTTTCAGATCAGCTAGAGCATGTGCTATTCTGCTCCCACAATGGCTAGGCATCCTGCAAGAATAGCGGAGAGGGGGACCTTGAGGCCAGCAATGGCCAGCGGATTCCAGAGCCTATCAGAAAGCACCAACTTAGTATTGAGCACTAAGGCAGACCTTTCCTCAGGATGGAGAGGAGGGTATATAAGGCTTACCCTTTCCTAAAAATAAACGAGCTTGCTTGCAGCCTCCCGGAATCTGTGTCATTACCTCTGTGTCTCCTCATCCCCTGCCCCCAGGGGCTAGAGACCTCACCAGGCAAACAGCAACACTCACCCCCTCTGCCTTCTGCTTCTGGATCAAAATGTAAGCTCTTAGAGCTATTACTCCAGTGCCTGCCTGATGCTATGCTCCCTACCGTGATTGATAGTCATGGACCCTAACTCTAACAAGGACATTTACTTGGGTAAATCTGTGAAAGTAGGAGGTAAAGGCTATATGCCTGCCTGCCTGCCTATCTCTCTACCTCTCTGCCTCTCTATCTCTCTATCTATCTGTGGTGATATTTTATTTGTACTGAAATGTTATTTTAATTTTATGTTAATAAATAAAGTTGCCCTGGGGTCAGAGCTATTAGAGCCATAGTAAGAGCGTGGTGGTTAGAAGAGCTAGGTAGATTTCTGTGTGTTCAGGGATACAGCCAGTATTGGAGACATACGCCTTTAAGACCTGGAGGGCGGTACTTACAGGCAGTGATGAGGCAGTCATGTGGTTGGGTTTACAACCAATGAGAAGGCAGAACAGAAAGATTATTTAAACAGGGACACAGGAAGTACCTCCCTCTCTCGGGGAAGCTAGGAGCACTGCAGGAGGTAAGATTTTATCTCTGAGCTCTGACCTCTCGGCTTTCTCTTTTACATTGGCTCTGTGTTTCTTATTTTAAAAAGACGATTGGTTACATCTACATCTGGCGCCCAACGTGACAAGAATCCATTAAAAACTGCTTGGGGCCGGCTCCCTAGCCGGAGCAGCCGGCTCCCTAGCCCCGACCCAGGTCTGCTTGGGCTCAGGCTGGACTGTGAGCTGCTTGCTTAAAGCCAGTGCTACAAACAGCTCAGGCCTGCCCTGCTAAACAGGGCCCCTGCCTGTAAAGTCAAGCCTTGACTCGGCTCAAGAGGGAACAAGTGGCTGGCTTTAAGCTTTAGCCGGCTACCCCTTCGCTTTCACTTTCACTTTCACTTTCGCTTTCTCTCTTGCTTTCTCTCTGTCTCTCTGTTTCTCTCTCTCTCTCTCTCTCTCTCTCTCTCTCTCTGGATTCACACCTAGGACACTAGGTGGCTCTTTTGAAATTCGCTCGGATTTCTACTGTTCTACGCAGATTTGGTAAGTCATAAAGGAAACTATTTAAAAGACAAATTTTTTCCACATTTAAAAAAAAATGGGTTTTCTGTGTACATTGGAAGAAAATTGGGTTTTTGAAATTTTAGGCAGTCTGACAATGGAACAACTATATGAAAAGATTAGTATTATGGGAATTATGCAGTTTATCACCATGCTTATTCTCATTTTACTATTTAAAAAGATAGTCGATTTAAGTGCCAGGGTAACAGCTTTAGAAAAACCTGTTAATTTTAACAGTGAAGTTGGTTCAAGTTTGGATCATAAGGTTACAGAAAGAAAGCCTGTTTTCACACAGTCATCCTTAATTTATCCTGTAACCGTACAGCAGATGCCTGATCAAATGGCTACACAAAATATCTGGGCTCCAATTGAACTGATGGATTTTAAAAGGTTTAAGGAGGCAATAGTATCTTATGGCATGCATTCCCCATATGTAAAGCAAATGTTAAACTCTTGGTCAACATATAATAGGATTATACCACAGGACTGGCGGGACCTTGCACAAGCTGTTCTGGAACCCAGCCAGAGACTTCAATTTCTAACGTGGTTTAAGGAGGAAGCTAGAAACGTAGAAACACAATGGAGGGATAAAGGAATACAAGTTTGTCAGGATCAGCTTATTGGAGAAGGCCAATATGCTTCAATACAAACACAATGTTTATATGATGTTCAAACCGTAATTTTATGTCGAATGGCAGCCTTGAATGCATGGGACAGAGTTGAGGAACCAGGAAAAAAACCTGAGTCATTCACAAAGGTTATGCAAGGCCCAAAAGAATCTTTCACAGATTTTTTAGAAAGACTGGCTTCAGCAGTAAACAGAATGGTCTCAGGATCAGAAGCTAGTAAGGCAATAATTGAAGCTTTGGCATTTGAGAATGCGAATGCAGCATGCAAAAGAATAATCAGGCCGTTAAGGGCAAGATCTGCACCTTTGGAAGATTGGATTAGAGAAACAATTAATGTTGAGGCTGATGAGCATGATGATACGTGGGTAGGAGAAGTAATTTCAAAAGGTTTGAGGAGTGTTAGATGTTTTGGGTGTGGAAAGCAAGGACATTTTAAAAGGGACTGTAAACAGGTCATTCCTAGAAGCAATGTTTCTTCAAAGAACAATGGCAACAGAATGCCCCTTCCTTCTGGAGTATGCAGAAGGTGTGGTAAGGGAAAACACTGGACCAACGAATGTAGATCAACAAAGGACAGACAGGGTAATCCTTTGCCTCAGTTTTCGGGAAACTCCCGGAGGGGCCTCATGAAGGCCCCCATAGCAAAACCAGTTCAAACCTTTCCTGCAGCTGTAGAGGAAATCCCTGCTCTGAGCGATTAAATAACCAAATGACTATTGGAATAAATCATGCTGGTCAGGATGATGAAAAAGAGAGAATAGAAAATTCAGGAGAAAACATAAAGAAAATTTTTTGGCAAACTTCTATTAATGAACAGAGACCAAAATTAACGATAAAAATAAATGGTGTTTTGTTGTCTGGTCTGGTAGACACAGGTGCGGACATTACCATAATTGCACCAGAATTTTGGCATCCAGCTTGGCCTCTTCAAGAGGTAAACGTTCAACTGTTAGGAATTGGGACATTATCTGGAGTGAAACAGAGTGCAAGATGGCTGGAATGTATAGGTCCAGAAGGACAGAGAGGAAAATTAAAACCATATGTCGCTAACATAGCTATGAACCTGTGGGGTCGAGACTTGTTGCAACAATGGAATACTCAGATTAAAATCCCTCCAATCTCAGAAACAAATCATAAACTAGCACATGTTTCTGAGAGAAATATTAGAAGGCATTATTTTGAGTGGTCACCAGCCATCCATATTATACAAGAACAGGGCACAACAACTGATAATCTTCCAAAAATACCAACAGCTCTACCTTTAAAATGGTTAACAGACAAGCCTGTATGGGTTCAGCAATGGCCTTTAACAACAGAGAAACTCCAGGCTTTAGAAGAGCTGGTAGAAGAACAGTTAAATGCTCAGCATATTGAACAGTCAACCAGCCCTTGGAATTCTCCTATATTTGTTATTAAAAAGAAATCTGGTAAATGGAGAATGGTAACAGACCTTAGAGCAATTAACAAAGTAATTCAGCCGATGGGCTCTCTACAATCTGGAATTCCTTTGCCTACTCTGTTACCAAAAGGATGGCCTCTCATAGTTATTGATTTAAAAGACTGTTTCTTTTCAATACCCTTACAAGAAAAAGACAAAGAAAGATTTGCTTTCACAGTGCCTACTTATAATAATTCTCAACCGGTTAAAAGATTTCAATGGAGGGTCCTCCCACAGGGAATGTTAAATAGCCCAACTCTGTGCCAATATTTTGTACAACAGCCATTGGAAGTGATACGTAAAAAATTTCCTAAATCTATAATTTATCATTATATGGATGATATTTTACTAGCTGACTCAAATGCAGAAACTTTAGAAAGAATGTTTGAAGAAGTAAAGAAAATTTTGCCTTGCTGGGGATTACAAATTGCTCCTGAAAAAAATACAAAGAGGGGATTCTATTAATTATTTAGGCTACAAAATAGAGCTACAAAAAATTAGACCCCAAAAGGTGCAAATTAGGAGAGATAGACTACAGACTCTTAATGACTTTCAAAGATTATTTGGAGATATTTCTCATCTACGAACTATTGTTGGGGTAAAAAATGATGAACTGACTAATTTGTTCAAAACCTTAGAAGGTGACAAGGACTTAAATAGTCCAAGAGAATTATCACCTGAAGCTGAGAAAGAATTGGCCTTGGTAGAAAAGAAAGTACATGAAGGGCACGTGGATCGTATTGATCCAAAGCTGGATTGCATTTTGGTTATTTTACCTTCTAGGCATTCCCCTACTGGAATATTAATGCAGAGGGAAGATATTATATTGGAATGGATATTTTTACCAAATAAACCAAATAAAAAATTAAAAACTTATGGGGAAAAAATCTCTGACTTGATTTGGAAAGGAAAATTGAGACTTCGTCAATTAGCAGGAATAGACCCAGCAGAAATTGTCGTACCTTTAACTAAGGAGGACATTGAAAAATTATGGACAGAAAGTGAACCTTGGCAAAGAGCTTGCAGTAATTTTTTGGGAGAAATTAACAGCAAATATCCCAAAAGCAACAGAATTGATTTTATAAAGAGAGCTGATTGGATCTTGCCTCGAATTGTACGGCAAAAACCCATATCTGGAGTTCGTACATTTTATACAGATGCCAACAAACAAGGAAAGGCAGGTTACAAATCAGAAAATTTAAGTAAAGTGGTACAAAGTCCTTATAATTCAGTGCAAAAATCAGAATTGTATGCTATTCTGTTGGTATTAATGGATTTTTCAGAACCTCTCAACATAGTAACTGACTCTCAGTATGCTGAAAGAGTGGTATTACATATTGAGACTGCAGAATTTATCCCTGATGCTTCAGAATTAACTTCACTATTTATTCAATTACAAGATACAATCAGGAAAAGGAGTCATCCTTTATATATAACTCACATCCGATCTCATACTGGTCTGCCAGGCCCTCTAGCACAAGGCAATGATGAGATTGATAAATTATTGATAGGAAATGTGCTGGAGGCCTCAGAATTTCATAAAAAACATCATGTCAATAGTAAAGGTTTAAAAAAGGATTTTCCCATAACCTGGCAACAAGCCAAAGAAATAGTAAAGAAATGTCCTACTTGTTCCTTCTATAATCAAACACCATTACCAGCAGGATGTAACCCAAAGGGTACTCAGAGGAATGAAATCTGGCAGATGGACGTGTTTCACTTTGCAGAATTTGGAAAACTGAAATATGTACACCACACCATTGATACTTATTCAGGATTTCAATGGGCAACTGCTCTGAGTTCTGAAAAAGCTGATTCTGTAATCACTCATTTGCTAGAAGTTATGGCCATTATGGGTATACCTGCACAAATCAAAACTGACAATGCTCCATCATATGTCTCTGTTAAAATGAAACAGTTTTTTGCTTATTACAATATAAAGCATATTACAGGTATACCACATAATCCTACAGGTCAAGCAGTTATAGAAAGGTCAAACAGAACTCTAAAGGATATGCTAAATAAACAGAAAGGAGTAACAAAAACCCCCAGAAATAGACTGCATAATGCTCTATTAACTTTGAATTTTCTGAATGCCAATGAGAAAGGAACAACAGCTGCAGAGAGACATTGGGTAATAGAAAAAACTACAGAATTAAATCAGCCTATATACTTTAAGGATGTGCTGACCTCAGAATGGAAGCCAGGGTATGTATTACGTTGGGGACGAGGTTTTGCTTTTGTTTCTACAGGAGAAGATAAGCTGTGGGTACCATCAAAATTGATAAAGGTTCGATTTGAACAAGAGAAACCTCTTAATTAGAGGAGGTGATAGTTCATCAACCAGCATGATCATCCAATTTAAACTAACTTGTACCTATAACACATGTCTTTTCATTTAATCAGATAATAACTTGCCAAAAAGGAACATCCCCAAAATTAGTCTTGGGGGAAGGTTTTTGTTTTTGTCTTTTAGGAGAATAAAGGTTAAGGAATCTGAAGGACACAAGACAAATGAGACAACTGAAGAAAAGGGACAAATCATCTATCCCAGGAAACAGAGTATATGGGAGTATATGGCATATGGGTATATATTATCTAAAAAATTTTATGTCTTCTTAAATGTTTGTTTCTGCTTTTCTCTAAAGATTTAACACTATTGGTTTTCTAATAGTCCCAGTTCAATTAAAATTTAAAGCTGACTTTGGAGTTGGAGAATGGCTCTCTCCTTCTTTAAACTCAAGCATGTTGTTAAAAGGAAAATGCAAACTCCCTGTATCATGCCAGAAAGAGCCATTTTCTGCTATGGGACAGGACAAAAGCCAAATTAATTAAGGGACTATTCTATTACTAATCTCAACTCTTTGATTCTATTCTGATTCTTTAAACTTTTCTTAAAGTATAAATTTTATATCAAAATTTACAAGATTAATAGAGACATATACATTTTAAACTTTGTTAAGATAGGAATGGTCATATAGAGTACTAACTAATTCTAGAAAAAAGGCTTCAATTAGCTGCATATATATGTCTTTGTGTTCGAGTCTCTTATCAGTTTTCTGCAGGAAATCATGGCCAGGCCTAACATCAACTGAAGTCTCCAGGAAGAAAATGGGGCCCCACAACAACAACAACAATTCCACGTGGACAATAATAATATCACTGAACTGACAAACATCATCTACAGATCAGCTTTGAACTACAAGGTGCTCAGAGCAATTTTGAGATGACTAGCTGAGATGATCCAGTCTCAAAGACTACTTGAATAAGGACTTGAGATAAACCCTGAACTTTGGCATTATACACAGACTGGATAATAATGAAGGATATAGTTACCTTTCCTAGAATTTGACAATTAACTTAAATTTTTCTTTCAGGATAAAGATAACTTCGCCCATACCCAGCAGGAAGCAATTTTAAGAATGACGCCCACATTCCCAAAGAGGTGGTGTGGGGCGGGTGGTTTTTTTTTTTTTGTTCTTTTTAATGGGTTTTGGGTCTGGGATAATTTTCATTATTTAGGGGGGTAGGTTACAAGTTGTCAAGGGTTAGGAAAAAGGCTAAGCAAAGGAGATTAGATTTAAGGTTCTTGTTTTAAAAAAAAAAGAAAGAAAGAAAGAAAGAAAGAAAAGAAAAGAAAAAGACAATTACTAATTTTAAATACTTTACATTATTACCAACTATTAGGATATAAAGAAATGAAAGTTAGTAGTTAGACATTACAATAGAAATTGTAGTCATATTAGATATGTTTTAAAAATTGAGCAGATGTATTTTAGACAGGTCATCTTCAAACCCTTCAGAGATCTACCGAATATGGCATTTAAAATGTTTTAATAACTTAGAAATTTTTCTTTTTTTGAGACATGTCGGCTCCTGGCAGTACCAATCTACTTCAGAGAAAATATGGGCATTGAAGAAACTGCATATGGAGTTAATTTTCATTGTGGCAAAAGTTAGCCACTGGACAACAAAGTATCCTCAAATCAACAGAAAAAATGGACAGACAGAACACGAAACAAAGGACTACTGATTCTTGCCAAAACAAGTGTGGTTATGGCTTTATCAAAAGGCATCTTCTGAGGCCAGGACAAAATGGCACCATCCCTGAAGTGAACTTCACAATCCGGAAAAGGTACAGTGTCCTTTTCTTCGAAGGCAGCTGAACAGGCAGTGGGCCGATGGCTTCTGTTGTGCAATGGAACAGCAACTGAAAGCTCACGCCTCTCAATAGTAGACTGGCATTTAATAGAGGGATGTGGAGAAGGGGATGCTTAGATGAAGCCATATATACACAGCCAAGAAGAATGGACAGCTGAATTCAAAAACCATCAACAATTTCCAGAATTTAAAATCCTGAATCATGACATGACACTAGTGGAATTCAGGTGTTTCTGGTACATGGACTGCTCTCACCCAGTGTGAGGTTGAACTGTTGACCTTGTGTACAACCTACTTCACAAATGAGTCTGTCAGATACGCTAAGCCTATAGGCTGAAGATGATGCCCCAACACTGCAGAGAAACCTCAGGTGACTGTCCAGGCAGCTGGCTGTTTCTGTCGACTCACAAAATTTTTGGAAGTTGCTTTTGTGCACTTCCTGTTTTTATTTTTGTTAGCTAATATTATTTCCTTCTTGGGTCTCTGAGGGAGTTGAAGATTAGTTAGTTATAGTTGAAGATTAATTAGGATAGAAAGTGAATTAGATACATTTTGGACTTACTAAAATAGGATAGATAAGGGAATTATTTTCTCTTGTCAAATACAAATGGACTAGACATCGTTTAGGTATTTGTTACTTGTATATATTGTATATAGTTATTGTACTTTTGTATATAGTTTTTCTTTTGTTAGTTATAACCTTTTGCCTTTTTTCTTTTTATTAAAATAGAAAAGGGGAAATGTGGTGATATTTTATTTGTACTGAAATGTTATTTTAATTTTATGTTAATAAATAAAGTTGCCCTGGGGTCAGAGCTATTAGAGCCATAGTAAGAGCGTGGTGGTTAGAAGAGCTAGGTAGATTTCTGTGTGTTCAGGGATACAGCCAGTATTGGAGACATACGCCTTTAAGACCTGGAGGGCGGTACTTACAGGCAGTGATGAGGCAGTCATGTGGTTGGGTTTACAACCAATGAGAAGGCAGAACAGAAAGATTATTTAAACAGGGACACAGGAAGTACCTCCCTCTCTCGGGGAAGCTAGGAGCACTGCAGGAGGTAAGATTTTATCTCTGAGCTCTGACCTCTCCTCGGCTTTCTCTTTTACATTGGCTCTGTGTTTCTTATTTTAAAAAGACGATTGGTTACATCTACATCTATCTAAATGGATGAAAGGGCTGATAAGATAGTAATAGAGACAGGAGAATCATCTGGAAGGTGGGGAGAGCAAGCTAGCCTGGAGTATCGAGAACAGCTGTAGAACCAAAGCTTGAGTGTCTGGACTGAGAAAGAAAAAAATTAGAGGGTAGTGTTTTCCCAGCGTAAGCTATGGCATTCAACAGTTCTTTCCAGACCTAGAAGACACAGCTTTCCAGTGGCTATCAACAACAAGCTGTTTTTATTTTATTATTTTTTTAATCAACAGGGAAGCTCAGTGTGGTAATATACACCTATAATTTAAGCACTTGGGAGGATCAAGAGTTCAAGTCATCCTTGTATACACAGCAAGCTAAAGTTTAAGGTCAGCACAAACTATAGAGGATCCTATCTCAAAATCAAAAGTCTAGGACTGTATTTCTGTCCAGGCTTGGCAGCAGGAGATAGATGCCTATAAGGTTTCGATTTTATATCTCAGATCTCATCTTCATAGTCATGGAGTCATACTCGGGGTCACTAAAGGTTAAAGATAAAATTGATTAGGTCATCAGGCTGAACCAAAATCTAGTTTGAAGTTTTCTAATTACTTTGGAAACATATTAGGCTTATAATTCTATTTAATTTCTCTTATTGAAGCAAACTAGGACATGTATACTATAAACACAAATAAGGTATGCCCTTTCCTGCAGCTGTGTATTATAACAGAAGGGCTAAAAAATATAATCACAAATTGCAATAAGATACACAAAATAAGCAGTGGATGGCAAAAAGAGGGATTGGTATGTCAAAGGCTGATGAGAGACTCCTTCCTGGGACCCTGTCACACTTCACTGTGAGAAATGGCCTAATGACTACTGTTTGTTTTCTTTCTCTCTCTTTCTCTCTCTCTTTCTCTCTCTCTTTCTCTCTCTCTCTCTTTCTCTCTCTCTTTCTCTCTCTCTTTCTCCCTCTCTTTCTCTCTCTCTCTCTCTCTCTCTCTTTCTCTCTCTCTCTCTCTCTCTCTCTTTCTCTCTCTCTTTCTCTCTTTCTCTCTCTCTCTCTCTCTCTCTCTCTCTCTCTCTCTCTCTCTCTCTCTTTTGGTTTTTCGAGACAGGGTTTCTCTTGTGTAGCTTTGCGCTTTTCCTGGAACTCACTCTGTAGCCCAGGCTGGCCTCGAGCTCACAGAGATCCGCCTGGCTCTGCCTCCCTAGTGCTGGGATTAAAGGCGTGTACCACCACCACCCAGCCAGACTACTATTTTCATTAGTGAAACTTGGTTGGAAATCCCATAATATATTAGCTCTGAAAAATTAAAATGAAGGGGCTTAAAAAAAGGGCTCAGTGGTTAAAAGCACGTGTTGCTCTTATAGAGAGCCCCGTTCAGTCAACGTGGTGGCTCACAGCTATCAGTAACTCCAGTTCCAGGGGATCTGACTCCTCCTCTGACCTCCTTAGGCACCAGGCGTGCACACAGTGTGTACATATACATACATGCAGGCAAAAGACTCATACACAAAATAAGATTTTTTAAAAAGATTTTAGATTTATTTTTTTTTTTTTTGCAGTGAAATCTTAGAATTAAAACAAGCATATATTCTTGATGGAAGAATTTGTGTTTTGCCAGGCAGTGGTGGCACATGAGTTAAATAAGCCCAGCACTTGGGAGGCAAGAGGCCAGCCTGGGCTACAGAATGAGTTCCAGGGCAGCCAGGGCTACACAGAGAAACACTGTCTCAAAAAATTGAAAACCAACCAAACAAAAATAATTGTTGTGTTTTGATATATATTAATTTAGTGAGTCTTTACTTAATTTTATGGAAAAATGCAATAATGACTATATGTTTACATTTGTCAGTCCATCCTACTGAGCTACAGGCCAGTCATTCCTCCCTCTGTCTCCTGCTCCCTTCACTTTTTTGGAGACAAGGTCAATGTTGAGATCAGACTAGGCACTACTTTAAGTTAAGTTATTCTTATAGTATGAAACAGTGAGGGTTTTTTTTTAGGCTACGCATTGCCGTATAAGTCTCTGTTAATTTTTTTTTTAAAAGCTTTTAAAAATTATGTATTTTCATTCTATGTGTATGAGTTTGCCCGCATGGATCCCAAGTGCTGGGACTGCAGACGTGAGTCACTGTACCTAGCCTGTCCGCCCTTTTTTGAGACAGGATCTCACTCTATGGCCCAGGCTGTCAGTGAAGTCCTGCCTTAGCCTAGAATATTGGGATCCTGAGCCTGGATCACAGGCTTGGCTACCGAGTTTTTTCTTAGCTTGTGAGAGTTGGCGCTCTCCTCTCAACATGTGGGTTCCAGGAGTTGAGCTTTGGTCCTGATGCTGGCAGCAAGCACCTTTATCCACTGTCACTGGCCCCTGTGGATTTTGTTGTGGAGACATTTTCTTTCATATTCAAGAAAGGGATTGGTATAATGGAAGGCGGTAGGGCCAGTTTGTCTTTCTGAATCCTCCTTGCTACCGGATCCTAAATCTTTCCCTTAATCCGGCTGAGGACTTCAGTGTAGAAAGACATGACTATTCATAAAGTATTGACTGGGATGGAAAAGGTCACCAGAGCCCACCTGACTCACTCAGTGAATTCCTCCTCACTGGTCAACAATGCTCCTGATTGTCTTTGCTTCATTCACAGTCCACAGAGCCAAACCTGTTAGAGCCAGCCAGCAGCTGTCCAAATCCACTTTCTTAGAAACAACCTGAAAAGGAAAGATGTGGCCAGTGAGATGGCTCAGCAGATAAAAGGATCCGCTGTCAAGCCTGAGTGACCCCAGTTCAGTCCTGGGGTCCTGCAACAGTGGAAAGCCAGAAGGAACTCCCACAAACTCCCTCTGACCTTCACATGTGCGGACCTACACATATACACAAAACAAACCGAAATGTGATTTTAAAATTTTAACTAAAAGCCCGGGGTGGTGGTCAAAATTAATCTCAGCACCTGGGAGACATGGTGGCTATCTGTGAGTTCCAGACCAGCCAGGGCTACACAGTTAGACCCTGTCTCAAACAAGCCAATTTATTTTTTAAAAGAAAAGGTAACAGGGAGAGATGAAGTTAGTAAATGATAAGTTTTATGGAGTGTGTGAAAAGATATTCAGTATTTCCATGAAAGTATATTTACTTTTGATTTGAACATAAGCCTACTATTTAAGTACCTCGTTTGCATGCTAAATCCTTATATACATATTTATTTCCTCTCTCTGACAACCAGGAGAGTTAACCCTGAAGGCAGGAGGATCTGTCCCAGTCCGAGGCTGGCCCTGGGACTCAGATCTGAGCGAGGCTTCGCTTCGAAAGCTGGAATCCTTTCCTCCAAGATTGCTATAGTGGAGGGTGCAAAGTCCACTGCCAAATCTCACTTTAAATCTCAAAAGTTAAAGTGTAAGCCAGGCAGGATGGTGCGGACCTGTGTTCCCCTAACTCAGAGAGGTTGAGATAGAAGGATCAGAAGTTCAAGGTTAGCCTCCCGATACTTATCAAACTCAAGACCAGCCAGGGATACTAGAGAAGCTCTCTCAATACAAACAAGAAACCTCAATCAAAAAAAAAAATTGTTTTAAGGCGAAAAGTTATGCATATCTGCCAGCGGAGGGTTGGAGCTGGGGAGTGGAGAGGATTCCAAAGATCACGTGGCCTTGGTGCGGCTGACATTCCTCAGGGTCCCCCTTCCCCATGGCCCCTCTAGGTGTAGTAATCCCCAGAGGCCGCGAGGTGGTGCTCGAGCTAGCGCTAAGGCTGTGACCCCGCAGAGGAAGGTCGGGGGACCTAATGGGGACAGCCATTAAAACTAGTATTTACCCTCTCTCTGTCCAGTTTCACGGACAGTACCCCAAGGGAACTCAGCAATAGACTCCAGACTCTTCAGCGGCCCATCCTGCCTCTCTCCAGACTTCGCCATCACCTCCGAGAGGTGGATCAGTCATTGCTCCCGAAGCTTTCGGGACTCTGAGGTCGCTAGAGTTTAAGCATCTCTTACAGGCCCTCCTCTGCACTGCGGTTCCCACTTGTGGCCAGGCACCCACCCGCCTACCGAGCCCCGGCCACACCGGAGGTCTACTCCTCTGAACAACCTGGCCACGAACCCAGTTCTCCGCCCTTTCTTTCACCCTCGGAGGCAGCACTGCTCCCCGCAGCCCTCTCACCATCCATCAGATTAGATGATCTCCCCGAATGTGCTCCAAGGACGCCCTCGGCGTCACCGATCGCCATTGGTACTGAGCGATTATTTCCAAGTTCCGCAAAATGCCGCGTGGATTTTACGCGCCCAGACGAGGAGACAGGAGAGCTAAACCACGGAATGAATGAAAGGAGAGACAGAGAGACAGACAGAAGGAGAGACGGAGAGACAGAGACAGACAGAGGGAAAGAGACTATGGATGGACGTGAACTGGATTCTACCAGGTTTATCAGATGTGGGGTGCCCTGCACCGCCTTGGCGGACCTCCAAGCCGGGTGGAGCTGACCAAGTGCCCGAGGGGCGGAGTCTCAGCCAGCCGCCCCGGCTCCCGGGCTGGCGGGCAGGAGGGCCTGCGCGCCAGGTGAACTTTTGATTTCCGTGTTCACGTGGATCGGGGCAGGTGGCGCGCGCGGGGAGGCGGGGGTGGAGGTGCGGGGAGAGAAGAAGGGGGACGAAACTGGGCGCTCCCCTTGAGCGGAGGCGGGTGGCTCCGCGGGTCACCACGAGGAGGGGGCCGGCGGGGCGGGCGGGGCGGGGCGGGGCGGACACGCCCTCTCGCAGGCGCGGGCGGCCCAGAGGGATCCGTGCCGGGTGCCCGCGCCGCGCCGGGGCCGCGGAGGAGGCTGCCCCAAGCGGGCAGCGGCGGCGCAGGGCCGGGCCGGGAGGCCGATCCTGCGGGTTTGGAGCCCGGCAGGGCCATGGGGGCCGGGGCCGGTGGGCCGGGCGTCCTGGCGCTGCTGTTCGCTGTGTGCGCTCCGCTCCGGCTGCAGGCGGAGGAGCTGGGTGAGTGACCGCCGGGACCGGAGCTCCGGGAGGGCCTGCGGCGGGGCGGGCGGGCTCCGCCAGGCCGGGGATGGGCTGAAGTCAGCGAGTGCATTCCGGATCGCGCCCCAGAAACTCCTTCCTTCCCCCCCGCAAACGAGCACGGCAGCTTGGCGCCTGATCCCCGGCTGCCTGCGCGGTATCCCCGCCCGGCCACTTAGTTCCCAGACTTCCCGACCCTGGCAGCGGGTGCGAGTGGCCTGGCTCTGGGTGAGCGCCCCGCCGGCTCCCGGTCTCTGGCTGCATTGGGGGTGCTTCTGCGAGGCTGGCCGGGAGCAGGCTGCAGACGGGAGTTCCCACAGCCTCACGCGTGCCCGGCTGGAGACCCGAGTTGGAAGCTTGCGGCTCGGGTTCTAAGACGGTGTTTGAGTGAGTCGACTCTGGCCCAGGCTGCTTTTCCTTGGTAGCTAGCTGATCGTTGGCTTCCAGTGCCACCGAATTTACTCCCAGTCTACCAGATTAAAGCAGGAATTTGGTTTCCCAGCCCTACGTGGCTCTGTTTCATTAATCTGCGTTAATTAGTTCTCCTTGGATAGGAATGGCCAGCTTTCTGCCGTTTTTTTCTTTCTTTCTTTTTTCTTTCAGTTTTTATTTCTCTCCTCTCCTGTCTTTTTGCTCCTCTCTAACCGGAGTTAATTAATGGCGGTAAGTTTATGTAGAAATCTTGGACAACCCCCCTCCTCCGCCCCCGTTGTACTTTCTGGTGAAACAGGAATCGAAGTTAAATCCATCGCTGGAACTTTTTCATTGAAAAATGTACTCGTTCACCCAGACATTCAGCATGTTGATAGTATTAAAAACACAAAACAAAAATGTACTGTAGCACAGTCTGAAAGTATGTTAAATTTGCAATATATAAGGTCTTACGAATGCATTATAAACATACTGTTTTGTTTTGCCGTACTGGGGACCCCTGGGCAAGGCAAGCCTTCCACCAACGGAACTATATTCCAGCCTCTGAATGTTTTAAATGTTGAAAACACTTTCTCAAGTCGATGTTGGAAAATGTAACGTGTTACATTTATTTGGGGTGGGTTTTTTTTTTTTTTAAGATTTGTTTTTAATTGTGTGTATTTGTGTCTGTGTTGGGCTATATGCATGTGAGTGCAAATGCCAATGAGGCCAGAGGTGTCTTGATATCTTAGACCGGGAATTACAGGCAGATGTGAGCCCCTGGGTGTGGGTTCTGGGAACCAACCTTGGGTCTGTTGCAAGAGCAATCTGTCCTCATAACCGCTGAGATATCTCTGCAGCCCCATTTAAAATGTTTCTAATTTATTTATTGTTATTATTATTATTTGTTGTTTTGAGACAGGCTGGCCTGAAACTCATATGTAGCACAGACTAATCTTGAATTCGTGACAATCCTCGTAATGCCTCCTAAGTGCTGGAATTACAGGCACCAAACCACTATATCCAGCTCACTTGGTTGTTATATTTTGTTTTTGGCTTTTGCTTATTTCTTTCTTAGAATTTCACTTTGTTTTAAATTATGTCTATAAATGTGGGTGTGTGCATATGAATGTAAGGACCATCTGAGGCCACGGATCTCCCTGTGACTGGAGTTGTGACCACCTGTTCTGGGTGCTGGGAATTGAACTTGGTTCCCGGCAAGAGCTCTTAACTGGTGCAGCCCATTCATTTCTTTCTCTCTATATTCCTTTTTGTTCGTTCTTTTGTAAACTTCCTGCTTCAAACTCACTAGCTAGCCTGAGCTCCTGATGCTCCTTCCTCGCCCTCCAGTGCTGGGATTATGGCAGTAGAAAAGGCACCTCTAAAATTTGCACATCTGTGAGTCCGCCTCACAGCATGACCTCCACGTGAAAATGCTTACCTGGGCTCAGGGAGCGCTTTAGAAGTATGATTGGTCAGGTTCTTACCTAGCCTCACAGTTTAGAGCTTGTTACCGTTGACTGTGGGAAGAAGACTGTCATTAGGGTTAGTGTGCAACACACCATGTAGTTAGGATTTTAAAATGAATGAGTACTATCGAGGCCTGGAGGTGTGCTTGTCTAGCTGAGGCACTTTGGAAACAGGCAGGAGGATTGCCTCCAAGGCAGGGCTAGCCTGGATTACATAGTAAATGCCAGGCGAGCCAGGGCTGCATTGCAAGACTCTGTCAAAATTGAGTGAATGAATGAATGAATGAATGAATGAATGAATGAATGAATAAATGTGGGTATTCACACACAAAAGGTAAAGTCGGGGCTGCATTGCCAGGCTGTCAAAATTGAATGAATGAATGAATGAATGTGGGTATTCACACACAAAAGGGAAAGCCAGGGCTGCATTGCCAGACTGTCAAAATAACAAACAAATAAATAAATAAATAAACAGATACACAGATAAACAAATTAGTGAGTGAATGAATATGGTTATTCACATACAAAAGGTAAAACTTAGGTTTGAGATGTTTACTAAAAAGGACTTAGGAATTCCAGTGATAAGTGTTGTTGTTGTTGTTTTTTAAACACTAATTTTTTTTATTGGCTGTGTACTGGGTGCACACATGTGTGAGATAAAAGAACAATTTACAGGAATCCTTCCACCGTGTGGATTCCAGGGATCAAACTCAAGGCCTCGGCCTTAGCAACGAGGACCTTCACATTTCACCAGCCCTGTTATGTTTTTTTTTGAGGCAAGGTCTCACTCTGTCCCCGAATGACCTGGAGTTCCCTGTGTAGCCCAGTCCGGCCTCAGACTTGCTATGTGACCAAGAATGATCTTCTGTCCCCCACCCTCCTGCGCCTGGCTCCCTATGGCTAGGATGGTCACTGTCACATCTGGCTTCTGTGAGTTGTAAGTGGTTCTCACATCTGTGGGCTTCCAGACTCCTTGGGAGGACAGTTTTCAATATTCATAACTGTAAACCATCCTACTGACTTTAGGACTAGAGATCTGCTCCAGGCTCTCAGTGTATGGGGTCGGATAGTGTCAGGAATGAAATCAGTGCTCTCGGTGCCCTCTGGCTCACTAGCCTGTCTCTCGTGAGAACTTACTATACTTTATTGAACCATTTGTTCATGCAATGGTTCCCCAGTCTCCTGGACCTGCCTGGCTACCAGTATCTGTGGAAGCTTTGCAGCTACAGCCCCCTCATTTTATTTATTCTGGTTTTTGTTGTTGTTGTTTTGGTTTGTTTTTTGACCACAGGGTCAGGCTGTGTGGCCCAGGCATGCCTTTCTAGCTCAGGCTGGCCTCAGATTTGTGATTCCTCTGCCTCAGACTCTAATGTACTAGGATTATAGGCATGGGCCACCACACCATGTTTCCACCAAAATAATTTATGATGCCGGACAATGATGTTATTTGAATTTTTGTGCTGGGGTCTGGTAGCCTCATAAGGCTGCAGTGACTGTTTTATATGGCTGCTGTTTGCCTTTGTGGTGCTTTTATTCTGTTTCTCGAAATCCGTCCGTCCTGCCCAGTGTGCTTGCCTAGCACGGTTCCCTCTTTTGCTTGTTCCCTGGAGTCACTCTGCCTAGGTTCTGTATTTCCATAAACTTTTCACATATCTTGGAACTCCCTCCGTAGACCAGGCTGGCCTCGAACTCACAGAGATCCGCCTGCCTCTGCCTCCTGAGTGCTGGGATTAAAGGTGTGAGCCTCCACTGCCTGGCATTCACATGATTTTTTACTTTTTAGTAATATGACCTATAGCTTGCTCATTTGTATTGATTCTCTTTGTATCAACTTATATACTTGGATTTGGTCCAGCAGCTTTATTACCTTGATAGTAGTTCTGTAGAATAAAATGGCCTTAATTCTTTTTAAGGTATTCTCCACTTCGTCTTCGACAATTTCATACATGTGTGTGATGTTTTGATCATTTTCGCCCCCTGGCCCTGTCTTATTCTCCTCCCACCACCTCCGACCCCCTTCGTTTCCCAGCCAGTTCCCCCCTTACGGTTTTGTTGTTTTAATCCACCGAGTTAATTAGAATTGTTTGCATAAGCCTGGGTGTGGGGTTTAGTAGAGATGGCGAATTTACCAGTACCTACTGAAGAAAAATGACTTCTTTTCCCCAGCAATTCACCAGCCAGTAGTTCCTCAATTAGGGATGGAGCCTCTCTGTTGTCCATCACAGATTGTGTATGGCTCACTCTCGGGCAGGTCTTCTGTGAGTTCCGGGGGGTGACAACCGTGTCATGTCCAGAAGCAGTATTCCACGACCCGTCCCCATCCTCCAGCTCTTACATTCTTTCCAAAATGCCCTTGATTGTTGTGGTGGGATCTAAAAACCCTGATTCTCTTCTCACCAAAATATGTGCATATGGGGAGTACAGATTTCCTCCTGGTGATTTAAATATCCACAGAAATGAAAACAAGCAGTTAATGCTTTGAAGATCAGCTCCTGGATGCTTACAGAGTGCTTTAAAAACCACTTCCCAACTCTTGGCTTATTGCTGTTTGAAGGTCTAGTCTTCATCACTAATTAATATTTGGGTAGACATATGACCTGCTGATATTTGATGTTTTAGGTAAGTGGCTTTTTTAAAGAAGTAAGTACAAGTTTATTCTGGCGCCTTGTGCACCAGGGTGCCTTCCTGCAGACCTTCCCGGATCTTAACCTGTCCAGGGGGCAGTGAGGCTTTGCCAGCCCTACAGGCTCAGCTCCCCATCCCTGGCATCCTTGCCTTGAGCATCTGATAGAGACACTCAGTGACTGTTTCTGAGTCGGACCAAACAGTCTCCTTGTGTTTAGGAGATACTTTCAAACCATTTCCTAATTAGTGCAAAGAGGGTAATAGAGACCTTAATGAAGTTCTTTATGTAGGTACATCCAGCTGCTTCCACTCATTAACGGTGTTTACCAAGCTCAGCTCTCTTGGCATGCTTCTGTGTGTACGGATACCTTTCACACGTGAGCACAGCAGAGAAGGGAATGTGCCTGCAGAACAATCTAGCTACCCAGAGCTCTTGGCTCTGGTGAAATCAATGACTTGCAGTGTTCAGGAACTCCGTTGTACCTCATGTCTTGGAACAAAAAGAGGCCACGCTCGAGGAGTCAGCCACCAAACCGAAGGATGTCCTTAGAGCAGGGTTCGAACTCTGAATAGTGTTCCACACAATTTACTGAATTTTTCATAATTTGAACCCTTTAATTTTGTGGTATAAAACAGGTTTGAAAATCGTGAAAAACTCACACATTGAAAGTAAGACCTCTATCATTTTTGAGGAATTACGGGGTGTAGTCTGTTTGGGGCTTTCATTATTATTGTTTGTTTTGTGACCCAGGCTGGCCTTGAACTCTCCTTTTAGGTAAAGATGACAATCTGATCACCCTGTCTCTATCTTGCAAGTGCTGGGATTAGAGGCATGCACAACCAAGGCTGTTTGTTGTTGTTGTTATGTGTGTGTGTGTGTGTGTGTGTGTGTGTGTGCGCGCGCGCGCGCGCGCCCTATTTTTTCTCTGTACCGACAGCTGGGTGCCTTGACTCTCCCACCTTTCCGATGTGACCGTCAGAGTGGACTTTCTCAGCCATTCCCAAGCCCCAGGCTCCCCTCCCACCCTCTGCTTTCTTGAGAGCACTTGCCCTCTTCGAGTAGAGTGGACCACTCACATTTGTGCGTTTGTCTTGACTGCTACTGGACCATAAGGTCCTTGAGGAGGTTGTGTCTTGAAACAGCACCTGATGCATGCTCAGCAGGGCCGAGTGCTCACTGAGGATGTGAGCCGGCAGTGGAAACTTGCTAAGGTCCAAATCTCACTGGTTGAGAGAGAATCCAAACTGAGACACAGCCAAGTAATGAGATTGCCTGCCCCAGTGGTTGTCAGTCAGGGAACAGTCTGAGAGGATGCATTTGAGTTTGACCCTTGGGACCCGCGTCAGGGAAGGAGAGCACTGACTCTTCGCAGGTTGTTCCCCAGGCTTCCGCATGTATAACGAGGCAAGCATGACCTGCCCTCCCCTGTATATACACCCCAAAATAAATAAATGTGGAAGTACAACTTGCTCCAGTGTGAGACACCTGGCGCTGAGGAGGAAAGGATAAATGTTGCCAGAAAGCAGGAGGATTTTTAAAATTAGACTGTGAAGTAATTTCTGTGGTGGAAGATTCATGCTGATGTCACCTTCCAGGTGTTAATTCCATTCTTTGTATACATTAAAAAAAATGTATAGTTGCTTGTCTTGTGTGACAGGGGACACTTACTTGATGGGAAGAAGAAGAAGAAAACCATGTGGTTTTCTAACTCAGTCTGACTCCGTCTAGAAATGAAGTTGTGCTGGGTGGCAGTGGCACATGCCTTTAATCCCAGCACTCAGGAGGCAGAGCCAGGAGGATCTCTGTGAGTTCGAGGCCAGCCTGGTCTACAGAGTGAGTTCCAGGACAGGAGCAAAGCTACACAGAGAAACCCTGTCTCGGGGAAAAACAAACAAACAAACAAACAAAAGAAATGAAGTTGTGAGTCCTGGTACACTGAATCCGGAACCAAGCCAGACTTGTGTTTTCTTTGGTTGTGGATTTTGTTTTGTTTTGTTTTTTGTTTGTTTGTTTTTGGTGGGTGTGGGGATTGAAGAGGGGGCGCTGTGGGAGAGTGGAGGACGTTCTGGAAGAGTCTCTGGGTCCACGAGTCCAAGCCTGATTATTTTTACCACTACAGAGTTTGGCAGATAACGGCTCCAGATGACTATTTCCTGAGTCAGCGCCTGCCTCAGCTGAGGTTTGGAAGCAAGAGGGGAAAGGTCAAATTCACAAGGGTATCTTCAGGAGCATCTGTAGATAGGACTGTTGAACGGCCTTAGAAAACACTACTGTGTGCCAGCTCTCCATCCCATCCTTAAAGGAGGAAGATTGACTCTCCATCCCATCCTTAAAAGAGGAAGATTGACTTTGGCTTGCGGGTTTAAAGGTTTCAGCCTAAGGTTAATCCACTGGGTTGTTCCTAGACTGCTAGCTTGGGAGACCTGCTCGCCTCAAACCTTACTTCATAAAGTTCCTGTCATTTCCAGTAGGTTGTTAACCTATGAATTCATCCATGGATTCATCCATGGATGAGGGCAGAGCCCTCCTCTCAGCCCACCTCCAATCCTCCTGCACTGGGATCAAGCCTTCCACAACCAGCTCTGATAGACATTGCAGATCCATGCCACAATGACCATGTCTGTGTTCAAGAAAATAGCAAATGTCAACTTGGCCATTCTGGGGTTTGAGAGACCTCCTTTAGGCAGGCAGCAGCAGGAGAGCTGCTGTGAATTAGGCTCTTGCCACCCTGGGAATGGGGGGCGGGGCGAGCTGGTGGCTCCACTGAGATCCACCGATGTGTGCACATTGAGGGCAGCTGTCCTCAGGTCATCTGAGGGTAATAACCAGGCATTGGTGACATTAGCACTGAGGTAAGCCATGTCATGGACATGCATTGTCCAGTGTGTGTGTTTTGTTAAATATTAGATAGAAACAAAATGAGAATACATTGAGCTATATGTAAGAATATATATATAAGCTATGAAGAACCCTAAAATTTATACAGTCCACCATTTTTTCCCCTCAGCGCCCCACCCCCACCCCCCATGTATCTCAGGCTGGCCCTGTGTTGTCATGGAGCTGTGGGTGATCATAACTCCCGATCTTCTTTCTTCCTCCTCAGTGTCGGGATTACAGACATATGTCTCCAGGCTGGTCCTTTTTGTTATTTTGAAACAGGGTCTGGGACTAGAGAGACAGCTCAGAGGTTAAAAGCACTGGCTGCTCTTCCAGAGAGAGGTCCCGAGTTCAGTTCCCAGCACACATGGTGGCTCACAGCCATCTGTAATGAGATCTGGTGCCCTGTTCTGGTGGGCAGGCAGAACACTGTGTACATGATGATGGATGGATGGATGGATGGATGGATGGATGGATGGATGGATGGATAAACAAATAAACGAGTCTTTCAAAAAGGAAGGGGGGGGCAGTCTGCTAGCCCTTGTTGACCTTGAACTTGCAGTGGTTTTTCCATTTCCTCAGTGCTGGCATTATAGGTGTGCACCATTACGATCTCATAGGTTCTGATTTAACTTTTTTTTTTTTTTTTTAAATCTAACTCATTGGTTTTGAGAACTGTTAAAGGAACTGAGATGTAGCAAGATGGAGTCCTTTATCCTGGGTGTATGCCCTTTGTGTATGTAAAGTAGGACATGGGGACGTGGTTTCCAATCCAAATGCCTTCATGTGGTCCCTACTCACACAAGGAAACCATTGTGCACTCCTGTCCAGGGGAGAACTGCTTAAAGAAATTTTGCAGGAACATGATGCCAGAGGGTAATTTATGCAACCAAGCTTTAAATGAACAGTCTTTGTTTTCTCTTAGGGGTAATCACACTTGACTCTTGGAAATCCTAATTAATAGTGAACCATTTGCCTCTATGACACTGTGATAAATTCAAAGTTCAGAATACACAAAGGCCGCGCAGTTTCCAGGACTGTGGAATGATAGGAGTGTTGTAAGGCTTATTTTCCCCCTCTGACCGTGTGCTTCATACCATATTAGAGCCTTTCTCTCTGCCTACTGAGATTCCTTATTTTCTGGTCAGGCAACATTGATTGCTTTCTCTATACACATTATGTATGTCTGTGCTCAAACATTCTTACCCTTTTTCTTGGTGTATTTTCCACAGTTGACTCAAGTAATCCACAAGTTGACACTCATGGGTAGCACCGTGGCACTCTAACTTAGGTCCTGGAGTTTATGCTTTGCTGACTTCCACATCATATCAAGAGTGAAAATGAGTATTAGCAACTTGGCAATACTGGGCTCCAATTTTAGGAGGAGCTGTTGAGGATAAAGCTACCCCAGACTGGGAATTCGAGCACTTTTCACTTTTAAAAGCTTCATTTCAATATCCCTATTCATCTCAAGTGCTCTTTTCCATCTCTTCATCTTGCCAGGGCCGGCGGGATAATTATTCCAAAGAGCTTTTAGAAATGTAACATTTCCAGATCCTGAGTTTTTATCAAGTTCTCCAGGTGATTGTTGGGGCTGGGGCTGGAGGAGCAGCACTTTACCCCCCCCCCCCCCCCCAAGCCTGCCGTTTCCCCGCGTCTTTCAGGAACCACATGATTGGCAGCAAAGTGAAGGACCTCTGTTGGAGGTGAAATAACACCCCAGTAGACTTATTTCCTGAATAATCTAGTAAAGAGTGCTTGAATAATTAAAAAGGAAGGGTAATGATTTCTTATGTCATTTTTATAAGAAATCCTGAATTAAACATGACTATTTCCTCCAGTTTTTGTGCGTTTGAGCTAGAGTCTCAGAGTGTCGCCCAGGATGAGTGTAGAACTTAATATGTAACTTACTTAGTATAGCCTAAGCCTCCCCAGTGCCTAGATGCCGGGTGTGGGCTCCCAAGCCTGGCTCCTCATGTTAATTTCGAGACAGAATACAACTGCTAATGACAAAAGTTGACGTGGACGTCAGTGCCTCCATGGTGCTGCCAGTAACATGCGCCTGGACAGCGTCCTCTGTCTCTGCCTCCAGCTCCTCATGTTTATTTCAGGCAGCTTAGGCCAAGGTGGCTGCTGGGTACGGTGATTCTGTTCGGTGGTCTGTGGGGTCAAACTAGGTTCATACCCCGTCGGCCACACGGGCTGAGTGATCCTGCCCGGAGCTGTAGCTACTTCACCACACACCTTCACACACCTAACGGAAGGGATGTGTGGGAAAGAGGGAATCGGGAACTTCACCTGTGCTTTGTTGGAGTGTGTGCTTGGATATTTGAGGGGTGTGTGTGTGTGTGTGTGTGTGTGTGTGTGTGTGTGTGAAGTGAACCATCATTGTCTATCAAATAGGATTGTCACAAAGTTTAAAATGACATATAACGTAGAGTCCTTATAATATCCTGCCTGTTACCTTGTAGAGTAAGCACATGGTAAATGCTGGGTTTTGGTAAGAACCCCTGCATAATTCTTTTTGTGACCCCACCCCCCACCCCATTTCTGTTTTTGGTCTTACTTTTTGTTCTGATTCTGTTGCTGTTTTAAAACCTTTCTATTTATTTATTATTGTTGGGAAGGAGATGTGTGGAGATCAGGACAACTTTGTGGAATTGGGTTCTCTCCTTCCAACTTTACTTGGGTTCCAGAGTTCAAACTCAGAACATCAGGCTTGCTCAGCAGAGCACCTGTAACCCACTGAGCCATCTCAGGGTCTCATGGAGACTAGGCTGACCTTAAATTTTCTATGTAGCTGATGATGGCCTTGAACTCATAATGTAAGCACTCAACCTCTGTAATCTAGATTAACTCTGTACTTGGTAATATTTGGATATCTAGACTTCATGGAAAAAGTCACTTGAATGTTGTTGGTGTCTTATTTAACATAGAATCAACATTAGGAAGCTTGCATATTCTGGAGCAGTGAGCCCGGGGAAAGTACTGGCTACCAGGTCTAACCAACTGAGTTAATACATCCCTGGGCCCGACATGGTGGAAGGACAGAACCAGCTCCCACAATTTTCCTTTGATCTCTATCCAGAGGCATAATAAAAATTTTTTTTAAAAGAAAGCATATTCTAGAAACAGGAAACACACCTCTCCCCATTTACTTATTTATTTACTTATTTTTTGGATATAGGGTCTCTTGTATGTAATGAGACTCATATAATTCCCTGGAACTCACTATATTAGTCAACATCATCTGGGACCTGGAACTCCTGATATTCCTGACTGAAGAGCTGAGATTGTAGATGTGAGTCTCCGTCCACCACACCCATTTATGCAGTGTTGGGGATCAAACCCAGGGCTTCCTGCCTGCTTCACCATGCCCACTGAGCCACATCTGGCTTATATGCTTGCTTTTATGCTGCCTGCCTGCCTGCTGTTTCTTCTTTTTTATTGTTTTTCAGGCTTTTGAGGCAGGGTCTGGCTGAGATGTCATGCTGGCCTTAGACTCTTCAGCTTCCTAAGTTCTGAGTTACAGACCCCTTCACCACATCTGGCTAAGATTCCTTAATTAGTCTTCAGTTGGAGGTATAGCAACTTGACCATCAATGACCTGATAAGTTAGCTGCTGGTTTGCTTTGAGGTCTTTATTCTGAGTGTCTGTGCAATGTAGATAAAAGAGTTGTCTTTTGGGGCTGGTGAGGTAGATGGCTCAGGGATCTTGCAGAGGATTTGAATTCTGTTCCCAGCTTCCACATGGCCACACACAACTGTCTGTAACTCCAGTTCCAGGAGATTTGATGCCCTCTTCTGGCCTCCCACAGGCACCAGGCACACTGTGGTATACATGCATACACTTGAGCAAAAGATTCATACACATAAAATAAAAATTAAACATTTTTTAAAAGTCGTTTCAGAGGTTTTTTTACTATACAAAAGTTTTCTTTCATATAATTTCATCCATAAAATCAAGAAACTTCTTGCATCTTTTTTTTATTTAATTTGGTTAATGCTTCCAAAGACTTGTAACCTAGTAACATCAGTGGGAAAAGTCTTGTTTTTTAATGTCAAATCACATAGTTCAATTTCGGTATCATTTTTAGAACTCTAAAGGCCAAAAGTCCACTTCTCTACACTGGCCCTTTAACCCCAGAAACCCCATTATGGGATCTCTCTGAACATCTCACTGTGAGAGCCTCATCCAGGCAGTGGCCAGTATATTCCACAGAATTCTGGTCCCAGGAGATGCCCAGTGAAGAAGGCGTTCCCTGGGAACCACTAGAGGCGGCTGTCCCCAATTAGTGCTTCTCTGAGCCCTGTTAGGACATTGACATGGGTGTGGTAAAGCAGGAGGTAGGATTCTGCAAGCTCCTTTGCCGCCTCAGTGCTGGGATCACATGTATGTGCTACCATGTGTGCCCAGCTTGAATTCTTCATGTATGACTGTTGCTATGGCTATTTTTGTTTGTTTTGAGATGGGGTCTGGTGCTGTGTAGCCCAATCTGACTTTGAACTCTTTGGAGGTGATGGTATGACCTCCATGTAAATGTCCCAAATACTAGAACCGGAGACAGTAGTGCTTAGGGATATGCTGACCTGGCATTAAGTAGGCATTGGATACCTACTGGGGAGTGTACTCTAATTTGACTTTCTCAGCAGTTTAAAGCCTTATGCATACATAGCCTCATTTATCTCTACCACACCCTGTTATGGTTGGTAATTTAAAGATGAGGGAAATTGATACCCAGAAGATAAGTGGCTTCTCAACTGAGATCATATAGCCAGTGAGTAATGAATTTGGAGTAAAGTCACCTAATTCAATATCTATAATTTGTTTTAATGGCAGCTGAAAGTATATTTAATTCTCGGGCCAGTGACAGTGGCCCAGTGGGTAAAGGCACTTGCCAGCAAGCCAGACAACCCGAATTAAACCCCTGGAATCCACGTGGTGGAAGGTCAGTTCCCACAGGCTGTCCTCTGACTTCCACACATGTGTTCACAAGCAGAGGGGTAAGTGGAATGTTAATTTTTTTTGTTGTTAGTAGTGTTTTTGTTTGAGACTGAGTCTAGTCTGGCCTTGAACTCCACAATGATTCTCCTACCTTAGTCTTCTAAGTGCTGGAATTACTGGCATGTGCCACCATGAATGCTCGATTTGTTTTTTTTTTTTTATTTAAAGATTTATTTTTAATACTTTAGGTGTTTTTTTTTTTTTTTTTTTTTTTATATGTCAGTGGAGGGGGTACCTGTGGAGGCAGGAGGAGGTGGCAGAGCCTCTGGAACTGGAGTTAAAGGTGCTTGTGAGACATCTGATGTGGGTGCGGGACCAAACTCAGGTCCTTCAGAAGAGCAGCGAGTGCTCTAGCTGCTGAACTAACCCCTCCAGCCCGTGCCCACTTTAAATCCTTAACGTTTTATTGCCTGTGTGCTTGTGTGGTTAGTTGGTTAAAGACAGGACCTTCTTTATGAAGAGACTGGCCTTGAATTCCAGATCCCACTGGCTCTGCCTCCCGAGTGCTGGGGTTTCAGGTCGTACCATCACTGCCAGTCCTGTGCCTGTTTTAATACTCATGATAATCCTATGACATGGGTACCATCCTTATCTCTATACTGTGCCTGAGGACAAGGACACTAAGGTAGGTGTAGGCAATCACTTAAGGCCCCATAGTCAGTGTCAGGCAGGCTTGTGGCAGACTCAGGGTTGTAATCATTGAGCTCTGTCTCCTTTCAAGGATGTGGAAGTAATTAAAGAAGTTAGAAAATGATAGTTGTACTGGGAAGACGAGGGAGAGGAAACCCTGATCAGAAGATCTGAATATATACTTTCTTTTTTTCTTTTTCTTTTCTTTTCTTTTTTCTATTATCAGATTGATACAGTACAAATTCTTACCCTAATAGTGAAATGTTTCTCTGAAGCTTGCCCAGTGATTGAGTAAAACCAAAACTTATTATAAACCACAGTCATCCTAGGGTCCCCCCTGCTATGTAGCCTCCCTGGTTCTGTGGGTTGCAGTCTGATTGTTCTTTGCTTTATATCTAGTATCCACTTATGAGTGAGTACATACCATGTTTGTCCTTCTGGGTTTGGGTTACCTCACTCAGGAGGATATTTTCTAGTTCCATCCATTTGCCTGCAAATTTCATGCTGTCATTGTTTTTCTCTGCTGAGTAGTACTCCATTGCGTATATGTACCACATTTTCTTAATCCATTCTTCAGTTGGCGGACATCTAGGTTGTTTCCAGGTTCTTACTATTACTGCTGTGAACATAGTTGAGCATGTATCTTTGTGGTATGGTTGAGCATTCCTTGGGTATATGCCCAAGAGTGGTATGGCTGGGTCTTGGTTTTGTTTTTCTAGACAGGGTCTCTCTGTGTAGCTCTGGCTGTCCTGGAACTAATTCTGTATGTAGACTAGGCTGGCCTCAAACTCACAGAAATCCTCCTGCCTCTGCCTCCCTAGTGCTGGCATGCACCACTACGCCTGGCATGCAATTTCAGTTAAAAATAAATAAATGGAAATGGTAGCTGCACCTCTCAGCATTCTGGTGTTGGTCAGTGCAACTGTGCAAAGTAATTCGGTGTCTTCCCTCGGCATCTCCCCTGGTAAAGGCGCTCTCACTGCCTGGCTCTCATTAATAGATGCTATGGACTTAATGACATTGATAAGCTTCTTGGACGTGCTGTATAGAGATACTTTGTAATTTTTTTTCTTGCAAATGTGATTTTCTTTTTACTTACTAATGGCACATTTTAATGTAAATAATTGCCCGTGCATTAAGTTAAATGACCTAAAATGAGATTCGAGATACACATTTGCTTGCCTGTGAAACTGTAAGATATCCGGGGTGTTAGATTATTATCACCTTTATAAACAAAGACAAACATCGCTTTAAAAAAATAATTATAGGCCATCCATAAAGTCTCTCCATCATGACTGCCTGTACGTGAGCGGAACAAGGACAACAGTAAACATGCTAATGTGGATGGGAAACTGAAGAGGCCTCAACCCCACACAAAGAACCGCAGGCAGCTAAGGAATCCCGAGAGCTGGAGAAATACTCTTCCCCAAGGAAGAGCAGACCACTCGGTTATCCAAGACCCAGTGTTGAGCCTGGAAAACACACGAACAAAGAACATTGTACATACTAAACGCGTTGTGCTTATGTATTTAGGAATGTATCTATCTATGTGTATAACAACAATAAACGAAAAAGAAGAGTTTGTGGATTTGAAAGAGCAAGGAGAGATATATGGAAGGGTTTGGAAGGAGAAAAGGGAAATGGTGTAATTATATTATAATCTCAAAAAATAAGAGAAATTAAAAACAAAACAAAACAAAAAGGAAAGCAATAGTAGGGCCTGGGAGATGACTGAGTGGGCAAATGGTGTTTGCTGCCAACCCTGGCACCCTGAGCTGATCCCCGGGACCCATATAATGATGGATAGAGAGGACCAACTCCGAAGTTTGTCCTCCGACCTCTACACACACACCATGGCATGTTCTGTTGCCCCCCCCCCTCCAAACATTCACACATGCACACGTTAACACACAGTAATAATAGTTTTAAATTATTTTAAAAGAACTATTGTTAGGAGTAAGCTGTGGATATGGTATTTTTTTTTTCCGTTTAGACAAACTTCTCGTATTCGGAAGGGAGCCGAATAGGAGCGGCGAAGACCACCCACCCCCACAGCACTCGGTGGCCTCTGGAGACCGGAGAGTGACCGAGAGCTAGAGTTGCCACTGGTTTTATTTGTGGCACATTAAAGAATAATAGAGAGTTTGGTTTTAAGGGTCCCTTCCTTTGGGTATGATATACAACTCGAAGCTCTTTAAATATCAGATATGGAGACAACATGGCCGTCGGAAGTCGTTGGTGGTCGTGGAAATGCCTTGCTTGTTTTTTAGATGGTGCACTTCCAGTGAGACTTTCTGTTTGGTACAACTTGGTTTTGATCATTTCTATGGGGGATACTTTTGATTGTTTTTCTTTTTTCATTTCGGGACAGTCTGGTGAAGCGCAGATGGACTCAAGCTCTCTGTGTAACCTAAGGTGCCTAGTGTGCTGGGACTACAGGCATATGTCAAAGCTACTGGGTTTTGTTGTTCGTTTTATGTGGTCCTGGGGAGAGAACCTAGAGTTTCATGCCTATTAGGCCAATCCTCTGCCTGCTGTGTTCTGTTCCCAGCCTCCTTGCTTGGCCTTTCCCCAACTCCCATCTTTTTAATGCATCAAGAAAATAAATTGCTTTGCCTCTCAGTTCTGTAGGATGCAAAGTCCAAGACTGGACCTGTGGCAGAAGGTCAGGGAGTCAGAAAATGTGCTCCCTAGAGAGAAGGATGTAGATCTAACTCATCCTGTGTAAGGACATTCATTAGTACCCCATTCTTTTGTTGTTGTTGTTTTTGGAGACAAGGTTTCTCTGTGAAACAGCCCTGGCTGTTCTGGAATACACTCTGTTCTAGAATAGCCCAGGTTGGTCTCGAACTCACAGAGATCCACCTCTCTCTGCCTTGGATTAAAGGCGTGTACCACCACCATCACCCAGCCCTAGGGACCCACTCTTAGGCTCATGGCCCTAAGTCATTCATTCATTCTCACTTCTTACAGTCTCGCCTCTCAGCGGCGCACTAGGATTCTAACATGAGAGAGACCTGCACAACCATACCATAGCACCCGAGGAGCGGACTGTAGGATTAGCAGAGGGAATCTGTGAGGCCATGATTTGGGCTTTGACAACTGTTGGTAAAGAATGGGAAGAAGTTGGGCCATGCTGTGACTGACCCCAGGGGACCTTTGCGGCTGGGATAGCCATATGGAATTGTCCCCAGCTGGGAGCTGGGGGGTCAGGTTTTCCACCCCTGCGTTGAGAACTCACTGCATTTGAGTTCACCCTGGAAAGGAGGGTAAGACCTTGACAAGACCGAGGATGTTATCAGTCAGTGGAGGCACTGCCAAAGGGCTGAGAACTAAGGACTGATGGAGGGCAGCAGTGACAGACGGGACCTTGGCCAAGCCTTTTTTATTTTTTTACTTCACATGCTTTTAAGCTGAAACAAAATTATGGCCGCATCAGATCACTAGCATTGGTTTTTATACGTGGTAAAAATAGGATCGGAAGGGACCATTAAACAGTTTTGAAGAACTTGGTCACATGTTTTCTAGCTGATAGTTGTGACGTCTTCCAGTACAGTGATAATAGTACCCATTTCTGCTCAGAAACACTGAAGACTGATTAACTGTTCTGTTTGATGGTCACAACTTCAGATTTGCTTTTCTAATTCTCACATGGCCACTTAAGCCCTTCTGCCTTTTTTTTTTTCCACTTTTTTTTTTTTTTTTTTTTTTTTTTAAAGATAGAGTTTCTCTGTGTAGCGCTGGTGTCCTAGAACTAGATCTGTAGACCAAGCTGGCCTCGAACTCACAGAGATCCGTCTGCCTCTGCCTCCTGAGTGCTGGGATTAAAGGCGTGCGCCACCACCATTCAGCTCATTTTTTAAAAAAAAAAATTATACGTTTATTGTTATTGCCAGAGAGGGGTGAGTAGGGGCGTGTCCTGGCATACCTGTAGATATCAGAGGACAACTTTGGAGTCCTGTTCTTCCATGTTTACGTGAGTTCTGGGGATTGACCTCAGCTCATCAGACTTTTGTCTCAAGCTCCTGTACCTACTAAGCCAGTGGTTCTCAGCCTTCTTAATTCTGTGACTCTTCAGTACAGTTTCCCATGCTGTGGTGACCCCCCTCCCCCCACCCCCTCAAACAAAATTATTTTATTGCTACTTCATAACCATAATTTTGCTCTTGTTATGAATTGTAATGTAAACAACTTTGCTTTCCTATGTGTGGTCTTAGGCGACCCCTGTGAAAGGGCCATTCACTCTCAAGGGGTCTCGACCCACATGTTGAGAACCGCTGCGCTAAACCATCCTCCTGTCAGCCTTGCTTCTCCTGGCTGCACACGAAGCCTAGTTGATGCTGGACGACCGACAGCAGTGTGTATGAGAGTATGGCTCTCAGGCCCGCCGTAGAATTAGTGATGCCTTGGGAATCTGGCCGCCTCACCACCAGACAAAGAGCGTGGTGATGACTGCGAGCTTGCCTTTGTGGTTGAAAAGACTGCAGTCATCAAGAGCTCACTTGATCTTAGACATGGGAAGCAGTTTTCTCACGCCCACACTTGGTGATTGTGTGCGTGGAGACCTGTCGTAACTTGAATATTCGAACATAATGAACTCGTGTTTCTAGAAGTGGTTTCACTCTCCCAGAGTTTCAGAGCCCTCTTTCCCAAATTACTGGTTGGAGCTCATTGGTAATGGAGGTTCAGGGGGCAAAACCAGTATGCTGTCCGTGAGCTGCCCATCGATAGAATCAAATGAGGAGCATGGCAGTGGGTTACATCTAATGGAAGAATCGATCGATAAAGTTTTTGGGTGGTTTATACCCAGGTGCATACTTTCTGACCTGGGCTGTGGTAAATCCATATGGGTCATAATCAAATAGACTTCTGTTTTTACTCTAGGGAGTAGTACATAATCAGCCTGGAAGTGTGTGTGCAAATAGTCACTGCGCATCACCCAAATAATTCTCCTACCAGTATAAACCCATGAAAAGCTTTGTAGGTTTATGTTTGTAGTGTATGTTTATGTGGGTTTGTGCATAGGAATGCATGTGCATGTCCATATAGAAGACATACCTGCGTCATGTCTTCCTCATTGTCCACCTTTTGCAAAGATAAGTAGTTCATTTACTTAATTCTTAACAATTTTGTACATTTACTTTGTTTATTCACCCCACCGCGTGTGCGTCCGTCCGTCCGTCCGTGTGTGTGTGTGTGTGTGTGTGTGTGTGTGTCTGTGTGTGTCTCTGTGTGTGTGTGTGTGTGCGTGTGCGTGGGTGCGTGTGTGTCCCACTAAGTTTAACTGGGTTAGCTTGCATGAGCGTGGGTGTGGGGGTTGTTTACTGTCCCGTAGGTTTTTTTTTAACCGGTGGCTATACCACTGAAGAGAAATGGTTCCCCGTCCCCTAGCAGCCATCACTTGCCGGTAGCTCCTTACCCAAGAGTGGGGCTTCACAAATCCCTCCGCTGTTCATACTGGAATGTTGATGGACGCCATCTTGGGCAGATCTTGTGTAGGTCACCACAGCTGTTGTGAGTTCACGATGACAACACAACCACCATGTCCTGTCCAGAAAACAGCCTCTTGCAGAATTCTCTCCATCCTCCAGCTCTTCCATTCCACCCCCCCACCCCCCTACCCCCGCGCCCCACTCCACTATGCTTCCCAAGCCTTGGTGGGGGTGTTGACACAGTTTCTGATTGGGGCAGCACTAATCTATAGGTAGAATATTTAGAAAGAGGTTTGACCAGCTGTCAGTTGAGCGGAACAGCAATAGTATTCCCACACCCTCCTACCATTGTCCCATGGCTTGGACTATGACCTCCTCGTTCATGGGCTTTTGACCAGGTTTACAGTACCAGCCCCCTCACTGTTTGAGACTCTCACTGAACTTGGAGTTCATCCATCCAGCTAGGCGCCAATTGAGCTGCAGGGATCCATCCACCCAACACTGGGATTGCAGATAAGAGCCACCATACCCAGCTTTTAGTCAGCTGCCAGGGATCTGAACTCAGGTCCTTGTGATCGCACAACAAGCTCTTTATCGACTGAGTTATCTCCCCAGCCACCAAGTTTTCGTCATAAGCCTTTCAGTGTTGTAGGTCTGAGTCCATACTAGTATCTCTTCATTCTTTTTTCCCTGTTCGTGAAGCATGTATCTCATCAAAGGGAGAGAGCTGTTTAAGGAAGTTACTGTTTTCCTTTCCTAGCGGGAGGAACTAGAATAGACTAAATAGAAAGTTTGCTCCTGTAGACAAGGATTTAGGATTCAGCTTATTTAGAAAATAACTCGTATCCATCTTCCTGAATAGCCAGCGTTAGAGGCGACAAGGCATAGCCACCATTCTTAGTCGTAGATAGGGTAGATAGTAAGTCCACATTTGGGGCTTTGGACTCACAACTTTACTCCCAAGAATTACTCAAGGCTGGGATGCAGCTCAGTTGGCAGCGTGCTTGCCTAGGGTGCACAAAGCCCTGGGTCCATCCAAGTGCTAGCACAAACCAGGCAGAGGGATGCACACCTATAATCCCAGCACTGAGAGGTAGAAGCAGGGGGATGAATGTAAGAGCATCCTCAGCTATATAGAGTTTAAGGTTAGTCTAAGATATGTGAGACTCTCAAAAAAATGACTTGTTAATATCTCATCCCCTCATGACTGTGAACTCCTTAAAGCAAGAGCAAGAGCTGCATGGTTCCTTGCTGCTGCATGACTTTTTTTTTTTTTTAATGACATTTGAGCTTATGGGTTTACAGAGAGGTTTTGCTATCTATATGGTTGGCGCTAAAAGTAGACTTAATTGTTACAAAGACTGTTAGGTGAATTTGGTCTTTCTCTGTTACTCTTCTGATGCGGTTGCATTGAGAAGAGAAGGGTCTGGTGAGGGGGCTCAGCAGGTAGAGGTTGCTGAGCTTGATGATGTGAGTTTGAGCCTTGGATCCCACATGATGGAAGGAGAGAACTCCAAAAGGTGTCCTCTGACTTCAGTACCACAGCAACCATGGCATCAATCAATCAGTCAATCAATATAAAATAACTTGTAAAAATTTAAGAAGATAAATGCATAATAAACAAGATGAAAATCACTTGGAAACTTATACCACACATCCATATTATGTATTGTGTACACACACACACAGATACACACAGATACACACACACACACATACACTTTTAAAACAAGGTCTCCCTCAAACTTACTATGTTGCCAAGGATGGCTTAGAATTCCTAATCCTTCTGCTTCTACTTCCCGAGTACTGGGATTGCAAGCATGCGCTATACCATGCTCAGCTTAACCTTAACATTTTTTTAATGCTTATTTATTTTATATATGTGTGGGCATACACACCACGGTTCTTGTGAGGAGGTCAGAGGATAACTTGGGGGAATTGGTTCTCCCAACATGGAACCCAGGTCCTCAGTTTTAGCAGCAGACAGGAATTCTCTGTGTAACAGCTGTCTGGAACAACCTGGCTGTCCTGGAACTCACTCTGTAGACCAGGCTGACCTTGAACTCACAGAGATCCTCCTGCCTCCGCCTCCCAAATGTTCAGAGGGAAAGCACTTCTGTGCACAGATCACTTTGAGAGTTCTGACGGAATAGCTTTACAACCTGAATTTTAATTCCTGAGACCCACATGGGGGAGGGAGAGAACGGACTCCTAAAAATTGTTCCCTGATCACCACACGTGTGCCTCGGCACATGACTACCCACACACATTTCCACAAGTAAATAAATAAATGTAATATGATTTTACTTCTCACTGTATATAACCCTGGCTGGCCAGAACTCTCTTTGTAGACCAGGCTGGCCCCAAACTCACACAGAGCTCCAGCTGCCTCTGCCAACTAGTGCTGGGATTAAAGGTATATGCCACCTACACCCAGCCATGGTATTTTCCATAAAATATAATGTCCATTTTACTTTTCCCAGAATATGATTCTTCTATCCACATGATACCAGCTCTGTACATAGGCTTTTGTAAAAGGCACTGGCGGGCTAGCACCGGCAGTTCTAAGTCTTAAGGGGTGTGTGGTCCTTGTGAACAACCTTGCGGTGAATGGCACGGCCCTCATTGGGTCTCATGTAGCCCAGGCTGACTCAGGCTTGTGTATCTGTGGCTAGCCTTGAACTCCCAGTCCCATTTTCTTGTAAATTGTTTAAAGAGAATGATTGGTCCTTTTCGAAATGCAGCTGCTGCCCTGGGCAGTTGGCAGAACTTAGCTCTCTGGTGAAGGGACCACCGAGAGATAGATACTCTGTGGTGGATTGGCAGTTTCCGGGCCGGGGACGGGAAGGAAAGATTCTAGTTTAGTCATCCTGGGTTTGGCAATTGAATTCCAGTTCAAAGGAAGGAAAAGATAAATATTTTGTTGCAGATGCTTTTGAAGAGCGGACAGATCCCCTGCCGCCGCGAGGCTTCCTCCTTCCCTTTCTCCTCTCTCCTTTGAAGTCAGGCAGGTGGCTCCAGCTCTCTCTGCCTGGGAGATCGACCCCAACACTTCTGTGGAATTTAATCATAAAGTTTTGATTTTATTGGTTTCCTTACACATGGGCTTGATTACATTTCTGTTTCACCGGGCTGGCGACTGAGCTCAGAGCCTTGAGACAAGCATGGGCTGGAGACTGAGCTCAGAGCCTTGAGACAAGCACGTTACCACTGAGCTACATCCCTTCCCATTTTTATCAGTTTCCGCTGTGCACGCTTCCCAGCGAGTCGGGACAGCCCTCTCCCTTCACCTTGCCTCTCCCCGTTTGTGTTAAATGTTTTAAGACAAATCTTAAACCGCTTGCCACTTCAGCCCTGCCTAAGTCGGTGGGTGCCTGTAGAAATGCTACTTTTTCTTCCTTTTATTGACTCTTTCCTTTCTTGGACAGGGTTTCATGTAGCCCATGATGACCTTGGATTTACTTTGTAGCTGAGAATGATTTGAGTTTCTGATCCTCTTGCCTCTACCTCCCAAGTGTTGGAAGACAGATGTGTGCCCCCATCCCTGATTTTAGGGTGCTGAAGGTGGGATTCAGGGCTTCTGTCGTGCTCTGGAAGCTATCAACTGTGCTGCAATCCATAGGCCCTTATGTAACTTCATTACCACATCACAGCTCATAAAATTAGTTAGCGATTTCTTGATATTACTCTAACAAGAGTGTTTTTCCAAGACTTATTTCATTTGTGTGTGTGTGTGTGTGTGTGTGTGTGTGTGTGTGTGTGTGTGTGTGTGTCTGTAAGTATATGCATTGGATGCAGGTGCCTCCAGACTCAGAAGAGGGAGTCTGATCCCCTGGAGCTGGAATTACAAGTGATTGCAAACTGACGTGGGTGTTGGGAACTGAACTCAGGTCCTCTGAAAGGACATAAAGCCATTTTAATCACTGAACTTCCTCTGCAGCCCCAACAGTGATCTTTTTAAAGGGTTTTATAAGGTTAATGTTTCAAGTGGGAGCCACAGACTTTTTAACCTGCCTTCTTTTCTTTCATTTTCTTTTCTTTTCTTTTCTTTTTTTTTTTCTCTGAGACTAACTCAAGCCGGCTTCCTGGTCCTCCTCCAATCCCACAGCCAACTAGGTTACTTACCCGTGCCTGGCTAAACTGATAGATTTTTGTTTGTTTGTTTGAAGATAGGGTTTCTCTGTGTAAGAGCTCTGGTTGACCAGGCTGGCCTTGAACTCACAGAGTTCCGCCTGCCTCTGCCTCCTGAGTGCTGGGATTAAAGGCGTGCACCATCACTGCCTGGAAAATTGATAGATTTGTAAGCAGCTCTGCCTTCTTGTCTGTGACTCAGGAAGAGGTTCTGGCAGTGAGGGTCAGGATGAAGCTGTGGGACGCCTGACTTTTTTCCTGTATGTTTGCAGGCAGTAGTGTCTCGTTTGGCACATGATGCTGTCTGTCGCCATTTTTGTCTCATAGTTTTCCGTTTTGAGGCTCAGTCATTTGAAGTCAGCAAAACTGTAGAAAGACAGTGGATGAATTTGTTGACTCAATACAGATAAGCTGATAGCAGCATTTGCCGCCGAAAATCCTACAGCCCACTTTCAGAAGCGGGAGAAAGAGTGCAGCCTCCCCCGAGCTTTACTGGCATTTTAGTGAATCCACGCTGCTTGTGCAGTGCAGATTTTCATCCTGAGAATGGGAAGAGAAATCTTCCCAAGGAGGTTCAGGTCCCTCTACATAGCAACGATGGGAATGTCTGGGGCAAATATGCCCATTTGCAGCACCACTGGGTGACAAAGTTCCCCTGGGCTTAAGAGCATTAAAGACTGGAAAGGAATAAAATGGGGGCTTTGAATGAAAATGATGCCCTGGGGTTTCTCATTGTCAAATCATCACCACTCTTTTTTATTTTAATGCCGAATGCCCTTTATTGAAGGAGGGAGGAGGTCTTAAATACAGGCTTACAGCACAATGGGAGAACCCCGGAGGGCAGATGTTTTACAATCTTGCATCTAAGGTGTTAATGCCTAATATGCATGATACACAGACAAAGAACTTCCCTTAAGCATTCAGGAGGGTGGAACCCGGCAGAGGATTAGCATAGGGAGGATATCAAGGTCAAGGGCAGCAAGCAAGGCAACAGTTACCCAAAACGGGGGCCAGGGCCCTATACGTCCCTCTTTTATGAGCTTCTGACTTAGGTTGTGTGAGACGTCAGCAGGTCACCTTACCCGTCATGGAGAGGCCTTCCCAGGCCACACAGGCGCTCTGTCTTAGGTTGTCGTCACTACTCTCTAAAAGATGAAAATTTTTAACATAATAATCATGTTGAGGTTGATTTATACAATTGCTCCTTGTTTTATTTTTAAGTAACTTTAAATAGGGTCTGATGATATAGCCCTGGTAGGCCTAGAGTTAATTGTGTAGACAAGGTTGATCTTGAATTTGCATCCATCTTCCTGCCTCTGCCTCTGTAGTGTGGAGGTGATAGGTATGAGCCATACCCAGCTTGTTCCTCATTTTATATTAGTGTGTTTTGTTTTGTTTGCGGTGGGGTATTACTGCATAGCTCAGGCTGGCTTTGAACTCCTGGTCTTCTGCCTTAGCTTCCAGGATGCCAAGCTGCATGCACCACCATGCCCTCCAGTTCTATGTTCCTAAATTCTTTTTTCTTAAAAACTTGCTGTTATGTGTGAATAAAGTACCTCCTTTTTGTGCACGTGTGTGTGTGTGTGTGTGTGTGTGTGTGTGTGTGTATGTGTGTGTGTGTGTATGTGTGACAACTTTGAAGAATCAATTCTCTTCTTCCACCATGGCATCTGAGGGTAAGCTCAGGTCCTCCAGCTTGCTTGGCCCTTTACACAAAGCCTTCTTAGCAGCCCTGTGTTATCTTGAAACATTTTTACATCCTCTTGTTAGAGAAGAATTGTGCAGACTGAAAAAGAACACATTCAAATGGCCAGCAGCAACACAGCTTCTTGGTGGCTGTGAGGTTTAGTTGACTGTGGAGTGGGTTGTTATGTGTGGTTGTTTGTTTTCACACTTGTTAACCCCGGGTTGTTTTTTTTCTGGATGTTCAAAATCAACCCACAATGGTAGGACAAGGAATAAAAATGAATAACAGAGATCCAAGGTGCTTACCTCCTTTAAAAGGACAGGAATCATTTCTCTAGACCCATGAGAGTATCTGCTCATGTGATTGACATGACTTCTAGTTTTCTGGAGAAATCATACATTTAGTTTTCTGTTAAAACCTTTGAAAGCGGACAAATAATTCAAAGCCCTATTTACTATATGCCATTGAATAATACGCCTCTCCCAAGTATAACTTTTAATTTTATACTTGTAACTGCTCAAGAGCCCAGGGAATTCAGCTATCACCCCAGAGTTGACAACCAAAGTGATGCCTTGTGTTCACCTCCCTGTCTGCATCAGCCTTAGCCTTCCGGTCACTTGGACTCAAAACATCCAGTACTTTGTCTCCCCGTGGCTTTCCTAGGTAGCTGTGTAAGCCCCTTCTTGCTTCCCGCTCTCAGCCGTCCTCTGTCGGCTTCTTCCCTCCCTCCGTCTTAGAGCAGGATCCAGCTAGGCTAATCTTCTTGATAACTGTTTTGTTTGTTTGTTTCTGTGTTTTGAGGCAGGGTCATAATGCATAGCCCACGCTATCTTTGAACTCACTGTGTAGCTCAGGTTGGCCTTGAGTTCCTGGTCCTCTGGCCTCAGCATCCTGAGTGCTAGAATTTAAGGTGCGCTTTACCACACATTGTTTCTCATATTCTTTCATTAACTCCATACTCAGGAAGTTCTGTACTCTGCCTAAATCTCTAGGTTTCAATGGTGTTTTTTTAATCATCACAGTCTGACGTTTTCCTGTGGCACTGCCTCACCTGTTGTTCCACCAAGACCGACCTGCTTCCGGTCAAGCCCTCCTTCCGGTCAAGCCCTTCTTCCTGTCAAGTTCTCCTCCTGGCCCTCAGCATTGGCTGCTGATATGGCATGGGTTCTGGAGTTATGCAGCACTTTTAAAGTGTCTTTCCTCTGTTAATCATTTGGGGTAGAAACTGCAGAGTAGGCAGGAAAGATCTAGAGTAAAGGAAGAATTTGGGTGAACCCTGCTCGATGGGGAAAGGCCTGGGAATGAAGAGCTATCCAGATTCCAGTGGAGCTTTCTCCCCGGCAGAGAGCCATGGCATGGAAACTCTGGTTTTACCGCCTCAGAGAATTCCTACAGATTCCTTAAAGATTTCTTCCTTCCAGCTGCCAGAGATTCTTCCTTTCTTCATTTGTTTGGGTCTTTGTTTTGTTTAATTTGGTGTTGGAGAGTGAATCCGTTTCATGTATGTTAGGCAAGCTCTACCCACCGAGCTCTGGTTGGTGATGCTCTCCCGCACCAACCTCAGCTGATGTGTGGCCCAAATGCAGTGTCATTCATTCGCCTTGCAGCTGGCTTGGTTCACGTGCCATTAGTTACATGTGTCCTGTCATTCATTTGGTTACTCATCAGCTGGCCCAATCTGTTGTTTAATTGGTGGACTTCACTATTCAAAATAATCTAAAGTAACTTCTTGTTTTAGCAAGTTACTCATAAAATTCGTGAAAATGCGTTCTCTTTCCTTTCTTCTTCATGTTCCTTTTTTAAGCATTGTGTTTAGGCTTCTTGATACAGCACATATCACCTAGAACAGTGGTTCTCAACCTGCGGTCATGACCTTTTTGGGGGTCCCATGTCAGATATCCTGCATGTCAGATGTTTAGATTATGATTCATAACAGTAGCAAAATTACAGTTATGAAGTAGCCACGGAAATACTTTAATGATTGGCGGCCAGCACAACAAGAGGAACTGTATTAAAGGGTCACAGCACTAGGGAAATTGAGAATGACTGATTTAGAATTACAGTTGTTAATGAGAGACCCAAGTTCTGTAAAGTGGCCCTTGCTGGTTTTGTATGATTCCCCAGTAGTTAATACCATGTCTAGCTTATTCTGAGTACTCCACACAGTAAAACCTTGATGTTTTCTGATACCCTGAGTCTATGAGAAATCTCAGGATCTGTGACTGTCGCAGTAATTAAGACATAAATATGGAATGGTTGTTCAGCTAAGAGATTTGTACCTAAACAGAATCCTGTCTGTATTAGTCTACGTTCTAATGGGAGCGTCTCTTATGCATTATTTCACTCAGCGGGACCACTCTGAAGTAAGTTATAAATTATTCTTCATGGGCTTTAGGGTGGCTTGACAAATGTGTGACAAGAGGCCAAGGCCTTTTGAGCGAGTTTAGATGGGCAGGTAGATGGATGACAAGGAAAACAAATGGTGTGTTTCCTCAGGGCTGCGCATTCCAATTCAGAGTACGAAACACCTGACCCACCACGTTCAGTAGGTGAACCTGGGAACCAAAGACGAAACAACTTGAAATGAGATGCAGCTGCATAATTCATTTTCACTCTTCGTTCCTTAGCCCTTCCTTCTCTCAGGGGGGAAAAAAAAAGAAAGAAACACTTGACTTGGAGAGTGGAGAAGACTCTTTTTTTTTTTTTTTTTTTAATTGAAGCATTTTATTTATTTTATTTTACAATACCATTCAGTTCTACATATCAGCCACGGGTTCCCCTATTCTCCCTCCTCCCACCACCTCCCCTTACCCCCCCAGCCTACCCCCATTCCCACCTCCTCCAGGACAAGTCCTCCCCCGAGGACTGCGATCAACCTGGTAGACTCAGTCCAGGCAGGTCCAGTCCCTTCCTCCCAGACTGAGCCAAGTGTCCCTGCATAAGCTCCAGGTTTCAAACAGCCAACTCATGCAGCGAGCCCAGGACTTGGTACCACTGCCTGGATGCCTCCCAAACAGATCAAGCCAATCGACTGTCTCACTTATTCAGAGAGCCTGATCCAGCTGGGGGTCCCTCAGCCTTTGGTTCATAGTTCACGTGTTGTGGAGAAGACTCTTGATCTTGGTAGGAATCGATTGCACTTAATATTTCCATTCTTTCTTCTTTACCAGGTGATGGCTGTGGGCACATAGTGACCTCTCAGGACAGTGGCACAATGACATCTAAGAATTATCCAGGGACTTATCCCAATCACACCGTGTGTGAAAAGATCATCAGCGTCCCGAAGGGGAAAAGGCTCATCCTGAGGTTGGGAGATTTGAACATTGAGTCCAAGACCTGCGCTTCCGACTATCTTCTCTTCACCAGTCCAACAGACCAGTACGGTAAGGAAGGAGGCGTGGGTTCCCTGAGTGTGGAGGAATGGAGCTGAGAGACCAGTACGGTAAGGAAGGAGGTGTGGGTTCCCTGAGTGTGGAGGAATGGAGCTGAGAGACCAGTATGGTAAGGAAGGAGGTGTGGGTTCCCTGAGTGTGGAGGAATGGAGCTGAGAGACCAGTATGGTAAGGAAGGAGGTGTGGGTTCCCTGAGTGTGGAGGAACGGAGCTGAGAGACCAGTATGGTAAGGAAGGAGGTGTGGGTTCCCTGAGTGTGGAGGAATGGAGCTGAGAGACCAGTATGGTAAGGAAGGAGGTGTGGGTTCCCTGAGTGTGGAGGAATGGAGCTGAGAGACCAGTATGGTAAGGAAGGAGGTGTGGGTTCCCTGAGTGTGGAGGAATGGAGCTGAGAGACCAGTATGGTAAGGAAGGAGGTGTGGGGGTTCCGTGAGCATGGAAGAACGGAGCTGAGAGACCAGTATGGTAAGGAAGGAGGTGTGGGTTCCCTGAGTGTGGAGGAATGGAGCTGAGAGACCAGTATGGTAAGGAAGGAGGTGTGGGTTCCCTGAGTGTGGAGGAATGGAGCTGAGAGACCAGTATGGTAAGGAAGGAGGTGTCGGGGTTCCCTGAGTGTGGAGGAATGGAGCTGAGAGACCAGTATGGTAAGGAAGGAGGTGTCGGGGTTCCCTGAGTGTGGAGGAATGGAGCTGAGAGACCAGTATGGTTAAGGAAGGAGGTGTGGGGGTTCCGTGAGTGTGGAGGAACGGAGCTGATAGAAAGGCTCGCGGTCTGTTGGTTAGTAGCACAGCCCGGCAGGAGAGGAAGCAAAACTTGCCGTGTGTAAACTCTCTGCAGGGTAACGTAGATCCACCTGCTTCATAAACTGAAACAGTATGGGAATTATTAAATGTCTGCCCCGTGTGTCTCAGAAGATTGGTTTGAATGTCTGCCTTGCTGGAAACCGAATCGGAAGTGTGGCATTCAGCCGACACGTACATTCATTTATTTGTCCATTACTTACTGAGTAGTGACTGTGATTCAAATGTTCTATGAAGAGCTGAGTTATAGTCAGTGAACAAACAAAATTCCTCTCATGGAGATTACCCCTGGAGAAAAGACAACTGTGTTTATAACATGACAGGTGGTGAGTAAGAAAAAGGAAGAATCTTACAGCGGGGGAGAGCCTGTTTTCTGATCATTTCTTTCAGTGGGGTGGTCAGGCAGGCCCTTCCCGTATGGGCACACTGGAGCAGAGACAGGTGAACTAAGGGAAGGGACTCTCGGGTAAGAACGAAGTCAGAAGGGACAACAGTGTTAAGGGAATTTTCCCAATGACCTTTGAAATTCACTTTCTTGTGCTATGAGTACTCTGTTTATGCCTGAGATAATCGAGATAATCGTCCGTGGTGGTTAATATCGACGGTCAACTTGACAGACTGTAGAATCTTACCTTGCTGACAACTTTCTGAGTATGAAAATTCCTTGAGGTGGGAAGACTCACCCAAACTACACACTGAATAAAAAAAAAAGAGCATCTGGTACGGTCTGCTTCTGGACTGTGGGTGCCATGTGACCCGCTGCCTCCCACTTCTGCGGTCAGATTTCCCTTGAACTGTGGGCCAGAAGAAACCCTTTCTCCTTTAAGTACTAAAAACAAACTCTTGACCAAATCTGTCATCTACATCTTTAGATTCTTAAGTTTTTTTGAAACAAGGTTTCTCTGCACAACAGTCTTGGCTGTCCTGGAACTCACTCTGTAGACCAGGCTGGCCTTGAACTCACAGAGATCCACCTGCCTCTGCCTCCTGAGTGCTAGGATTAAAGGCATGTGTGCCACCACCACCCGGCTGGATTCTTGACTTTTTTTGAGACAGGGTCTCATGTAGTCCAGGCTTGTCTTGAACTCACTGTAGCCAAGAGTGATGCATCTATTTCTATAGCAATGGAGCACTGGGATTATAGGTATGAACTGACACGCCCAGGTTATCTGGTGCTAGGGATCGAACCCAGGTCTTCATGCATGCTGGGTAAGCATGCTACCAAATGAGCTATATCTCCAGCCCTTGGTTCTTTAGTTTTTTTAAGAAGTGGATTCTTTACTAGGAAATGGGTACTGAATTGTGATTTGTTATAGTGATAAAAGATAATTATTCCTCTTTAAAGTTTTTCTTTATAAAGTTGTGTTCATCTTTTACGAACAGGATTTATGTTCTTAGAAATGAGCATGTTTGGTGTATGTTGGACACAAGTAGCCATTACACACAATTTCTAGAATGCCCACATGCATTCTTGGGTAAATTATTAATTCCTTAGTCTACAGATCTAGGGAGCCACCCTGAGATTTGGTAACGACATCAGGACTACACAATTGGATCGTTAAGGGCTGAGAGAAGAATCTGGTTCCATTTTTTGTGGCTCCAGGACACACATTTCCTCCCATCATCTAATCCATTGGTCCTCAACCTTCCTAACGCTTCGACCCTTTAACACAGCTCCTCGTGTTCGTGTTGTGCTGACCCCCCAACCATAAAATTATTTAGTTGCTACTTCATAACTGTAATTTTGCTACTGTTACGAATAATAAGTAAATATCTGTGTTTTCTGATTGTCTTAGGTGACCCCTGTGAACCAGTCATTCAACCCCCTTGGGTTGGGACTCACAGGTTGGAAACTGGTGATGTAAACAAAGCCTGTGAGTGGGGAGGAGGAGTGGGGGGTAGGGCAGCCCAGGTTTGTAATCCCAGCACGTGGGAGGTGGAGGCAGGAAGATCAGGAGTTCATGGTCATCCTCTGATACATACTCAGTTCAGGGCTTCCTTGTGCTGCACGAACCCTGTCTTCTTGGCTAGACCAGCCCATTATTATGCTATGCAGCAATTTTATCTAAAACACACAGAAAAGTAGTAATTTAGTTGGTGATGTTAAGATAACATGTTTAATGATGTTCAGAGCTCTTCTTTTGTGGCTGCTTTAAAGATTTCCTTTGATGAAAACCACTAGCCAAGCATATGCTTTAACTGAGTTAAAATAGACCCTGGGTCAGTTTGAACCTCCCCTAGGAATGCAGAAAGACAGGCAGAAGCACTCTGTCCTCCTGGAACCTGAGCTTAGGCAGGGGCCAGCTCTGTGTCCCGTTGCCCCGCCCCTGGGAAGATGCAGGGCATCTGCAGTGCTGTGGCCACAGGGTCCCAAGGACCCATAGCTGTATTAGAGAATACTCTCTGAAGTGCACCTGGGAGGGATCACATGTTCTGGAATGACTCCTGCAGTTCTAACAGTTTCATGTGTGGCTAAAATAGCTGGGTCTTTTGGTTCAAACAGTTCAGTCCTTTTCATTGACCAACTAATTGTTAAAACCCACTGGTAAGGGACATTAAGACTTAAATTTGTTGTGTAGGATTAATGTTTTGAAAAAGAATAACATTTTCTGGCATGAGTGTTGGCAAACTATGCCAAGAGTCTACATTCTTTGAATGTGCTCACATTAGCTGTTGTGAATATGCCCAAATTGTACAGGTTTTATTACTGGCAGTTAACTTTTAATGGTTCATATACTTGGTTCATATACATTTTTAACATTCTTGAGGGGTTGAGGAGGTGGTTCCATGGGTAAATTAATTGCTGCACAAGCATGAAGGCCCAAGTTTGGAACCCCAGAACTCATGTAAAAGGCAGGCATGGAGGCAAGTGCCTATAACCCCAGCATGGTGGAGGCAGGCAGGTCCTGGGAAGCCTGATGGCCACCCAGTATAACTCAAACAGGTTCAGTAAAAGGCCCTGTTTCAAAGGTGGAAGGTGGAAACGTCAAGGAAAGACATCTTAGCATCAACCTCTGGCTTCTACACCCCCACCTCCCACACACTCAGGAATGCAACACACACACACACACACATACACACACACACACACACACACACACACACACACACACACACACACACGTTCTTTGCACCAAGATGAACTGTCAATAAGTGGGAATGCACCACTCCATCTCATAGGAATTGGGTAGATACACGCTGGAGATTGTTGGTATTCAAAAGCCTTTGTAGGGAAGATGGAGTGGGAATTGATTGCCCTGTGTTAGGACACAGCTGATCCTCCAGTGCAGTTAGAAGATACCCGTCTGAGTTTGGGTTTCTATTGCTGTGATGAAACACTATGATCAAAAGCAACTTGGGGAGGAAAAGTTTTATTTCAGCTTACAACTCTCAGGTCACATTCCCTGAAGGCAGGAATTAAAGCAGAGAGGCCATGAGAGAATGCTTGCTCTCCAGGATTTGCTCAGCCTGCTCTTTTTTACAGCCCAGGACCACCTGCCCAGGTGTGGCACCACCTACCTACACTGGGCTGGGGCCTCTCACATCAGTCATTAATCCGGAAAAACTCCAGACTTCCCTACAGGCCAGTCTCAGTTTCTCTCAATATTCTTGTCTTCCGAACCCCCTAAGCCACGAAGACTCAACAGCTTTTCCAACCCACTGTTCTGAAGTTCTTCCATGGTCTTCCCCAAAACATGGTTGGGTCTGTCACAGCAATACCCCCATGAACCTTGTATCAATTACTGTCTTAGAGTTTCTATTGATGTGATTACAAAAAAAAAAAAATGGCCGGAAGCAACTTATGAAAAAAAGGGTTTATTTCAAATTACAACTCTCAGGTCACACTCCATCACTCAGGGAAGGCAGGGCAAGAACTCAAGCCAGGAACTGGCTTGCTCCCTATGGCTTGCTCAGCTTGTGCTCTTACACACAACAGGACCACCTGCCCAAATGTGGCGCCATTCACCATGGGCTGGGCCCCTCCACATCAACCATTGTGTGTGGCTGAGTTAAGAAACTGACCCTGCTAAAGGCTTTTGAAGTAGTGAAAAAAATTGGAACAGCTGATTAAGCCAGGCGTGGTGGCATGCACGTTTAATCCCAGCACTCAGAGGCAGAGACAGGGCAGAGTCCTGTGAGTCAGAAGCCAACCTGGTCTTCATAACTAGTTCCAGTCCAGCCAGAGACCCTGTCTGAAGAGGAAGGAAGGAAAGAATGTTGGATGATGTTCAGGATCAGAAAGTGTTTAGCTGCCGTGGCTCCCGGGTCTCCTGTAATCAGGGATTGTTCCTCAGCCTGTCTTTGTCTTGTGTGCTACCCAGTTATTTTGTATAGTGTCTGTCAGCTTAGCTTGCTTTGATGTCCCTTGTGATTAAATTCAGATGCTGCATTTTTAACCCACATAAGATCATCCCTGTCTGTCTGTCCTGAGACAGGGTCTCACTGTAACTCAAGCTAGACCGGAACTTAACTGTAGCCCAAGCTGGTTTTGAACTCACTCACAGCAACCCCATCACCCTCGGCCTCCCCAGTGCTTTGAGTACATTCAAGACCCACCACGCCAGGCATAGTGCTACTTCCGAAAGGAATCTTTAGCTCAGCATGGTGACACATGCTCTTAACCCTAGTACTTGGGAAGCGGAGGCAGAAAGATCAGAGTTCGAGGTCATCCTCAACTGCAAAGGGAGTGTGAGGCCAGGCTGGACTATAAAACTCAGAAAGCAAGTGACTAGAAACTAAACCAATATGAATGGATAGACTGTAACTTTTCATTACCAGAATCTGTGAGTGGCATATGCTTTCAAAATGTGAAGTACGATGTCAGCATCACCTTTCTTTGCCTCCCCTTTCAATGTCTTCTCCAGTGGGTTTTTTGTCCCTCAAAACTGTACCGTTTCTAGGCTATTTCTTCCAATAACCATTTTGTTGTTATTCAAATAGAACAGTATAGAATGAGACATTGACGAAAAACATCTGATATTTATTATGTCTATAATATAGCAGAAACTCTATTCATTTCGGGGGATGAATACATTTAAATGGAAGCATACAGGTCGAGTGAGCATCCCAATCTAAAATTCGTATCACAAATTGTATAGTTTGGGAACTTCTTGTTCTCTGTCAGGACACAGAAGGACGGGATAAGATGGGATGGGGAGATGGCTCAGCAGGTGTAAACAGTGTGCCATCAGAGCCTGAGGACCAGAGTTCAGATTCCCCAGAACCCATGTAAGGCTAGGTGAGTGTGTGACGGCCCATTCATAATCCCCGAATGCAGGAGGCAGGGTTGAGGGAGCCCCAGGAGCAGATTGGCTAACTAGAGCAGCTGCATCTGTAAGATGTGTGAGAGACTGACTCAGCAGATAGGGTGGAGAGCAGCCAGGGGAGACTCTTAGCGTCTGCCTTGGGCACCCGCATGCACTTGCGCACGTGTGCACAAATAAATGAATAAAAGATTGGAAAACATTGTGGATTTCAGAGCACTTCAGGGTCTAGGTTTGACATGAGGCATGCTAGGCTGATAAAAATCTATACAAATACCAGGATGCAAAAGCCTTCCCACCATCAGACACTTAGTCCCAAGCACTTAAGATAAGGGACAATTAACCTGTATTTCTTCTGGGAAAACTTCCTGACCGCCCCCCCCCTCCTTCCAACCCCCAGTGTTTTCTAGGCCACCTAAGAGTATCTAGTTAAATATTGTCATAGTATTTTCTTATTTCAAAAATGGTTGTATTCTGTGCAGGGCGTGGTAGCACATGCCTTTAATGCTAGCTCTTGGGAGGGGGAAAGGCAGGCTGATCTCTGAGTTCAAGGACAGCCAGGGCTATACAGAAACCCTGTCTGGAAAACTAAAATAAATAAGTAAGTAAATAAATAAATCATTGTGTTCTGTCATCTGCAGAAACATGGTAGTGTGGCTTCTTGCTCTCTGAAATTCTAGTGTAGTCGTATCCCTTAACTCCACCCCAACCCCCCCCCCCCCATACATACGTGTTCTCCCTAAATGCATCATGTTACATTCTGAAGCAGCATACAAAGAAAGCACAAATCGATTAGAGTTGGACCTTCAACAGACAAGACTGTGCTTCTTATTAGCACATGTGGGTTGGGGGGTGCAGGTGAGGAGGCTCCCGGAAACCGAGGGGTCTGCCAGGATAAAAAGCTGGCTGTGGCCCTTTGTAGGGGCAGGGTGAGGGGCTTGGGAATGAGGAAATTGTTGCAGTCTCCCGCTCCTGAAATTGCTTTCCCAAGGCAAGATGACTGTCCTTTCTGTGATAAGCAAGACCATCTTCAAACTCATAGAAATCTGTTTCACAACCAAGGAACGTTGACTCTATCACTTCATACAGCTTTATGCCCTTTGTATTTGCTGATACTTCCTCCTCCCTCCAGTTTTCTGGTTCCTTCTAACATAGACACGCACACACCTTTCCCCCCCTCACCCCTCAAGTTCCCAGTCCAGGACCACCTGTTCTAGAAAGCTCTCAATGTCCTGCAGCTCCTGTTCCTCCCTCTGTGCTGTACTCTGAACCTAATTCAGATGTACGGGGCAGTCATTTCAACTTTACCTGAAGTGTTGCTGTTGCCCAATGGGTGTCCTTGAGCTGGGAGGACCCTTTATCCCTCCTTTCTCATCCGTTGAGTGTTTAGCGTAACCCTGCCATTCCAGATGATCAGTCACCATTGGCTTGTAGCTTGATTTTTAGCAAATATATAAAGCTGGCTTCTTTCAAAAGAGAAAGTTGAATGTCACTGTATTGACACCAATGGAGGAATCACACTTGGCTTTTCCTGTCTGCAGATACCTTCACTTAAAGAGAAGCTTGGTTTTCCATCCACTTACTGGGTGGAAATCCATGAAACAGCATTAGGGATGCATGGGACCCAGCACCGGCTGTGTGAGTGCCCTGGCCTCAGTACCTGCTTGTTCCTGAGTCTCCTGTTACTAACCACTGTGCATAAGGAAGAGGCCCAGGAACTTGCTTAAGCTCACTTAGCACTTAGGGATTCAAGTGGGCATCTGACTCTAAAAGTTTGCTCTTAATGAAGCACCTCACCATCCCACTTCAGCCTCACAAAGGCCATCTGAGCTCTTGTGTGGCACTTGCTGGAGGAAATGGGTGCTTCATCGGGTCTCAAAGCTGAGGCTGGGAGAAATCAGTCACCCAGCTTCCTGGTAGGATTACTGTGGGAAGCCGGAGTGGCCTGTGATGGAAGGAAACTGTAGCCAGTTTGAGGAATCCTGTTTTGCTCTTTGCTTTGAGCTGTCGGGAAATCAGGAAGTTCAAAGGTCAGTCTACATTTCCTGTACCTCCACCCCCAACATAGGTTTTTAACTGTTGTCAGTGACTTACAAGTACCACGATAGGGCATTAACTGTTCATGTTTGTACTGCACTAAAAAACGAGATAATGGAAAAAAACATAGGAAATAACAAAGAGTTTTCTCACTCGTAAGATTTCTCAGTTTATTCTAAGTTTTAGCCGGCGGTGGTGGCGTACACCTTTAATCCCAGCACTGGGAAGCAGAGGCAGGTAGATCTCTGAGTTCAAGGACAGCCAGAGCAACACAGTAAAACCCTGTCAAGGAAGGAAAAAAAAAATTTTGTTTCCTGAGTTTTCAGAATGGTAGGTATTTAGCATGCTGCAGTAGCATCTTGTCATTATGATTCTTGATTTTTTTTTTTTTTTAATTCCAAAGAGAGAAGGCACAAAGCCCAGAAGCCACTGTTTCACAAATAGTTGTCGCAGGCACTGGAAGTAAATAATAAAATTCTTCAGCTTTTAGAAGTTAAAAAATACAGAACCTTGAAAGGAATTTCCAGCCTAGAAAAGGCTGGATTTGCCTAAATGGTCTCCTCTAGGTATTTCATTTACATGACCATCGTCTCCAGTGGGGAGAAGCTTCTTCTCTGGAAACACAGATTCAGTTGCCTGCCACCCTGTGTGAAGGATGCCTCGGTAGGGTGCTGTGCTGATCGGGGAGGCATTTCTTCTCTCTTGTGTCCCTGAACCCCCAGGAGAGCTGCGCCTTGGTCTGGGAACCTGTCTGGCTCACTTGTCATGTGTTAACTGATTTTTGTCTGAGAACCAGAGACCCAAATTTCGTGACTATGGTTTTAATGGCACCATCCAGGAATATCCCCCTTTTTTATGTTAATTCTCCTTTTCAAAGAAAATGGCCCTGAAAATTCTATAATTTTGTACAATGACCTTGCTGCAATTAGCAAGCCTGGACAAATCCTGCCATTTGACTGCATTGAAAAGCAAATGAAAAATGGATAGAGCTCTAACTGCAGCTTCAGCATTTCTGGAGATTGTTTGATCAGCATGCCCCCCCTCAGCACAAAGCCAGACCACGCTGGGGACCACTTTCCTGGCAGCTGAGAGTGTGCCTTGTCTCTAGCCCTGCCAGGGGTGTTCCCAGGGAAGGCCACTGAGCCCCACCAGGCATGTTCTTATCTGTCCTGAAAATTATATATGTAGTTCAGAAGGGGCTCCATACGACTAATGAGGGGTTTGAAAAAGGAGGCCTTTTGTTGGTCCTTTTAATTTATGACAAACCTCTAAGGAGGTAGGTTTTCATTTGGTGAGTGTGTGTGTGTGTGTGTGTGTGTGTGTGTGTGTTTCCACTGACACTGGCTATAGAGGGGAAGGAGAGGGTTGTGTTCTTAATGTTATGCATGGGACCCTTTCACCATAAAATAGTGGCTTAGTTATTCAGCTGCAAGAAAACAAAAACCACTTACCACCAGAAATGACCTGGGATTGTTTCTAGCTTCACTCTCAATGCCTTGCGATGCCAAGGACGAGGCAGCCTGTGGAGAAGAGCTATGAGTCGCTGCACACATTGCCTGGAACCTTCCATGCTTTGGCCTGGAGCAGGCAGTTGATTCTTCTTAATGGCACAGCTCTGCTTTATCCATGCATGGAGACCAAGGGTTTTCCTCTCGGCTGCTGATGGAGTGCCAAAGGGGATGAATGCACTAAGGAACCGGCCCCTGTGCTCAGAGAAGGCAGCCAGCTCCTGCTTTCCTGGCCTGGGGTCTGTGAGGGCTTCGTTTCATGTCTGGGGACAGATGCTATAATGCTGCTCCATTTAGTGTCGCTAATGGCTCTTCCCTGACCCAGGGCTTCCACTTACCCACAAAAAGTAAAAGTGATCTCTCTTCCCTTATTTTCCTGCCTATCTAATTAATGTTCTCTTCGGTGCCATGGGGATTTGCGACTGAAGCATAAGATGTCACCTGTCCCACTGATAAGAATAGAAGTCACAGCGCTGTGAATGTGGTTTGGTTGGTAGGGTGCTTGCCTAGCATCCTGGGGCCGAGTCTCTGCACAAAACTGGGTGTGTGGTGGGGGGAGCACTCTTGTAACATCAGTACTTGCACTGGGATGTGGAGGCAGGAAGTTCAAGGGTGTCCTTAGCTACATAGTAAGTTCTAGGCCAGACTGCATGTGCTGCGTGAGACCCGGGCTCAGAAAGGAAAGGAAAGGAAAGGAAAGGAAAGGAAAGGAAAGGAAAGGAAAGGAGAAAGGAAAGGGGAAAGGAAAGGGGAAAGGAAAGGGGAAAGGGAAGGGGAAAGGGAAGGGGAAAGGGAAGGGGAAGGGGAAGAGGAAAGGGAAGGGGAAAGGGAGTTGAAAGGGAAAGGAAAGGGAAAGGGAAAGGGAAAGGGAAAGGAAAGGGAAAGGAAAGGAAGAAAGGCAGCAACAGAGGAGGACTTGGATGACAGGTTCCAGTACAGGGCCACTCTCGGCACTGCTGGTGGGGAACCAGAGACCCTACAAAGTGTGCACCCCGATTTTAGAAAGGTGGGACTTAACCTGACTTTAAATAGCAAATTCCCATCAAAGCACACTGTCTGCAACCAAGAGTATACCCAATGTGGTCAAAATTACGTGATATGAAATGGTCAGAACTAAGAGCTGTGAGCACTCATTTGGGTTGACGATCTATTTTTTTCCAGTGTTTGAATATAGGAGAGCCCCCTCTTAAAAATCAAGTGGAAAGTACTGCGTGAAGGGCAGGCCAGCATCATGTAACAACAGGACCGTGCTCTGATGTGAGAAACAAGACCCTCCTCTCACTCTGTAACAATAGCGAATTCAAGAAGCGAGCAAACTTGAAACCTGAATGTACTATTCTGCAGAAAGGGCCGAGAAAAGCCAAAAAATGTCTGGGTGTTGATTTGAGATAGTGGTTTTTAAAGTCCCTGAGTGAGGGGCTGGAGACATGGCTCAGCAGTTAAGAGCACTTGCTGCTCCTGCAGAGGACCCTGGGGTCTTTTCCCAGCACTCACATGGCTCATGAACATCAATCTGCTGACCCTTGAGGTCACCAGGCACACACATCGTTTACATACATACATGCAGGTAAAACACTCACGAATAAAATGAATATGAAAAAAAAAAAAATAAAGTGCCTGATAAAGGCCAATTCCTGCCCTGTTTTTCCCACAGAGAGTTAAGATCTGGCGGTGGTGGCATACGCCTTTAATCCCAGCACTCTGGAGGCAGAGCCAGGCAGATCTGTGAGTTCGAGGCCAGCCTGGGCTAACAAGTGAGTCCCAGGAAAGGCGCAAAGCTACAGAGAAACCCTGTCTTGAAAAACCAAAAAACAACAACAAAAAAAAAGATCTTCGCCCCCTTTGAGCAGAGCCATCTTCCTCCCCAAATTCCTTATCCTATGGGTTCAGGATGCAAAACCCGATGAAGTGAATATTCTGGGGCTTGGGACTGTCTTTTCTGTTCATGGGTTCGGCATAGGAGCAGACCGCCTGCAACTTTCCACCTCAGAATTCTGAGACAGGGAGGTGACTCTAGAGCTGAGAGAGCCCTGGGGGCTTCCTGCTTCTCTGTAATGCGGATGAACTTAAAGCACCATTTCTTTCTTCCATTGAGAAATAAGACTTCACTGGGCAGTTTTGCTAGTGAACATTGCATGTATTTAAACAAGCCAAAATGGTACAGGTCAGTGCTCAACATGGCTTCCATTTTGTTTTGTTTTCTGAGATAGGGTCTCATGTAGCCCAGTCTGGCTTACAACTTGCTGATAGCCGAGGATGGCCTTGAACTTCTTATCTTCCTGCCCCATCTCCCAAATCCTGAGATTACAGGCATGCATGTCACTATGTCTGGCTTCAACATGGTTTCTTTTGGGGAGATTGTTTTTAAGGGAGGGAGGAATGACTAACTTATCATAGCTGAGGTTTTTAGTCCATCGTGGGAGGGAGAGTGGGGTCAAGCAGGGGAGAGTCGGGATTTCAAGGTCATCCTTGGCTACAAAGTGAGTTCAGGGCCAGCTTACACGACATGAAGAGATAGGCACACGCACGCACGCACGCTCACATACACATGGAATGGACTCTAAAATGGAGTAGATGTAATAAGTACACGAATGGGTGGTGACGGCCCCTCACTATCAAGTGTTGTACACTGTCCGTAGCTCTGTCCATGTATCCATACCATGAGCAGGACAGAAGTTTCTTTTTATTTTGTGTTTGTTTGTTTGTTTGTTTGTAGACAGGGTCTTGCCCAGGCTGGCTCGGAATTCACCGGGTATAACTCAGGATGGCCTCAAGTTCCCTGGCAGTTTTCCTACCTCCGCCTCCGGGTGCTGGGATCCCAGGCATGAGTCACCCCATCCAGCTCAGGATGTTTATGTTTACCAGCATCACTGAAATAGTTCAGCCGCAGAAGGCGACTTGGCGGGGCGGGGCGGAGCCTAGGGGCACAGCAAAGTCACATCACCATGCAACAGAGCTCACGTGGGAGGTTTCCTGGGGAGGGGGGGAGGCACAGAGTCTGCCGCCTGAGCTAGAGCAGAAGGCAAGAGAGGGGAGTGAGAAGGCCTTTTAAGAGGAAACCTGGCGCATGCGCAGAGGGAGAGTGCTGTACTTGGCTCCACTAGTCACGCTGTCACATCTTGACTGATGCTGACAACATGTCCTATGAGGTCCCTGAGAGCAGGCCAGTGTAAATGCCTGAATTTTACACACCAAGAGCATGGAGAAGGCCGCTGAAGCCGTGGTTGCTGCTGTTAAACGGACAGTTTTCACTAGCCTGGCCGTCAGACACCATCAGAGTTCCGAGGAGGAGGATAGAGTTTACCTGAGTAAGCAGAAGTGCAGACCAAGCAGCCTCCGAATCTGTTAAAAATGACAGAGACTTGGGGTTGGGGATTTAGCCCAGTGGTAGAGCGCTTGACTAGCAAGCGCAAGGCCCTGGGTTCGATCCTCAGCTCCAGGGGAAAAAACTGACAGAGACTTAACAGCTGCCTAGACGGCCACCGCAGGGTCCTCTGTGGTTGTGGGGGGCAGAGGTCTCAGGGTCTCTCCCCAGCGAGCCTCCCACGTGAGCTCTGTTGTGTGGTGAGACTTTGTGCCCCCCCCCCAACCCGCCAAGGTTGCCCTCCGCCTTAGCTAAACTATTACAATCTCCGTACGTGTGGAATGCTTTGACTTCATGATCTTGATTTGATACATATGGCCCATCTATCACTGACCAAAATGCTGGTGTGTGGCACATGATTTCACCGCTTGAACATATGTGGGCTGGAGAAGAGTTCATAAGAGAAGATACTGTTCTACCAAGCCTGTCATGCTGCCCCCCCTCCCCGGGGGCTGAGGCAGGAGAGTTTCACAAGGGCTGCCTAGTGTTCACGGCCAGTCTAAGCAAGCTAATGTTCTAGTTTTAAAAAGTGAAAAAGAGGACTGGGGATGCATGGCCACGTTGTGTAGGGAGTGGGTTATCATCTTTCAAGGAATCTGGCTGAAAACCGAGAACGTCGCTTGGACAGCTAGGGTCTCCTAGGGGTTCCCATTGGATATCTCTTTCCCTTTTAACTCTAGGAAGACAGTTACTAGCTTCTGTTGGGTCCAAAGGAAACTCTATCTCCCCCGAATTCTGGCAGTTAGACAAAGCCCAGCATTCCTCTACCAGCTGAGCCATTTCCAGCCTTCCCTGGCGAAGGGACAAAAGGCTATCTGTGGTGCCCATTAGCATATCAAAGCTCATGCCGCCCTCCAGGCTCCTTCATTGTCCCAAGCACTGGTTACCCACTTCAGGGTCCATGCTGATATCCTGGCTCTTCTCTGCTCTTCTCACCTCTCCCCACCCCAAACTTCCTCCCCCACCTACTAATTCTCCATATAACCCTGCAATTTCAGCTCTGCTCCTTCCCTTTCTGTCTTCCGCTCTTGGTACACCCTGTCTCTTCATGTCTCGCTCTCCATTCGTTCATGGCTAAGTCCAGTCTGCTGGCCACGTTCAGTCTACTACCTTCTCTGTCTGTTCTGGACTCTTCCTGATGCCTCTGGCTGTTCTCTTCCTCGGAGCTGCCATGTCGTCGGTTTGTACAACTTCTAGCCTGTGGAAGCATCACATTTATGCTGAAATGTGATGATATTTTATGTGTGCTTTAATAAATAAAGCTCGCCTGGAGATCACAGGAAATAGCTAGCCATTTTAAGTAAACAAAGAAGTCGGGTAACGGTAGCACATGACCTTAATCTTATCACTTAGCAGGCAGGATCTCTGTGTGTTCAAGGCCACACTGGAAACAGAGCCAGGTGTGGTGGCACATGCCTTAAATTCCAAAACTAGTTAACCATGGAGGTCTGGAGGTCTGCACAGACAGACAGGAAGTGACCGAGCAGTGTAGGAAGAGGAAGTGATGTAGCTGAACGGAGAGAGCAAATCAGATGGCAGAACAGCAAGGCATATAGACGTAGGTAGACAGGAAGTAACTCGCATTTGGAAGCTGCAGAGTTGGTGAGGTAAGGTTGGCTGGTGGCTTACCCTATTTCCCTGATCTCTAAGGCTTTCACCCCTATATTTGGCTCCGCGGTTTTTTTTTTTTTTTTAAATAAGACCATTTAGAAATTTGTCTGCAGATCTGCAGCCATCCAGTCTTGGGGTTGGGTGGTAGTTTGGGTGCCTTGCCCAACAGGCTGCATTGCAGTCAGGGCTCCAGTTCCATCCGGTTCCATCCTCACCCGGAACTAAGCCTCACTCACTCTGTAGTCACTCAAGAAGTCAGGAAAGCCATTCCACGTGACAGAGATACAGAGAAAGGTTTCTCACACTCCCGCTAGGACCCACCGTTTGTGGCATGCTGAGCGAAAATAAAATCTTTCCTCCCCAGCCTGCTTTTGCTCATTGTTTTATCCCAGCAACAAGAATCCTAACAAGGACAGTTATGTAACAATAGGTCAGCTAATTGCCTGTTTTTAATGTCTATAAACAATATTAAAACTTGTAAAAGTCCTAATTATCCATGGCATCTGTGCACACTGGATTTATTAGTACTTTTCTCTTACTCTGGTAAAAATATCCTGACCAAAAGCAACTTCAGAGAGAAAAGGCTGTTTTGGCTCACAGTTCAAGGATACCTGTCATGATACATGACAAGGATGTCATGACTGGGAAACCCCGGCAGCAGGAGCTCACGGTAGCTGGCGGCCAAGCTGCACATGAAGTTTGAAAGGAGAGAAGGATGCAGCTCCTGCTCAGGTAGCCTTCTGTGCAGTCCAGGACCCAAGGGCAGGGAATGGTGCCACCCTGCTGTAGGGTAGGTCTTTGTCTTTCGCTCAACCTCATCAAGGCATCCCTCACAGCTATGCCTGGAGGCTTGTCTCTTAAGTGAGTCTGGAGCCTGCCAAGTTGCTAATCATTATTAACCACCACTCCAGGCAACTGCCTTGGCACATGCTAGGCAAGCATTTTGCCACTGAGTTATCTACATCCCCAGCCCTTGGGTTCCTGAGACATGCCCCTGGCATGTGCCCCAAGCTGTCATTGAATTCCAAAGTGTCCTGCCTTCTCTTCCCAATGGCTGGGATTGTAGTCATGAGCCAGCTCCAGTATACAATTATTTTCTTTCTTTGGCACACTTAATTTCTTTCTTTCTTTTCTTTTCTTTTTTTTTTAAGGTTTATTTATTTACTATGTGTACAACATTCTGCCTCCATGTAACCTTGCATGCCAGAAGAGGGCACCAGATCTCATTATAGATGGCTGTGAGCCACCATGTGGGTGCTGGGAATTGAACCCAGAACCTCTGGAAGAGCAGCCAGTGCTCTTAACCAATGAGCCATCTCTCCAGCCCTGGGACAGTTCATTTCTTTTCCATGGTATTTCAAAGAGAATACATTTTTAAAATGTTCCATGTGTCCTTTTATTTGGGCTTGGCTTTTACAAATTGTTGTGAATCAAAGAACATTTCAGTGCAAGCAATATTTGAAGCACAGAATGTACTCTGCTGGTGACGAAGAGACGAATATAATTTTGTCTTGTTCTGTGGGCACAGTGTAAATAGAAAACATGCATTTTTTATTAAAGAAGCACTCAGACAGCTCTTGGTATATGAGCTATTTTCAGTAACCTGCAAATCTACATCAGGGAAGTATTAATATGTGATGAAGGCTGGGAAAGAGGGAAGTGGGAGCTGGGAGGATGGCTCAGTGGGCAGAGTGCCTACCACAAGCGTGAGGACCTGAGTTGTGATCTCCAGTACCCACATAAAAGCCAGGTACTTTAGCCCACTGGCCACACAGCTCAGCTGAATCCATACGCTCCAGGCTCAGCAAGAGACTGTTTCAAAAATTAAGATAGAGGAGTCTGAGAGATGACTTGGCAGTTAGGAGTGCTTGTCGCTCTTGCAGAGGACCACGTTCAGTTTCCAGCACCTACACGACAGCTCGCAAACATCTCTAACTCCAGTTCCAGGAGACCCAACACCACCTTCTGGTCTGTGTGGGCACCAGGCATGCACACACATAGTGTACATACATACATGCATGCAAAGACTCAAAATATATCCTTAATGAAGTCAAAAGCAATAGAGGAAGACACCCAAGGTTGACCTCTGGTTTCTCTACCCATGCACAGGCACACATGTGTCCATACTTACACATGTACACTTAACCTCACACACAACTTTAATGGATGAATGGGGCCAAGAAGTCATTGTACTTGGATTTCACTGTAACTTAGTAATAGGGAACAGCAGACATGTAGGGCAGGAGAATAAGGCCCCAGCCCTTTCTCATTCCCTCAGATCTTCAGAATATGAAACTTGGATGGGACAGGAGAGCAGTCACATCCTTCCTGGCAGGACAGGATGTTGATTAGTTGGGTTCCGGATCTACTGAGTAGGACCATTTTAATCCTATGACGGTCTGGGGTAGTGTGAGCCGGTTTGATTCCTGTTGAATTGGAGCGGTCATTTCTTTCCACGTCCCTTCCTTCTTAGCCTGATTGTTGTAGCTGCTGCTCTTGACTGCTTCTGTACTGTTCTAAGAGAAGGTGGTGAAGAATCTCCCTTCAAAACTTGCTTGTGGAGCTGGACGTGGTCTCAGCATTCAGGAGAGATGGATCTCTGTGAGTTCTAGGCCAACCTGGTCTACATAGTGAGTGCCAGGTCAGCCAAGACTATACAATGAGACTGTCTCACAAAAGAAAAGGAAAAACAAACAAAAACAGAACTTGCTCATGGGGCCCACAAGATGGTTCCTTGGATAAGGTGCTTGCTACCAATCCCATTGACCTGAATTTGGTCCCCAGTACTCACAAGTCCAAACCTCCTCTGACTCCACGTGCACACGACGGAATGCAGTGCTCTGTTGGACTTCCCGGAAGTAGGTGGGGGAAGGGCTAGCGGTTCTGTCTCATCTTGCCCTTTGAAAGTTTATCAACATTGCTATTGCTTTCCAAGCAATTTCCTCTAGAAATAATTTTATAGCCTTTATTCAAGCTTTTGTGCAGACTCTGTGGCACAAATCAAAACACACTTTGTGTTAAGACAGAAGTTAATGCAAGAGGAAAATGTGAACAATGCATAGAGCAAAAATTTAACTTTTGAACATGTATTTATGAGTATGTGTGTGGGTACATGCATGCCACAGAACTCAATGAAAGCTAAACTTCAGCTTACAGAAACTGGCTCTCTCCTTCCACTACAAGGACTTGGTGACAAGCACCTTTATCTGCGGAGCCAAGCCATCTCACCAGTCCAGTATTTTTTTTTTTTAAATCACATATTCAGCATTATATTTTCATCTGGAACCTCCTTTGAATGGGTTTCTTTGAGCAAACTGAGTAGGTCCCTAGCGTATATTCTCTAGGATAAACTTTTCATTATTTTATTCGGCCTGTTTTGCTAGTCTTTTTCCAAGATGGAAACCCATCTGTAGGGTTGTTCAGAGTGAGCAGACTCCACCCTCTTTCTTCTCCACCATCAGCTGCTCCACCGCGAGCTCATCGGTCTACTCAGCTCTGCAGGTCAGTTTCTGTCAAACACACTTCCAGGTGGATAAGAATTACACATTTTAATGTGTGTTATAGAGTACATCTCCTCTCTAAACAGACTTTTCTTTGCTCTCTGTAAGTTTTCAAATGTACCACACATGTGCTTTGTTTCCAGGTCCGTACTGTGGGAGTTGGGCTGTTCCCAAAGAACTCTGGGTGAATTCAAATGAAGTGACTGTCCGGTTCCAGAGTGGAACTCACATTTCTGGACGGGGCTTTCTTCTGGCCTATACCAGCAGCGACCATCCAGGTACCACCGACAAACCACCATGCCTATATAAAGCCTATCTGCCTGAGACATCTTTTTGCTCCTTATCTCTTCCTCTGGACATAATTGTGATCCCAGACACCACAGTAAGACGTGAGGACAAGCTGGGCGTGCCTTTAATCCCAGCGGTCTTGAGTCAGAGGCAGGCTGATAGCTGGGATTCCAAGGCCAGCCCGGTCTGCACAGGAGTTGAGTTTCAGGCCAGGCAAGGCTATGGTAGTACAACCCTGTCCTGGGGGAGAAGGGGACGGGCCAGAGGATGTAAGTGGAACAGCTTCTTTGAAGTCGTTGGTCCTGTTCTGAGTCATTTTAGAGCGTGTGGTGAGTGGATTCAATGATGCCTGTGGGATGGAGTGAATCTTGTTTCCTGTAAACCTTGATTGACACGGCTTTGGGTAAATTTCCCTGACCCTGCTATGGTCTGGCTTCTTTGAAGTCCTTCTCCAGCCTCCTTTCTTGCTCAGGAAGCAGATGTTTTCAGTGGTGACTCTCACACCTGTCACACCCTAGCACACCAGCTTGGAGACACAGTAGTGGCAGCGGGGTGAGAAGTCACTGTCCCAAGACACCCCAACCGCGGTTGGGAGAGAAGGGAAGAGAGCATGAGTACTGATGAGTGGGAAACTGTCGGTGTTAGAATTCCTGGCCACACCCCCATGCCTGTGCAGTGCTGGCGAGACACTTAGTCATCCCAGGGCCTTGCGTCCTACGTAATCCATGCTCTGTGTCATCACGTAATTTATGCGCATGTGTAGCATAGCCACATAAGCCCATATGCAGGGGAATCTATAAAAGCAGGTTCCACAAATCCTTCCTCTTCTTCCTTCACAATCTTTCCATAGGCCTAAGCACATCTCTTCTGTTCCCTTCCCTAACTACACTCCCCCCCCCCCCCCCAGACAGGGTTACTCTGTATAGTTTCGGTGCCTGTCCTGGAACTCTCTCTGTAGCCCAGGCTGGCCTCGAACTCGCAGAGATCTGCCTGGCTCTGCCTCCCAGTGCTGGGATTAAAGGCGTGCGTCACCGCCACCAGGCATTAAACTCTTACAGTGGGTTTTGTTGTACCTCGTGGCTTTTCTAGTATGGTAAACAGTGATGCTTAATAAATAACATTGCGCCGCTTAATAAATTACAGTCGGCTCCTTCCTGGGTCTCATATGGTACAGAGACATCACTATGTAACCCACTACATCCCTATCCAGGGTCACAATGTGCCCAGTGTTCCTGCTGTTACTCCTCTGTGGCAGAAATTGTCTGGAAGGGGATGTGCTACTCATTTCCTTCGGAGAGGAGTAGATATGATTGGCTCTCATGGCCAGTATTTACCATGTGTGGTTCCTTACGATTCTTCAAAGGTTCCTGGAGAGAAAGAACTATTGCCAAGAATATGGGATATTTGGGGAGCTGGTTTAACTAAATATGTTCCCCTGTAAATAATTTTTGTTTGCTCCCTATTGTTGATCAAGATTTTTGATCACTAGCCGGCACACACTAATCTCAATACTGGGGAGGCAGAGGCAGGCAGATCTCTGTGGGTCTGAGGGCAGCCAAGGCCACACAGAGAAACCCTGTGTCAAAAAAACAAAACAAACAAAAAAACAAGATTGTTCATCACCGTGTCAGTGTTCTTGGTAAACTTCTGTTTCTATGTTACTGGATGCTGCTGGCTAAACTGTTTGAATTAACATGCTCTGAGGGGCCAGGTATTTTGCTCCATTGGTAGAATGCTTGCTTGTCCAGCATTCCTGGAGCCTAGGGTCTAACTCCAGCACTACATAAATCCAGTCACCATAGGACATACCTGTAAGCCCAGCACTCAGGAAGGAGAGGCGAGAGGACCAGAACATGTGTCTTAGTTAGGGTTTCTATTGCTGTGAAGAAATGCCATGACTACACAGCTCTTACAAAGGAAATCATTCAATTGATGTGCCTTACATTTTCAGAGGTTCAGTCCATTATCATCATGGAGGGACATGGCAGTGTGTAGGCAGATGTGGTGCTGGAGAGGTAGCAGAGAGTTCTACATCTTGTGTGGGCAATAGGAAGTGGTCTGAAGCACTGGGCATGATTTAAGCATATATGAGCCCTCAAAACCTGCCTCCACAGTGACACACTTCCTCCAACAAGGCCACACCTCCTAATAGTGCCACTCTCTTTGGGGACCATTTTCTTTCAAACCAACATAACATGTCAAGGGACCTGGGCTATGGGGAAGTGGGGGGATCTTCCTGGGAATGTTTTCCATAAACTGTGATGGTTTTCCTCCTGGCAAGGATATTGTGTACAGGATACATGCAGATGTACAGTGGTTACTGTTGGAAGTAGATTCTGTTATTCTCTAGACAGTAGCACTGAAAAATAACCATTGGTAATAGGAAGGAAAAAGAAACTTAGTAAACATTGGAGATTGTAATCTCAGATTTCATTTAAGAAATTCATAAAAATTCATAAAAAATTCAATTAACATGATAATGCTTTCAAAGTTTACTTTTTTTAATCTCTAAAGAAATATTCAGAAACAGGTGGCCTGGTTTCCACTTACCTGCTAATTGCATTTCTCTTTATTTGTAATAGATTTAATAACCTGTTTGGAACGAGGCAATCATTATTCGGAGGAAAAATACAGGTAAATATGTGTCCTGAATTATCCACATGTAACAATAAGTATTTGAGATGTTCCCCAAAGGCATAGTCTGCAAACCTTTTGTCTAGAGCTGCACTGTAAATAGAGGTTTTGTAGGTCAGGAGTTCCCATTGCACTGACTCATGCGATCTCTGTTGCTGTTGAAGCAAAGAGGCAAAGGTAGATGATGGAAACAAGTATGTTGGCATTCTAATAAAGTTTTATTTATAAGAACAAGCCTAGGCTGGAGAGATGGCTCAGCAGTTAGGTGTTCACATTGCTCTTGCAGAAGACTGAATTTGATTTCCAGTACCCATATCAGGAAGCTCACAGCTACCTGTAACTCTAGCTCCAAGGGATCCAAATGCTCTTTGGGCACCTGTCCTCCCATGCTCATACCCATACAAAAATACGCACATGTACACATGATTTAAGATTAAAAAGCCTTAAGAAAAGAAAGAAAGAAAGAAAAGCAGTAGTGTAGGGATATGGCTTGGACTGAGTGTGGTGGTACATACCTGTATTGTCCTAGTCATTGGGAACTGTGAGCAGGAGGTTCAGTGGTGAGTCTGGGCTGTATGAAAAACACACACACACACACACACACACACACACACACACACACACACACACACGAAGAAGCAGCAGGTTATATTTGGGACTTGGTCCACAGTTTGCTGATCCCAGATTTATGCTGTATTACCAGTGAGCCACAATTGAGTCTGGAGTCTACTGTTTCTTTGACTGGTGTGTGGAAATGAGTTGTTTCATTCTTTGTTTGTTTGTTTTTCGAGACAGGGTTTCTCTGTGTAGCTTTAGAACCTGTCCTGGATCTCGCTCTGTAGACCAGGCTGGCCTTGAACTCACAGAGATCCTCCTGCCTCTGCCTCCCGAGTGCTGGGATTAAAGGTGTGAGCCACCACTGCCTGGCTGAGTTGTTTAGTTCTTTTATGGGGCTTCTGTCTTTAACCCTAAAGAAAAGCCTAGAGAGAATATAGATAAGGATTGTTATCTCAGCTTTTCTTTAACTACAGATCTACTTAATCTCTGATACACATTTCCCTCTCCATCATTGATGAAGTCACATGGTCTAGAGGAAACCGAACCACAGGGATGCTCTTTCTGCATTTCTTTGTTGTGTAGGGCTCTCCCGGGCATTGTTAAATGCCTGGCTTCTCTCTGAATTTCACTGTCCGCATGCCAGTTGTGACAACCAAGAGCGACTCTAGACAATGCCTCCTGTCTTCTGGGGGCACACAAGCACCCCCAACTGAGATTGCTGTCTAGAAGTGGCTGCCAAGAGCAATAACAAAACTGTGACTTTCAAGTGCTTTCTCAGTGGCCCGTGCCTCACTCTACACCATACATGGAAGTAGCTTCTAGATTCCAGCCCGCCTGCAAGATTGCTTCTGTTCCATCCTGGAAATAGAGGCTCACAACCACTAAGTCAGCCACACTGAGTGTGCATGGCGAGTTAGGTTTAAGAGCCTGTGTTCTTAACTGTCTCACACCTTAGGACATTCTCAGTGTAGGTATTTGATGCACACAGCACAGTCAATCCCAGTATTAGCTAACATTAACTCTACCAGAGACACATGAGGAATCAAAGCGTATGAAATAAATGTTGCCCTGAAGGTTATTGTTCAGCCCATGTAAACAGAGGCTAATGGCCTCTAAAGTTTTACCAGCCAAACCTATTCAGGGCCCTGGGCATCATAGAGAAGGAGAATATATTCAAGAATACAATGTGGCATTATGATGACAGACTGGTTCCACTTTAGGCCAGCCATTTGGCAATGCTTAAGTATGGCCACTAGTATAGGGAGGCCCACGCCCCTTACCCATAATTCCGGAGTACAGAGAGCTTTGGAAGCCCTTTGTTACTCATTCGATTGTCAATTCATTTGACAGCAAAATTAGACCGCATTAGCATGAGGCTATTTAGTCTTTCTGCGTTTTGCTTACTATAGCTCTTCGTGCATTCCATATGAGCTATTCCGGCTTTTGATTAACGAGTGAGGGCTCCCCGGGGGTCTTACATTATGTGCATCATTGCCGCCATTTCACTTGCCTGCAACCCTAAACGTTCTGAATCCAGAGGCTTATCCCGCACTGAGCACTTTGTCTCTTAAGGACCTGTGGACCTGCAGGAGGTTGTTTTTATTTCTCAATTCCTTGATGACTACTACCACACAGGCCACCAGGAAAGAACCCTGAAATGTCTATTTGAGTCATTCCATAATTAGTTGTCATTACAGCCTAATTTTCTAAGCAGCAAGAGGAAAGTGAAAGGAAAGGAAATTAAAAAAAAACAAACAGCTGCTATTTTGGAATCTGTCACTTTTTAAATGGAGTAAAGAAGCCTCAAACCCTACACAAAGAATATAAGCCACTAAGGAATGCTGGGAGCGCCAACTGATTATACAGTACCAAATGGTCAACCCTGAAAACATACATACATTGTGGAAGCCAAGCAGGTTGTATTTCTGAATTTAGGAATATATGTTTATGCATATATGTAACAATGATTAATGAGAAAAAAGACCATGAATTTGAAAGAGACAAGGAGGGGCATATAGGAAGCTTGGAGAGAGGAAACGGAAAGAGGAAATAATGGTGTGATTATACTATAATCTCAAAAGAAGGAAGGAAGGAAAGACGATATCAAGCAGTATATATAGAAATGGGTGTACAGCATTCATCTTCAGAGCTGTCTGGTTTTATACTTTGGCTGTGTGTGTGTGTGTGTGTGTGTGTGTGTGTGTGTTTCAAAGATGTAAGTAGCTGTTCTTGATGAGTTGACACTTCAAGAAACTAGAGATAAAGAGATGGAGCCCGGGAGATGAGAGCAGTGTTCCAGGGCAGCTAGTTAAGTAGAGACTGAGCCAAGTCACCAGCCTCTAGCACTGAGACCCTTCAGCCACACTAGCTTCTGTGATGTGCTCCTACACAGCACCTCAGATGATGACTGTTAAGTGAATTGAGGCTTGTTTTATTATTTATTGAGTGTGTGTGTGTGTGTGTGTGTGTGTGTGTGTGTGTGTGTGTGTGTGTATACACACTTGTGGGTCAAACCTGTCCTTAAACATGTGGTCGTATGGTCTCAGGCTTCGGATTAGTCAGGATTACCAACTTGTATGATGAACCCTGAATGAGCCCTAATTTTAAAATAGGCCTTTTAAACTGTAAAGGTAATTTATTATTAGCACAGAGTAGTAATATCTGTTACAGTAGCCCTGATGACTCTGTACTTGAGCTATATCAAGTCCAAAGTGAAGTGTACTGCAGTTGTAACATATATCCCCAACACTAAGAAAAGACAAAGTTAAATTATCTCCTTGATTCTTGTTGTTTTTCTTTATATGTGGAAATTAACAGGACTTAGATATATTGTGTTAAATGTATATTATTAATTTTCTTTTAGTCTTTCTATTTTTCTAGAACAGCCACTAGAATATTTAAATTTACACATCTGGCTTCCATTGTGTTTCTGCGGGGGAGTATAGTTTAGAGAATGAGCTGTTGTAGTGTGTGAACACAGAAATTCTGTTCCAAGAGAGAGTTCAGGAGTGTTTCTCTTCCTCTTTTGTTCATCCAAACATAAAATTTCAAACATTTCTTTTAGTAAGAATAGGGCTATACTATATAGGTAAATTTTCCTTTAATCTTAAAAGTATTTCTTGGGCATCTTAGAATCAAAGCACATTAGGGAAGCTGCTTTAGTACTTACTAGTGACGAATCCTTATAGAAAGCAAGGAACTATTTTTTTTTTTTTTTCCGAGACAGGGTTTCTCTGTGTAGCTTTGCCCCTTTCCTGAATCTCGTTCTGTAGACCAGGCTGGCCTTGAACTCACAAAGATCCTCCTGCCTCTGCCTCCCAAGTGCTGGGATTAAAGGCGTGCACCACCACCGCCCGGCGCAAGGAACTATTCTGTGAAACTTTCCTCCAGGTTAGCATTTAGACCAGTTTGTGTTTTTGTAAATTAGGTTTCTCCTTTGTCTTTAAAGCAAGATAGTGTTGCCTGTGTTGGGAAAGAGGGAATAAAACCTGAAGTTTAGTTTACTGTCTTTCTTTGGTTTCAATGTAGTTTGATCAAATATAAATTCTCTTTTCTTCTTTTTTCTAGCAAATTCTGCCCAGCTGGTTGTAGAGACATAGCAGGAGACATTTCTGGGAATATGAAAGATGGCTACAGAGATGTAAGTGATTAAGGGTAACACCAAAGGAGTAAGTGTTGGTTGCTGTGCCTGAACTGGTTGCAAAATCATACGAATTGGGATACAGAAATCTACACAGATGCACATTTGCTTTTTTATGAGATGGTGACATGCATTACTTTTGAAACCAAAGTAGTCTATGCTTTCATTCTTATTTCCTGTTAAGAGTAATAGAAGTGAAATGAAGAACAAAAATATTTTTAGCACTTAAGTATTATTCCATTGTACTGGTCAGCTTTCCGTTACTGTAATGAATACCTGAGTTAAATCTACTCTTAAGAGTGTGAAGGTTTGTTTCTGTCGCACATTTTTGGCACTTTCAGTCAGCCTGCTTGTAGTATGTCATAGGGGACGTCCGGATGAAGCAGGGGGAGCATGTAGTAGAGCAAGCTGCTCACCTGAGAGCAGCCGGGAAGCAGAGGGGCAAAAGGGGCATTCCACAGACCCTTGCAGTGGCACATTCTTGGTGGCCTAATTTCTTCCCATAAGGCCAACCTCCTAAAGGTCCTGCCACGTGCTAATCGTGCCACGGGCTGGGCATTGGCTTTTAACACGTGAGCCTTGAGATCTAAACACCTGTCCAGTTTCTACAAAAGGCCATAGATTCCGACTGCTGGTGGTACACACCTTTAATCCCAGCACTTGGGAGGCAGAGGCAGGTATTGGGAGAGGAAAAAAAAAAGTCATAAATTTGTATACTTAAACATTCATATTCTCTCTCTCTTCCCCGTCTCTTGAACTCAGGGTTCAACCTCTTTTTCTTTTATAGGCGCGCGCGTGCGTGCGTGTGTGTGTGTGTGTGTGTGTGTGTGTGTGTGTGTGTGTGTGTCTGTGATCACGGAACACCTCTGTAGCGTCCGTTTTCTCCTTACTTCGTGTCGACCATCAGGCCTGCATCACCAGATGGCAAGCTCTGCTGACTCTGAGTCATCTGGCTAGCCCTGGTGCTCTAGTGCTCCACTTGGCTTCTGTACTCGAGCCAAGGACCTGACTGGTCACATCACAGTAAAAGCCATCTGTCCCACTCTCACTCACCACTGCTGCCCTCTGCCGCCGCCGCCGCCGCCGTCTCTATGCCTAGGAGGACTCTCTGGATTTTATATATATTGTTCCCAGACAAAAATAAGTCTCAGAAGCTTATTTTTCTAATCTGTCCCAGCTCCTAATACATAATCCACCACTTATTTCTACTTACAGGTTTCCATCCAGGAAGCCCGCCCCTCTCTGCTCTCCTAGCTCATGTTACTATTTAAAATAGTTGGATTTACGTTTCACTGTTGGAAGTTGGTCTGATTTGTCCAAAATGTGAAAAGTCTGTGCAGTGTTGGGAAAAGCTGTTACCGACGTGCCGTGGTGCATGGAGAAGTGTCTCACCCTGCAGAGATTGAGAAGTCAGCCGGCTGGAGAGAAAGCATGACTTTAATTTTGTTGCAGGGTTGGTCTTCTTCTTATTATTTTGTTTTGTTTTTTCTCTTAGCACATCCTGATTTTGAAATAGATCATGGTGTAATTTTGCTTTTTCTTTCCTCCTTCCTGTACTGCTTTTGTTTATAAACTGGACACAGGATATTCATCTGGCCTATTGGACTTTTTTTTCCTTTTTTTTTTTTTCCTCCTCCATGTGGGACACCTAAGTTTTGACTCTTCCAATGGTCTATACCTCTTTGTTTTGAATGTTTACTTAGCAAAGCTATTCCTAAATGATTCCAGGAAATTAGCTAGGGGAAGTCAAATGTCAAACTGGAGTTTCTTCCCTTTCAACGTTTTTTATTGTTTTCCTGTTTTGGGGGGGGTTTAGGTTTTTTTTTTTGTGTGTGTGTGGGGGGGTGGGCGTGGGTGTGTGTGTTGGAGGTGGGGGTGTAACGGGGATGGGGAACCAGTGCTCCTGTGTGTTAGATCTGTGTACTTATCTTACAAGGCTAACATTCAGGTCCCCTGTTACTCACCAACTCCTTGGTACCATTTGCTTTTGCTTTTGTTTTGTTTTTTGGACAGGGTTTCTCTGTGTAGCCTTGACTGTTCTGGAACTCATTCTGTAGATCAGGCTGGGATCAAACTCAGAGATCTGCCTGCCTCTGCCTCCCGAGTGCTGGAACTAAAGGAGTGCACCACCACGCCTGGCTGACGTTTATTTTTGAAAGCACATCTCTCTCTCTTTATTTTTTAATAATTTATTTTAATTTTATTTTATGTGCATTGATGTGAAGGTGTCAGATCCCTAGGAACTGGAGTTACAGTTGTGAGCGGCCATGTGGGTGCTGGGAATTGAACCTGGGTCCTCTGGAAGAACAGCCAGTGCTCTTCACCACTGAGCCATCTCTCCAGCCCCTGAAAGCACATCTCTTTAGAGAAGTCTGATTAGTGCTTTCGATGTATCTGTTAGATACTTAACCGCTGCATAATAGTGTGCACACACCAAGGCTGAAGCAACATCTGTTGTCTCCAGTTGTCTCTGCTTGCTTGTGCACTTACTTGTTCAGAGACAGGGTCTCACCATGTAGCCCTGGCAGGCCTGGAACTCTCTACAGACCAGGCTGGCCTCAAACTCAGTGACCTACTTGCTTCTGCCTCCCAATTGCTGGGATCGGAGACATGCACCACCACACGTGTGTGTGTGTGTGTGTGTGTGTGTGTGTGTGTGTGTCTGTCTGTCTGTCTGTCTGTCTGTCTGTCTGTCTGTGTCTATATCTGTGTCAGTGTCTTGTGTGTCCTGTGCATGCATGTTTGCTATGCAGAGGTCAGAGGACAATTTCAGGAGTTTATTCTTTCTTGCCGTGATGGAATCCAGGGATCAGATTCAGGTGGGCAGGCTTTCCACGAGTACCTTTATCTACTGAGCCATCCTGCTGGCCCCGTCCCTCCCATTTTCTATGGATTAGGAGTCTGAGCAGGGTTCAAATGGGTTCCACTTCAGGATCTCATAAGGCTCCAGCTGACGTGTCACCTGGAGCTGCTTTCCTCTAGTGACAGGTGGCCTCCTAAGCCTGTGGTGCTGGGCGCATTCAGGTACTTGGGGGTCAGTGGACCAAAGACCTTGCTTTCTTGGGTGGTGCCTGGTGCTGCTGTCCTTTTTGTTACGCGCTTCCACACATGACTGCACTCTTTCCCGAAGCCGCCAAGGGAGAATGACTAGCAAAAGTATCTCCTACTACCATGGGCTCCAGTGAGAAGGGGTGACATCCTGCCTCTTTGCCTGGTTCTAGGAGTTATTAATAGAAAAACATCATAGCTTCCGTACACGCTCAGCATTTTACAAGGGAGATTACCAGGAAGCAGATCCTGAGGGTTATTTTAGAGTCTGCTCCGTGGCAGCTTCCTCTTAGGAAATACATTCAGTGTAATGAGTCTTTTTTGGGGAGGTTCTTTGCAAAGCCAAAGCATCCTGTACATCACGAAAACAGAATCTGGAAAACTAATTACTTGAGGAGCCATTGAAGTAGCAAGTGTTCTGACTGGAGGGAGAATGTGTCCGTGGGTTGGTCTGTCTGTCTGTCATCTGTGACAGGGTCTCATGTAGCACAGGCTGACCTTGAACTCTGTCTTCCTGTCACTTGTAATCTCCCAAATGCTGGGATCACACAGCTCACTGAGAATATATGGTCTTGAAGAGATAATTACAGAAAGGGTATTGATTCGTTCTGTGTGGCCCAAAAGGCAGCAAGCAATGGCTTGATCAATGGCTAAACATAGAGATGCCAATTTCAGCTGCATAAAAGGAATCATTAAACAGCATAGGATGCAGTAGGGTGCGTGGAGAAATATGTAGCCGTTACAAGCATTTTGTTGGTGGTAATATGTGTGTGAAGGTGCCAGTGAGGTGGGGACAGAAGAGATCTTCAGAGGCTACACGGGGGAAACTTTTAAGGGTCTTTTTGAGGCCTTAAGAATCTGGGCTCTGTCTCCTTGTCTGACAATGTAGGCATCTACAGCATGTCTGTTTTCGGTGCCAACAGAACAGCGTGGGCTCCGGGCTTCTTACGATGTGACCACAGGGGCACCTTTCCAGCTTGCTAGTAGTGCAATACATCTGCTTTTCAATAGAATACGTGAACTGATTCATTTATTATTATTTGTGTTGTTGTGGGGGCACTGTGTACCGTGACATGAGTGGGGGCCGAGGACAACTTGTGGAAGCCGATTTTGTGTTCACTGTGTGGATTCCAGAAACTGAACTTGTCTTAGTCACTCTTCTGTTGCTGTGAAGACTCACTATGACCGAGGCAACGCTTACAAAAGAAAGCATGTAATTGGGGGCTTGCTTATAATTTCATAGGCTTAGTCCATTATTGTCACGGTGGGGAGTTTGTTGGCACACATGGTCCTGGAGCAGAAGCTCAGCCCTACATCCTGACCTATAGGCCGAGAGAAAAACCTCAAAACCCACCCCAGTGACACACTCCCTCCAACAAGGCCACACCTCCTAATCCTTCTAATCCTTTCAAATAGTGCCATTCCCTGGTGACCAAGCATTCAAATGAGCCTATGGCGGCCATTCTCATTCAAACCACCACTGAATTTAATTATCAAACGTGGCAGCTCGGTGGTCACCTTTACCTGCAAAACCATCTTGTGGGCGGGCCTTAACTAATTCATTTTACAACTTCATTGTTCACAAAACATGTTCAAGAAACTGCCAACGGGGACAACAACAGACGTGCCAAAGTGGACAGGGGAGAGCCCACGTGGTCTCAACCTTACTCAAAAACTACAGGCAACTACGGAACACTGAGAGCAGGAGAAAGAGTCTTCCCCAGGGAAGAGCACACCAATTGATTGTCCAATACCAAATGATCAGTCCTGAAAACACAGTGATACACAGACTGAGCAGGATATAGATGCACACAGACACACGCACATATATGCATGCAGTAATAGTTAATGGAAAAAGAGGCCACAGATTTGAGGGAGCAGGGAAGGTATATGGATGGGAGAGTCTGGAGAAAGGGAAGGGGAAGTATTAAAGTATACTACTCCTGGTTAGGCAGAGAAAGTGAGAAACTAGGCCTATGTACACCAAAAAAAAAAAAAAAAAAAAAAAAAAAAAGTAGGAAAAACAAAATAATGACAAGTATTTCTATGTAGTGACAATATGAGTGACTTTTCATATTTCTTAAAATTTCTATAGAATATTACTTGCATAGAAAGAGATGTTTCAAATATGCTGAAATGAAGCACATAGGAGCAGGCCACATGATTGATTGGAGGTGAATTTGGCTCTTTTTTTTTTTTTTTTTTTTTTTTTGAGATAACGTTTCCTTCTGTATTGTACATGGATGTTCACTTCCCTATGTGGCTCAGCCTGCCTTTGAGCTTGAAACTCTCCTGCGTCAGTCTCCCTAGAGCTTGGGTTGCAGGCATGTACCATCAAGTATGGCTCTGGAATGTATTTTATAATTTACATCTTGCCATCATTTGACTAACAGTTTAAGCACGTGCTTTATTTTTTATTGCATCTTGCTGTTTTTTTTTAAGCTCATGTTTTATTAACTACAAGCTAAATGCTTACTCTTTTTTAGATTTTTAAATTTTATATCTATGTGTATGTATTTGCACATTTGTACGAGAAGTACCTTCAGAGCCCAAAAGAGGGTGTCAGATCCTCTGGAGCTCAAGAGTGCCGGGAACTGAACTTTTCCAGAGCAAGAAGCACTCTTAACCGCTGGGCCATCTCTCCAGTCCCCAAAATGTTTACCTTTATAGTTATTTTGGTTAAAGCATTGTCAGTACTTGTGACAGCCAGATGACTTTTCCTGAGAGGAACTTTAAGGAGATGCTACAGTGCTGGGGTGATTTGATGATCGCTTGGAAAGTCATGTGGGTCTTCATGCCACTCTGTTTGGCTGACCTTTGTGGCAAAGTGAACTTTTATTGGTCTTTTGCGATAGTGTTTGATTTTAACACTCGGGTGGATGCTGAATTCCCTGTGTAGCCCAGGCTGGCTTCCCACTTAAACCCCTCATGTCTTCCTAAGTCAACTGGACAGTGCAAGGGTGCTTCTCATATTTCCTAAATATGTGCAAGGAATATAGATCTTTACATAAATATAAGTTTAAAAATAAAAAAAGCTGTCTTCAAGAGCTAGAGCTGTGTGTGTGTTCCCCTTGCTTCTTTAAGAATTGTAACACTGTTGTTTCAGTTTAGTTAATGGATTTTGTCTAAGGCAAATCACTAATTAACACAAACCAGTGATGTGGTTTGACCATGTGTGCATTTCACTGTGCTGCACCTGTACAGCAAAACTAACTGGAAAATCCAAGTATTCGTTGTTCAAGGGGGAGTGTTTTGGGTTTTTAAATCAGATTTAATGAAGGTCAATTTTTAAACTGATACTGGGGGCATTCATAAGCATGAATTATGCTTAAATTGTAGGATACGGAATTGCTTTTTTGCTGTTTTTTTTTTAATAAAAAAATAATTGTGGTTAATACTGGTCATTTTAATCGTGATGATTTAATGGACAGATCTGGTGACTTGTGCCCTAGAGATGTATCCTGTGCCCTGCATTAAATATTATGGGGAAATGTATCTATACTTAAAACTTTCCTTAATAGGCATGTGTACCATCGGACTCTTCGGATCTTCCTTGGGGGAAGTCAGAATATTTCATGACTAGTTACCCTGGTGGGTGATGTTGCTCACTGACCTTTGGTCTGTCAGTCACTGGGAGCTCTGTAGAGAATATAGCTCCTGAGGTGTTCATCCATCACCAGACAGGATTCTGAGGAAGAAATGATTCAAGGCATTGGGAAGCGCTGCCTAGCAGACCGTAGCTAACTTGCTTCCATCCTGGGGCACAGGGAGGCAGACGAGCCTGTGTGAACCCTACAAAGGGTGCACTGGGTAGAGCCAGAAGGTGGCAGACGTCCAGAGTGGATACCACATAATCTAGATAATCTAGTCTATCCTAGTTGTTGCCTGGTTGACTTAGGAAGAAAAGCCAGAGCAGAGAAATGACTTCCGCACATGTAATGCGTTTAAAGTCGAGCCAGGATGCCTGGACTGGAACACGCTGAGCAAGCGTTTCTCCCAGGGGCTGTATCCCTAGCTGAGAGTTTTGTTTTGTTTTTGTTTGTTTGTTTGTTTGTTTGTTTTGTTTTGTTTTTGCTATGGCACATATGCAACCCAGGCTGACCTTAAAATCTGGATATGTAGCTGAGGCTAGCCTTGAATTCTTGATTTTCCTGCCTCTGCTTCCCAAATGCTGGGGTTATAGGCATGCATTACCGTGCAGAAAGTTTTTTAGTGGAAGCAGACAAATGAGAGCTTACAAAGCGCAAGCCGAAACCCCCTCACCAGCTGCAGTACTCGGGAGAACGGGCCCTCTGCCACACCTGGGCAGCACAGTAGAGTTGTTCCTGTAGACAGGGGTGCAGATGAGCCAACCTTGAAGGCATGAGAGGGGCAGAGCTGGTACCGCCTCCCTCATCTGCAGTGTGGCGGTGAGGATGAGGGAAAGATGCCCTCCCCCTTATGCTCTGCTGCCTCCAGCTGGCAAGGGAGCTGCCCCTCCCCCAAACCAGCTGCAGCACCAGAAAAATGGACCCTGCACCTCATCTGGGCAGCACAATACAGCTAACCCTGTTGGCAAAGGTGTAAGTGACCCAGTTGTGAGCGTGGGAGAGCTATCCCCATTACTCATCTGTCTTAGGGTGTCATGGACAGGGGAGAGATGCCTGCCTTCCCCCCATCAATGCCTGAGACAGATTTATTTATGTATATGAGTGCTCTATCTGCGAGTATGCCTTTATGCCAGAAGAGGGCATCAGATCCCACTAGAGATGGTTATAAGCCACAATGTGGTTGCTGGGAATTGAACTCACAACCTCTGAAAGAGCAGCCAGTGCTCTTAAGCACTGAGCCATCTCTCCAGCTCTGCAGTATCTTTTTTTAAAGTTTTATTTAGTTATTTATCATCTATTTATGCATTTATTTTTTGCAGATGGGACTGAGAATTGAACTTAGGCCTTGCACATGATAGGCAGGTGCTCTACCACTGTGCTACATAGTCCCTTTAAAAATAATTACATTGCATTCATTTATTGTGGGTGGGACGTCTTAGTTTTCTATTGCTGTGAAAAGACATCATGACCAAAGCAACTTAGTAAAGAAAGCATTAAATTGGGGCTTTCTTATAGTTCATGACCATCATGGCTGTGAGTATGGTGGCAGGCAGGCAGGCAGGCAGGCATGGTAGCTAAGAGTTCATATGTTGAGCCAACAGCAATGATGCAGAAAGCTCTAGCTAGGAATGGCTTGGCCTTTTGAAACCTCAAAGCCCTGCCCCATGACACACCTCCTTTAACAAGGCCATACCTCCTAATCCTTCCCAAACAGTTCCACCCACAGCAGACCAAATACTCAAATGTATGAGCCTGTGGGGGCCACTGGAGTCACACAACCCAGCATGAGTGTAGAGGTCAGAAGACACTGACAAGCATTGGTCCCCTGCTTCTGCCACTTGGGTCTTGGGGATTGACCTCTGCTGAGCTATCCCTTCACCATTTTCCCACCCACATTTTATTATTTAATTTTTGAGATTTAAAAAAAAAAAAAAAAAAAAAAAGCTAGGCCAGGCGGTGGTGGCACAGGCCTTTAATCCCAGCGTTCGGGAGGCAGAGCCAGGTGTATCTCTGTGAGATCGAGGCCAGCCTGGGCTACAGAGTGAGTTCCAGGAAAGGCACAAAGCTACACAGAGAAACCCTGTCTCGAAAAACCAAAAAAAAAAAAAAAGCTTTTATGTGTATGGATGTTGTGCTTACATAGATGTCTGTGTATCACATGAATATAATGTCTGCAGAGACTAGAAGAGGACTTAGGATCCCCTGGAACTGAAGTTACAAATGGTTGTTAGCTGTCACTTGGGTGCTGGGAATCAAACGTGGGTCTTCTGAAAGAGCATCTCTCCAGCCTTCCCACCAGTGTGTGTGTGTGTGTGTCTATGTCTATGTGTGTGTGTGTGTGTGTGTATGTGTGTGTGTCACAATGCGCATGTGGAGGTCAGAGAACAACGAACAACCCCAGATGTCTGTCTTGCCTTCCACCTTATTTGAACAGCCTCCGGTTTGCCCGAGTACGCCGCTCTAGCCGGCTCTCCAGGCATCCTCTGTTCCTGCCTCCCTTCTCACCCTAGGAATGCTGGGATCACAGGCACGGCTGTGTCTGGCTTTATATGTGTCTAGGTATCCGAGGGCTCGCATCCTCACACTGGCACAGCAAGTGCTTTACCCGCTGAGCCGTTTCCCCAGCCACGTTTCTGGTTTGCCAAGACAGAGTCGCATGTAGTCCAGGCTGATCCCCCTATGGAGCTGGAAATTGCCTTCAACTCTGGTCCTCCTGGGGTTACTGGCACCCTTCGCCCCGAAGAACGCTTCCTAATGAAGGCAGGTTTAGGGAAGGTTTTTTTCAGATGCAGGAGGGGGTCTCGACTAAGGAGCATCATCCTTTTCCCTCCTTCTAGGTCTGGCTTTGTTTCCGAAGCGGAAGGTGTCACCCGCATGGGTCTATGCTTCTTTTTGTCATACGGTCTATTTATGACAATGAGGTCAGTTGCTGCAGAACTGACTTCCTTTGCCAAATCTCAGGTGGGAAATATGCAGTCTCTTACAAAAACAAAAAAAAACAAAAAACAAAACAAAAAAACCAAAAACACCCACCAAATTTCTTGGTGGTGTTGCAACTCCAAGGTAATTGGTTCCAAATACCATCTATCTCCTTGCTTCTCCAAGTGCTGTAACGTAGAGTTGGGGAAACATTTTCCTTTGAGAATCAGGGAATCAGCGCCGTCGTGAACACAGTCGAGTCCAGTGATTGAGACCCAGGGTCGTGACCCTCTGTCCTCCTGGTTTTAGAATTAGCTGCAGGGCAGATGTAGAGCACGCAGCTCGACTGTATTTAGGACTGTCTTCTTCCCGCTCACATCTGTTCCCGGGGAGCTTTGGACCTGATCACCCCGCAGTTCTTGTCATTCTTTAACTTCCCATCAGAGCCAGCTCCGCCCCCGAACCTGTCTTCATCAAGCCAGTCTGTTGCTCTTGCTGTCTGTGTCTACACAGCATGTGGGAAGGCTCCCGTGAGCTGCGATGGGCCAACCGTCACAGGCTTTGGACTCGCTGAAAGGATTCAGAAAAGAAATAAATGAATGCTGTTTTTGTTTGTTTGTTTGTTTTTAATCATTTCACATATAGTGGCTGTCGGCCATCTTGGTTTTGACCCCATACCAACTCACTGCATTAGTATGAAACTGTGGTACAGAAGGCTCACTTTCTTGACTGGTACGTAGCTTGCCTTCTACTGTGCTTGGGACTGTCTGTCTTGTAAACCGAGTCTAAGAGATTAGCTCCGTTACCGTTTTGTGCTTAACCATCCACCCAGAACCCAGTGGCTAGAAATAGCCACCGTTTTATTTGCTCGTGAGCATGGTGAACAGTTTGGCAGGTGGGTTCTTCCGCTCCACGAGTCTGAAATTGCTCCTGATGCGCTGAGGAGTCATTGCGGCTTCACTAACACGCGTGGCAGTTGGCAGGGTCTCGTTAATTTCGGCAGAACAAGGCAAGCGCCTTGACTCAGTTCAGATTGTCAGCTAGGAGTTTTCATGAGGTTATGATCATGGAGCGAGGCATTATTCACCGGGGCCGGGCAACCACTGTAAATGACTAAGCAAGCAAAAATAGAAAATTCAGTGGGTGCGCCTCTAATCCCAACACTCCAGAGGCAGAGGCAGGCAGATCACTGAGTTCAAGGCCAGCCTCGTCTACAGAGTGAGTTCTAGGACAGCCAGGGCTAAATAGTGAGAGCCCGTCTCTAAAAAAGCAAAACAAAAACAAAAACTCCAACGAAAGTAGCCAACTGCAGCTTCGTTTCCAGTGTGTTCCTCGGTGAGTGCTGAATGAGGGTGTCACTCTGTTTCAGACCTCTTTACTGTGCAAAGCTGCCATCCACGCGGGGATCATCGCCGATGAACGAGGTGGCCACATCAACCTGCTTCAGAGCAAAGGCGTCAGTCATTATGAAGGCGTCCTGGCCAATGGTGTGCTCTCCCGGCAGTAAGTACTTGGCTTGCATTCCGTTCGAGAGGAGAAAGCCCTGAGGCCGTAATTAATCAGCTGACGGTTTTGAAAGGGCAGCTGGATGTGATGCCGAGTGGTAGTCAGCTGTGAAGGTGTCTGTGATGGGACTAGGAAGATGGCCTGGCAATCCAGAGCACTTGCTGCTCTACTAGAGGACCAGAGTTCAGTTCCCACAATGGTGGCTCCCAGCCATCCATGATCCAGGTCTAGGGTATCCGATGACCTCTAGGGTATCCGACTTCTTCGGGCACCAGGCATGCATGTGGTCCACATACGTGCGTTAAGGCAAAGCACTCATATACTGTTAAGTTTCAAATGCTGGACTGAGCTGAAGTGCCTGTTTAACATTGTCAAAGCTGGACCTGGGTGCCAGGTTCTCCCAGCATCCCTCAGTCCTTACCTGTTACAGGGTGTGGCTGGTATACCCTGCCCTCTACCCTGAACTCTCCTGCCCAGGGACTGGGCTGCCCTTTCCCCAGAGGCTCTTCCTTATATAAGCCAGATGTTTTGGTTACCCTTCCCCTTACACCTTTGGCCTCCTGGATACTGTAACTGGTTTGCCTCTCTCTCCTCTCCCTTCCCCTCCCCCTCTCCCCACACGGCCCAGCTCAGCCTGGTCATTCATGTCCACTCTGCACTCTCCCAGACTTCCCTTCCCATTCCTATACCCCTTTATCTACAGTGAACTTTCTCCTCCACCCTACCTAGGAACAGTCATGTCCTTTCCTTTCCTTTTTAATTTCTCTTTTTCATTCATCACTTAAAAAATGAAATAAATCTTTAAAAATGTTCGAGAGTTTCAACAGCGATTATAGTCTTTATGTGGAAAATAAACGTAGCGGTAAATGACATCCTGATTGTGCCAGCAAAGAAGTTAAAATGGCCTGAGCCCTGGTGCGAGCATTTCCACGCCCAGCTGCACCTGTGGGAGAGAATTAATGCTTTTTGCTTTCGGGTTCTTATACTTTCAGCAAATTACCAGTTATCTCCAATTGTATCTAATACTGAAGGAGACAGGAAACGGAAATAAATATTGATAGAACCACAGAGTCCTCCCCGACCCAAAGATTTCTAGAGACTGTTTCTTGAGGAGTAGAAAAAGCAGCACCCAGCTTGCTTTTTGGTCATGGTGTTGGATCACAGCAGTAGTAACTCTGACGAAGACAAGCCTCGTAAGAGTGTGGCTATCTTGCTTGGTAGAAATCTTACTACAGGACTGTGTGGTGTTCCAGCATGTGGGAGGTTAAAGCAGGATTGCAAATTCCTGGCCATCCTGGGTTGTATATATCTAGACCCTGTGTCAGAAAACCTGGGTAGGGGGATCACGTTATCAGTAACAGATAGGTTCCCGAGTTAGCATGAGTTTGACGGGTCCGATGTCATTTCGAACAGGTCCATAAACGGAGTCAAACAAATGTGTGGGTCAAATAGAAATCCTGACCTCATGGGTTACCTTTTCAGAAAAATGCATTCTACATTTTTGAAGGAAAACAACAACAAATAACACTTCAGAGGTTACAAGTAAAAACTGGGTGTAAAATCCTTTTCCAGGCTGGGGTCGGAGCCCAGGCTCCTGGGAGTGGGGTTTGGACCTGGGGATAGAAGTTGTTTATGTGTGACCTTGATGAAAGAGACCAGTCATGGATATGGCGAAAGGGAGGCGCGCAGCTTAGCTGGGACAGAGTCAAAGGCTGAGGAACGATGCCGGAGAGGAGTGGAGTGGAGATGGCTGCTGGCCTGTGTGTTGGTAGCCAACAGGCTGGCTGGCAGGTGGCTGAGGAGAAAGAAAAACCCGACTTCACACCTGGAGTGGAGGAGGTTGCTGGTGGAGGCATTCTGATCGAAGACCTTGACAGACAGTGCACGCCCTCCTGGGTGTGATGCACGGAAGAGTGTCCACTGAGGACAGGGTGTGTGCTGCACACAGCGCCAGAGGCTTGGGCTCGGTGCTCCCCGCCGCCGCCGCCGCCGCCGCCGCCGCCGCCGCTGCCGCCGCCATGAGATCCCATGCACCAGAGGCTTGGGCTCAGTGCTGCGACCGCCATGAGATCCCATTCGCCCTCCTTTTCCAGGAAGGGTTTTTAACAATGAAGCGGTTCTTTTCTCAGAGATAATTTTTTTGTTTTGTTTCAAGAAAGGGTCTCAGTCCAGGCTAGCCTGCAGCTTGCCATTTGCCAGCCTGATCTTGAATTCTTTAGGGTCAAGGGCATGCACTACCATGCTCAGCGGGATGCTTCTAGAAGCTTGATGTCAACACTAAAATAAATGAAATTATACCACATACACACTTTTTCTTTTCTGCCTTTTTTTTTTTTTTTTTGTCCTGACAGTTTCCCTGCATAACTCTGCCCGGCTTGGAACTTGTTGAATAGACCAGGCTAGTCTCAGACTCAGAGAGATCTGTTTGCCTTTGCAACAACTGAGTGTTGAGATTAAAGGTGTGTACCACCACACCCAACTAATACATATGTGTATGCATATACTATACATACTTACGATTTTTATCCTATTTTTATATGTCTGAGTGTTTTGCTTGTATGCATATATGTGCACTATATGCATGCCTCATGCCCAAAGAGGTCAGAAGTCAGTTACAGATTGACTGTGAGCCACCATTTGGGTGCTGGGAATTGAACCCAGGTCCTCTGGAAGAGCAACCAGTGCTCTTAACTACTGAACCATCTCTCCAGCCAACATATATTTTTAGGTTTATATCTATCTCAAACCTTGCAACATTAAATTTTATATTCTGCTGGTGATAGATCTGACTATTTAAACATTGTACTGTAAACCTTTAACTATTCAGCCTGCCTGATCTTTGACTTTTGGGGGTTTTCTCTGTGTGTCTGTTGAAGCTTGGGTGCTCTTTTGGAAGACCTGAGGCTCTCTCGCCTAGACTTGGCTTCAAATGCTTGGCCTGTTTTTGTGTATGTCTGAATGCTTCATTTAAAATAAAGCAGGGTGACCAAGTTTAATGTGGACTGCCTGGGTTTTGTTTTACTTTTGAAGAAAAACATTAAAATGGTGGACTTAAAAGTAGGTTTCAGCCGGGCGGTGATGGCGCACGCCTTTAACCCCAGCACTCGGGAGGCAGAGCCAGGCGGATCTCTGTGAGTTCGAGGCCAGCCTGGGCTATCAAGTGAGTTCCAGGAACGGCGCAAAGCTACACAGAGAAACCCTGTCTTGGAAAAAAAAAAAAAAAGTAGGTTTCATTCTCTCAGTCACCCATGTAGCAATTTGACCTAAAGCATAAATATAATTTTCATGTCGCAGTTTAAATTTACATGCCAAAGGGGTACATAAATGGAAATGATTGGCAGCTTGTAGGAAGTTGGCGGTATATATAGCGTGTCGTTATTTGAACAAGTTGTCTTGTTTTGGGTTTGGTAGGAGTAGAAAGTCCAGAATTATGCCAAGGGCTGTACTTCCTCCTAGCCCTTGTGATTTCTCCCTGATCCTTGTTCTGAGCCGGGAGTCGACTGCATGCTAAGCCAGCCTCCTCTGCTTGTTTAGATCCCAAATCTTCAGGGAGCAGCTGTTTTTATCTGTGATGTTGCGCCCTTGGGGAAACACCGTACATTCGGTCATTGAACTTCGGTTCCCACACACGATTGTTTGGTGTTCAGGAAGAAAACAGAGAAGGAAGAGCTGCAGCTGAGGAAGAAGGGTCCCCAAAGTAAATATCCAGACTCTGCTGGGACCCATCTGGGGGTCAGGCCACTTCCTCCCTCTGAGGAGACCAGAATGGAATCAGGAAGAGGGACTGATCTCATCCCAAGGAAGGAGGCTCTGACCGTCCGAAGGGGAAGCCTTCCTTTGTGTTTACCTTACGTTGTTCCAGACTGTCTATCTCTGGAGCCCAGAGGGAGGCTTCCTATTCCTGTAATTTGGTGGAATTCGCTCACCTCGAGGTGGTGCCTCAGAGCCCTGTCCTCCCCTGGGTGGTGGCTTTTAAGGAGAAGGTTTGTCTGCTCTTTAGTGTGACTTTGCCCCATTTGGATAGATAGAGTGAAATGCACATTTGAGGCCAGCTGATAAGGGAAGGAAGCAGGCAGAGAGTGGTTAGCAGAACCCTCCCTCAGGTCTTCACCTTTTATAAACATTTCTAACTGCATTTCAAAATTGTGTGTAGTGTGCCCCCCCCCCACATAGATGCCATAACATTCGTGTGGAGGTCAGAGGGCGACTTGTAGGAAGCATGGGTTTCAGAGAGCCCATTATCAGCTGAGCCATCTCACGAGACTCATATCTTCATGTTCAAAAGTTATCCTTCTGTACTTACTCTCTCCGATTGACAACAACAAAATCGAATGTTTTAGTGCCTCCCGGCAGCGCAGGCAGGTGTTTGTAGCATGTAGTTGATGTGATCTTTCGGGGTGTGTGTGTGGGGGGGCACATTTCCAGTGGAGTTCTTAGTTTGGGACATTAGGAGAAAGAAAATGGAAATATCAGACTAAAGGGGGGCTCTTGATAAATTCTGAATTTATTCCCAATAGAACATTCCTTTCCCAGAGGATCACAAGAGCTGAGTTCTCATCCCAGTATGGAGGTTCCTTAGAAAACTTAAAAACAAGGGGGTTGAAGAGATGGCTCAGTGGTTAAGAGCACTGGCTGCACTTCCAGAGGTCCTGAGTTCAATTCCCAGCAACCACAGGGTGGCTCACAACCATCTCTAATGGGATCTGGTGCCCTCTTCTGGTGCAAAGGTGTATATACAGATAGAGGACTCATATACATAAAATAAATAAATCTTTTAAAAAAAAACAAGCAAAAAAACCTAAAAACAAAACTACCATAAGACCCAGTTATGTCTGGGCATAAAACCAAAGGACTTTTACCAGCATATCACAAAGATACCTGCATGTCCACACAAAAGAGGTTTGTTCAGAATAAAGTTGGGGCATTTGCAGGAGAATGGAACCAGAGATCATCACATTAAGCAAGAAAAGCCAGACCCGGGAAGATAAACATCATCATATTTTTCTCTCACGTGCAGAATCTAGATTAATTTAATATGTGGGTGTGGTATGGTGCATACCTCTAATACCAGAGCTAGGGGACCTAGGGCAGGAGGGTTGCGGCAAGTTTAAGGTTAGCTTAGGCTACCATGGTGAGATCCAGGAAGGCCTGGGCTATATAACAAGAGCTTAAGGTTAACAGCCGCAAAGCAGAAGGGGGCTGGGCCGCTCAGGTTTTCTGTGACAGGAGCTGGGGTCATCTGGGAGAGGGGGCCTCCGTTAAAGAATTGCCTCTGTCAAGTTGGTTTGTGGGTGAGACTGGGGTATTTTCTCGGTCGATGATTGATGTGGTGGTGCCCAGTGTCCTGGGTGGTGCCAGCCCTGGGCAGGTTGTGTAAGGAAGCAGGTTGAGCCAGCCAGTGAGCAGCGCTCCTTCATGTCCTCTACTTCAGTTCTCGCCTGCAAGTTTCTGTCTGGAGTTCCTGCCTTGGCCTCCCTGGGTGATGGGGCGTGATCTGAGAGTTAGAACATGAAACGAACCTGCTCCCCTTCCAGGTGGTGTTTGTCCCAGTAATTAATAGAAAGCACGCTAGGGTAGGTGACTCTTTAGGTTGGGGAGGCCATGGAGTATTTGGAATAAGGGTGGTGGGAATTAAATACAGTCAAAGTAACCTTGTGCACGTGTGTGAGAATGTCACAGTTGAATGCAGTTTGTACAGTTAACCCACGCTGTTAGGAAAGGTCATGTCTCCGAGTCTGGCCTTTGCCACCTATTTTTTGTTTTTTAAATTTACTTATGACAGTTTCTGGGTTAGCTTATCCGTAAGACACTGATGAATATGGTAGGGGAAAGATGGCAGGATGGTGATCCTCACTGCCTGGGGTGGTGGTGGTCTGTGAACCCTACAAGGGCAGTGCTATGCTCGGCTCCAACATCTAATGAAGCGACTCACGTGCCTCTGTTTGTCTTTATTTCAGTGGTTCCCTGTCGGAAAAGCGTTTTCTGTTTACCTCCACCGGTAAGGATCATTACTGTTTCAGAGCCTTCCGGGGGAATTTAGTCCTGCAAAGTCCACAGGTTATGGAGTTCAAGAATTTTCTGTCTTATTTCCTTTTTTTCCCTTGGGTGGTAATCGGTGTTCTGTACCCAGATAATGGGTTTCTCAGCCGATGTAGTAAGCCACACCAAGCCTAATTGGAAAAGTAGAACAGGTTTATTTCAGCAAAGTAACTCCCGGGTGGGTTCTCCAGTCCCAGAGATCGAGGCAGGAGAAGCCACGCATCCGAACTAAAGCAGGGAGATTATATAGCCTGTAGGGGAGGGATGATGACGCGTCCACCACAAGCTGGGTTTGTGCCCAGTATTGTCAAAGCTGGAATGCTTAGGCGGGGACTTGGGCTGCTGGCGGCAACAGGGGAGGAAGTTGCAGTAGTCGCCAAGAATGTGGAACTGAGCTTTTTGGCGCCTTTTCTTTGTTGGAGATTCTCTGAGCAGGCAGGGTTTGGGGGGGGAGGAGATGGGGCTTTCGGATCATGGACCATGCAAGGGTGAGCTGGAGGTCCCAGCCCAATAGGTGGTGCTGGGTCTGATCTTTGCTAGGCATGCGACCTACCTCAAGGTAGAGGCAAAAGGATCAGGAGTTTAAGATCATCCTCAGGTATGTAGCCAGCCTGAGCTACATGAAACCCACTCTGAAAAAACAAAGAGCAGTAAACATGTGTATGTACACACGCATCATAATAAGCAGTAACATACTATATCATACTATACATTTTTCATTTAACTTTCAATTATGAGTATTTTCTAAATTACTATATATGGATATGCCATAATTAACCATTCCCCTCCACAATATTTAAATTGTTAGATTTTCCTGAAATTTTACTCTTATGAATGACAGCACTGGAATTTACCTGTATTTTATATCCATCTATTTTTTTTTTTAACCTCTTGTTCATGAACTATACATTGCTACTTTGGTGGTTGTCTTTTTTGAGACAGGATCTCATTATGTAACGTTAGGTGGCCTGGCATGAGCTATATAAACCAGGCTGGGCTTGAACTCACAGAGATCTGCCTGCCTTTGCCTCTCCGGTGCTGGTATCAAAGGCGTGCGCCACCACGCCATGCTAACATTTTTACTTCCGATCGTCCTTTATTTTCTCCCCAAGGATCACAAGGAAAAGCTGTAGAGTGATATCCTCCGTTGTTTACAGTTTCCACAGCCAGGGGTCTGTTCTGGGACAGGCTTGCCTCTTCCTTCAAGGCATTCAAAAAGTAATAGAGAAACATAGCCAACTGAAATGCTGCTTGAGGCTATCAGGCTGCGTTTCCTCTTCATCGAAGCCACAGCTCTGACAATGAGAGCCCCTGGCTCCCCAGGCTTAGTGACACCTACCTGTCAAACCCCCCCCCCCAAGCTGTGGAAACTATGAGAGCTTTGCTGGGAGCCCTGCATGCAGCTTCCTCCCTTCAGCTGTCCCATCCTGATTTGGGGGATTAACCTGAAGCTAGGAGCTTGGAAAGCTGCCCTTCTCGGTGGAGGAACAATTTTATTTTTCTAGACGTGGCTCAGAGTGTACCTCATCCCCTTTTATTCTGTCACACCGTAAAGGCCGAGCATAAGTCATTTTCCCTGTCAAGAAAGCAGTTTTGCTTATTGAGTTTTATTTGGGGGCTTTTTGAGACAGGGTCTCTGTGTGTATCCTTGGCTGGCCTGAAACCCACAGAGATCCTCCTGCCTCTGCCCGGCGCGTGCTGCCGTTAAAGTTGTTCACCACTGCACCCAGCTCTGAAGCACTTTTCGACCCTGGGTTTTGCTTATAGGTGA